>NC_056744.1:1824162862-1824357862 GCF_019279795.1 Protopterus annectens
AAGCAGTAAGAATGTCACAGAGAAGAAGGATTGTTTTCCATGAAGACACCAAACAGAAGCAGTAAGAATGTCACAGAGAAGAAGGATTGTTTTCCATGAAGACACCAAACAGAAGCAGTAAGAATGTCACAGAGAAGAAGGATTGTTTTCCATGAAGACACCAAACAGAAGCAGTAAGAATGTCACAGAGAAGAAGGATTGTTTTCCATGAAGACAGTGGAATTTTCATTGGGGATAGTTCTGCACAGAAGCAGTGGGTTTGTTGTAGGTTGTATTTCAAAGGACTATTCTCACAGAAGCAGTAAAAGATTTGCAGGATGTGTAACTGAAGACTGAACCACACACAAGCAGAGTCTCTTCAAAGATTGTAGTACTTGTAGTAGTTTGTTGCAGAGTGCAGCACCAAAGATTGTATCGGATGCAAGCAGTGAGAGTTGTTCATGGGTAGGTACTAGGTTATCGGCTCTCAAGCCTATACAAGCCTAGCCAAATGGTATCCTGGCTTTCATGACCCAAGAAAATTATTTTCCTGTGCCCCTGTCGAGCAGAGCCACAGAAGTGATCCCCAGGGCGAATTTCCTATTTCCCATCCAATCATCAAGATTTTTCTTGAAGAGTGCTAATTTTATCTATTTTATTTTACATTTGTTGACCGGGATAGTCCGACTGGAATACATGTCCATTTTCAGCAGAGTCCCGGGGAGAAAAGCTCCAACAGGGTTAATCAAGAGACATAAAGACATATTACATTGTATTCAGGGTGAAAGATTATTAGAGTAAAAGGTACAAATGATTACATTACATTCAGGTTAATTCACACTTAGTTGACTAATACAAAAATTGCATACTTGTAGGAATTGCTCATGTGTAAGCTAGTCAGGGTTTGTACATGGACAGAGCCAATGTGATTTATAGTGGATTTTTAGTTCTTTTTTGAATAGAGCTAGGGATGGTAAGGACGTAAGCTTATAGGGAAGAGAATTCCATACCTTGCCAATAATATTGGAGTACAGTGAATCGCCGCCTAGGTTATGGGACTTGCAAGTTTGTATTAAGAGTTTGTTAGCTGAGCGAAGAGAACTTAGACTGGAGTAAGGGGTTAGGATGTTCTTTAGTGCAGGTGTGTTATCTGGATGTTTCAGGATTTTAAAGGCTTCTATGAGTTGGTATTCAAGTACAAGATTAGGGAGTTCTGGCCAGTCGAGTTTTTTCAGGCTTATGCAGTGATGTGTTCTATAGGGTAGGGCAGTGATGAATCTGGCAATGTGATTATAAGAAGTGGAGAGGCGATTGAGGTCAGACTTGTTGAAGTTCGTGAGGATTGGGGAGGCATATAGTAGGGTGGATAGGAGGTGCAAGCGGGCAGTAGCTAGCCTAGCAGCTGGAGTTAGGAAGGTTTTTAGCCTGTATAAAGAACCTAGTTTTTTGTTAACCATTTTAATAGTTTGGTTGATGTGGGTGTCAAATCGTAGTTTGTTGTCAATGATTACTCCTAATAGTTTAGCGTTGGTAGTAGGAGAAATAATGGTACCATTGTTGGATTGAATGGTAAAGTGTGTGAAAGGTGTTGGGTTGGTTGGGTGGAAAAGAAGAAGTTGGGTTTTTTTTGGGTTTAGGATGAGTTGATGGTCAGTTAGCCAATTTTCAACTTTGGTAAAGCAGTGTTGGGTGGTTATTAGAAGGTTGTCAAGGATAGGATTAGAACAGATGAGAGTTGAGTCATCTGCATATTGGATGCAGGTGGCTTCGGGGATCACTGAATGGAGGTCATTTATAAAAATTGAGAACAGAAGAGGACCTAAGATGGACCCTTGGGGTACGCCTATACTGTTCGGTAATAGGCAGGAGAGTTTGCTCTGCCACATAACTGCCTGTTGTCTGCCTACGAGGTAGGCCTGAAACCAGTTTAGGACTTGGGTGTTTAGATGTAAGGTTGCTAAGGTTTTGAGAAGTAACTGGTGGTTTACCATGTCGAAAGCTTTCGACATATCTAGAAAGAGAGCTGAGGAGATATTTTTGTTATTCCGGTTATGGTTAATTTTCTCTGTGAAAGAGAGGAGGGCAGTAGTTGTGCTGTGATGGGGTCTAAATCCATGCTGACAATCAGTTAGTAACTTGTTTTGGGTGAGATAGGACATGAGTTGGTTATGCACACACTTTTCCATGATTTTGGCAAGTGGTGATAGTATAGCAATTGGTCTATAGTTAGAGAGTTCGGTGGATGATCTTCCTTTATGAAGCGGTATGATGTAGGATATTTTCCAGATTGCTGGTATAGTGGACTCGGTAATGGTTCTGTTAATTAATATTGAAATGGGGTATGCTATGACATCTGCAGCAATTTGCAGGTATTCTGCAGGTAGAAGATCTGCAGAGAGGGTAGTTGGCTTTAGTTTTTTCAAGCAGGATCGGATGAAAGCAGTGGATATGGGTTGGAGGTTAAAGGATAGTGCAGAGTTGGGTGTCGTATTGTTAGGTGTGGTAGAGGGGGTAGATAGTTGGTTAGCTAGTAACTGAATTGTTTCGGTGAAGAAGGTATTAAAGTTGTTGGCTACTTCTTCTTGGTTCTTATCTGATAGAGTTTCTGGGGTGGGAGTGGTGGATTTTCCTGGTTGGAGAAGTTTGTTCAATCCTGCCCAGAATTTTTGAGGGTGCTTTTGGTTTTTGTTTTGTAGGTGGTGAAAGTAGGTTTTCTTATCTTGGGTGGTGGCCTTTTTGGTTTCGTTCCTCATTTGCTGGAAGATGATCCGGTCTAGTGGTAACTTGGTAGTACGCCATTTGTTCCATGCCTTATCCCTATTAACTATTTTGGTTTTGGTTTCTGTTGATAGCCAGGGAGCAATGTGAGTTTTAATTCTGGATACCCTTTTGGGAGCATGAGAGTCAAGTAGGGTAAGGAATATTTCATTAAAATGTGAGATTGCCTCATCTAGGGGAAGGGATTTCAATGTTGACCAGTTACAGTATTTGAGTGCCATGTTAAATTTTAGAGGATCAAATTTTTTTTTGTTTCTGACTGTTCTATAGATTGGTAAGCTGGCATTGGATGGGTTATCTTTCCGAATGTAAGTAAGCATATGGTCACTAAGATCGTTGGGGAGAGTCCCCGGGGTATATTTTTGGGGGTGTTCCTTGACGAGCACCCAATCAAGTATGCTTTCCTTTTGTTTATTATTACCTATTCTGGTGGTAGTGGTTATAACCTGAGAGAAGCCATGGAGATTTAAGGTAGTAGGATTGGACTGTGCAGAGCATTTGTTCCAATCAATGTTAACATCTCCCAGGACTACTGTTTCTTGTGGATAGTTGTTATCTATCCAGTTTAGGATAGCTTCTAAGGTTTCAATATTGTTCCCTGGGGGTATATAAGTAACTATTAGGTTTATACTTTTTAGTTTATTTAGTTGTAGTTTTAGAGCTAAAATTTCAGCATTTGCAACCTGCGGTGGTTGTTTGGGGTGAGTTAGGATGTTTAGGGTATTTTTATAAAGGACAGCTATCCCACCTCCTTTTTTCTTTATTCGGTCGGCTCTGAGTATGTTGAACCCAGGTGACATTATCTGATTGTCTTTGGTTGATGGTTTAAGCCAAGTTTCAGTTAGACACATGATGTCAGGTAAGTAGGTTGCAAGCATGGCATGTAAGTTATGAACCTTGTTGTTCAGACTTCTTATGTTTAAGTGACAGATGAGTAGAGAGTTAGTTGGTCTAAGGGAGATTGGATGTTGAGTGGGCTTAGTTTGACATAGGTAGTTTGTTCCAGAGTATGGGAAGTCTCTGGGACAGGAATCTATCCATCCAGCATGATGTTCATTGTATTATACTGCTGCAGTCATCACACTTGGGTTATCCTGCCGTCAGGTGGTCCCGCAGTCGGCCAAATCCCAAAGTCTTGGTCTGGCGTCTGTTGTCGTTGCTTCTTCCCTGATGTCAGTGCGACAGGGGTATAAAAGAGGCAGCCAACGCCATTTTCTTCAGTCTTTCTTGCCGCACGGTGCCCGAAGCAAAAGCAGTTCGCAAGTGCCGGTCGGCTAGCTCCTGAGATTTTCGAATCGAATTTCAGCCCGAAGTCTTCTCTAAAGCTAAGTACCCCGTTGGGGAAACTTTTCTTGCCTCAGACAGATGTCAGACAAAGTTAATAATTGCATTTCTTGTGGAAAACAAATAACTCATAAGGATTTTCATTCTTATTGTATTCCTTGCCTAGGCCCAGACCACGACGTCTCTGATTGTCGGTTTTGTGCTAGGTTCAACAAACGTACAGTCAAGCGTCGGGCAGATTTCGCCCGACATTATTTTGGCAGAAAATTTAACTATAGCATGTCGTCGGAGCAACCGACATCAGCAATGACTAAGAAACGCAAGGATAAGGACAGGCAGCCAAGGCCAAGACCAGATACCGAGGCCTCAGCAAGGCCTGCCGCCGGTTCTCCGGTTTTCAGCGAGGCGCTTACGCAGCCCCTGACTACCGCTGATTTAGAAATTCTGACGGCCTCCCAGACCGAATCAGCTGGGCCTCAGGAGCCAGTTCTGTCTCACCCCTTGGACGCCAACCCTGACGGTGATCCAGAGATTTTGGACAGGCCTTCGGTTTCTGACGGTGTCTTCAGTCCGGCAGCTATTTCTGTTAAGTCTTACGCTAAACTTAAAGCCCCCTTAAAAGTTAGGAAACCGGGTTCACAGATCCCCCCACAGGCCCCTATGCCTAAAAAACAGATGCTCAAGATGGCTGAGGATTTAATTACCCTTATCAGGGGTTCCCAACCCCCTCCTGACAAAAGGCCTAGACTGGAGGAAGATTATCCTTCCTCTGACCAAGCATCCATTTCCTCAGCTAACTCTGAGGACCAGGATTATTCCTTCCCTCCTTATGAAGACTCAGATGCTGAAGAGTCCATTCCCTCTGTCTCCCCCCCTGAAGACTACTCCTTTGGGGAAACTTTACACACCATGAGGGAACACTTCCACTGGGAAGGCCAAGATTACTCTGACTCTAAGAAAAGACTCCGTGAGTTTCTTCTTCTTCCACAGCATAGACCCCTTGCAATTCCTCCAGTTTTAGACATTTTGGATGATGTCTACACCGAATCTAGTCTCAAGCCAGACTCACCTCCTGCACCAGCTAAACCAGACAGATACTACCGAGTTCCTGATTCTCATAAGTTTCTATATAAAAGCCCTGTTGCAGACCCCGAAACCATTTCCCAGGGTCCCAAAGGGGTTAAGGCCTCTACTGCTAAGAATCCACTACGTTCTGAAAGAGATTCCAGAACATTAGAAAGATGGGGAAAGAAAGTGTATACGTCTGCCACTTTGGCCATGAGGGCCTTAAACTGCCAATTCCACATGCTAAAATACCAGCAGTACTTGATTACACAGTTAAAGCAGAAAATGATCCCTCAGACAGATCAACCTGATTTCAAAGAGATGCAGGATTTGCTGCATGCAGCAGAACAGGTGGGAAAGCATACCTTACAGTGTGGTTTTGATTAATTGGAAGCCTCATGTAGAGCAGCTGTCACAGGATCTGTAATTCGTAGACATGCTTGGCTAAAAGAGCAAGCCTTACCAGGACATGTCAAAGCAAAGTTATTGGATGCTCCATTGCAGAAAGATGTTTTATTTGGTGTCAAAGCAGAGGAAGTCTTAAAGAAAATGGAAGAAAAGGCAAAATCTATGCAGATAGTCAAAGATTTTTTACAGGTACAACCTTCTCGTTTCAGCAGAAACTGGCCATCAAAAAACTGGTCCTTTCCTGCATCAGACAGACCCCAAAGGGGCAGGTGCAGACGCCCAAGGGGCAGAGGCCAGCCACAAGGTTCTTTCAGGCCTAGATAATGGCATACAAGAACTCAGAGGTGGAGACGAAAGATCTCAACCCTTCAGGAAACAAACACAATGACTTCCCTCTTCGCCTGCCAAGCAAAATTGCCCTGGCAGCACCTTTGGGAGGAAGACTGGCTCTATTTCCACAAAATTGGCGTATCATAACAAAGGACAAATGGGTTCTGGATATTATTACCCGAGGCTACAGATTTCATTTTCACACTTTACCACGGATGAGAGGCATGCCAAATCTGCCTCCAAACCAATGGGCAGAGGCACAAACGCAAATTTCAGCTCTCATGGATATGAAAGCAATTCAAAAGATACCTACAAAGGAGCAAGGTCAAGGTTTTTACTCAAGACTATTTCTAGTACCAAGAAAGGACAAAGCCTGGAGACCCATTTTTGACCTCTCAGTTCTAAACACATACCTGGAGGTACCCAAATTCAAAATGCTCACACTACAGCAGCTTCTTCCCATGCTGGGCAAGGAGTCTTGGCTGGTAATGTTGGACCTCAGAGGCATACCTGCATGTCCCTATCAGACAAGATTACAGAAGATACCTCAGATTTTTGGCGGGTACAACGCATTATCAATTCTCTGCATTGCCCTTTGGCTTATCTACTGCACCCAGAGTATTTACGAAATGCCTGGCATCAGTAATTGCATACTGCAGACAACGAGGAATACAAATTTATCCATATCTGGATGACTGCCTGATCCAAGCGGACAGCAAGCCCATTCTATTACAGCATCTGGCATTTGTAACAAAGCTGCTAAGTTGCCTAGGGTACGCAGTAAACAAAAAGAAGTCAAAGCTAATACCCTCACAAGACATAATATTCCTGGGTGCCAGCTTAAATACAACGGCCCAGATGGCTTATCTCACGCCAGACAAACAAAAACAACTGACTCATTACTTCAAAAAGATGGCAACTTTTACCCAGCTCACTGCAAGGAAAATCCTGCAGGCATTGGGGTTCATGGCATCCTGCATTCAACTAATTCCACATGCAAAGCTGCAAATGAGGAAATTACAATGGTACCTGAAAAGTGTATGGACTCAACACAGGCACAGCCTCGAAACAAGTATACCTCTCATTCCTTGCCCTCAAAAAGAGTTCCTATGGTGGGCTCAAGCATGTCAAATAAACAAGGGTCTTCCTTTTGTCTTGCCTCCAGCAAACCAAACTATGACAACAGATTCTTCAGACTATGCCTGGGGAGCACACATTGCAGGACAGTGCATACAGGGCAAGTGGTCTGCAAAACAAATGCATCTACACACCAACCAAAAGGAGATGCTAGCTGTGCAAAATGCACTGACAGCCTTCAAGGACCTCTTGCATCCAGGACAGCTACTAATAAGGACAGACAACACCACAGTTATGTGGTACATAAACAAACAGGGAGGAACACACTCCTACCCTTTATGCAGACAGGCAATTACCTTGTGGACCACAGCATTGACTTACCAAGTACAACTGCAAGCACAATTCCTGCCAGGAAAGGAAAACATATTGACAGACGAATTAAGCAGAAATATGGCAGATCCGCATGAGTGGAGACTACACCCACAAGTATTTTCAATGATAACTCGAAGGTGGGGACGCCCAGACATAGATCTATTTGCCTCCCCCAACAATTGCCAACTACAGAAATTTTGCACAAGGACTTATCATTCCCTAGCCTGGAAAGTGGGCGCCCTCTCATTCAGTTGGACAGCATTGACAGTCTATGCCTTCTCACCACTACCTCTATTGACCAAGATATTACTGAAAGTCAGACCAGAGAGACCACAAATGATCCTCATTGCTCTGGACTGGCCACGTCAGCACTGGTAACCATTACTAAGGAACTTGACCCACAGCCCTCCATGGATCTTACCTCATTTCCCACTTCTGTTGACTCAGCAAAACTCTCAGATCCTTCACAGTCAGCTCAGGACTTTAAATTTAGCTGCGTGGAGAATACCTTGAATTATCAATCAACACTTCTCTCAAAGGATGTCCTGAATGTCATTTTGGAGGCCAGGAGGCCCAGCACCAGGAAAAACTTACTCAGACAAATGGAAAAGATTTTGTGCATGGCACAAGGCTAAAGGCCAAAATCCTGGGATACCAAACATTCCTCAAATACTGCAATACTTAACTGAGATGCTACACAAAGGCCTTTCTTTCTCATCCATTAAGATCCATGCTTCGGCCATTTCAGCTCAATATAATATGGATCCTCCCATATTCTCACACCCTTTACTAAGGCAGTTTCTCAGAGGGGCTAAGAATATAAGACCCCCCCCAGAAAACCCCCAACGCCAGCTTGGGACCTCAACTTCATTTTAGAAAAATGAACACTGCCTCCTTTCGAACCAGCCTTTTCAGCAGAACTACAGTACTTGTCATGGAAAACAGCTCTGTTGCTGGCTATCACCTCAGCACGCAGGGTCTCAGAACTACAGGCACTCATGGCAGTGGAATCTTTCATCATTTTCCATCAGGACAGAGTCTCTTTACGAACTAACCCTACCTTTATGCCAAAGATAGTATCTAGTGTGGCTTTGAATCCGGCCATTCATTTACCCACCTTTTATCAAACCCCCAGAATAAAGGAGAAAAACTCCTTCACTCTTTGGACATTCACAGACAGCTACGTTACTATTTGGATAAGACAAAGACCTTCAGAAAAACTGACCAACTCTTTGTATCCTTTGCTGCCGACCGGCACTTGCGAACCGCTATCACCGCACGGCAAGAAAGACTGGAGAAGATGGCGTCGGCTGTCAGCTTTGTACTCCTGGCACTCTGACGTCAGGGAACATGGTTGAACAGCCGATGCCGGACCCAGACTTTGGGATTCTGTCCGACCGAGGGCTGCCTGCCGGCAGGGGAGAACCCTACAGTCATGACTGCAACAGTGAAGAAACTCGAACATCTACATTTATGGTAGGTGTACACAACTGTACTATTTCCTGACTGCTGTGGTGATGTGATTATCAAAGGGGAGACTACTGTCCACCTGTGTCCCAAGGTCTCTTATCACACTTTCTTTGTTAAGTAGACTACTACCTATCTGGTAGCTCATGGGTACAGAGTTTACCAAAGGGGATGACAATGCACTTTTTGGCATTGAGCTTGAGGCCATGGCTTTGACACCAGGCATATGCCTCAGTGAGGCCCTTTTGCAGGATGTCCACATCATTAGGAGGTTCCATTATGGCTCCTAGTTTGCAGTCATCTGCAAACTTCATTAGCCAAAGACCTTCTGTGTTAGCCTGTACTTCAGAAAAGTAGATACCAAACAGGAGAGGACCCAGGACTGAACCCTGTGGTACTCCACTTGTCACTGGTCTGAAGTCATATTTGGAGTTTGCTACTTTCACAGTGTGGGTTCTATCAGTGAGCCAGTTGGCAATCCATTTTGTGACATAGGGATTTATACCTAGTTGAGTCAGTTTATCTATAATTCCAGAGAGGGGGGTGGAGTCAAAAGCCTTGGCGAGATCTAGATAGGCTGTGTGAACCACTGTACCCTCGTTTACGGCTTTGGTGACTGCTTCAAAGAAGTTAGTCAGATTTAGAAGACATGGTCTGCCATTTACAAACCCAAACTGGGTGGGGTCCAGAGTTTGGAGATTACCAATGTCTTTGTTTATAAGTTCCATGATGATACGTTCCATGGCCTTGCAGACCAGGCTCATTAGGCTAATGGGGCGGTAGCTCCCGGGGTCTGTGGTTGCTCCCCCTTTGTGGAGTGGGATAACCGTCAGTGTGTGCCATTCAGTGGGCACAAAGCCTGAGGTGAGGCTATGACTGAACATGGTGCTTAGGTGGGGTGCCAGTTCATTCTGTAGTTCATGTAGAACGCAGCCTGGGATGTTGTCAGGTCCCATGGATGCTGCGTTCTTGGCTTTGGAGAGTGTCGTTTTTACCTGAGCAGCCATGATTACAGGAACTTTGCATTCTCCCGGTATAGAGATGGGCCCTTGAGGGGAGTAAAGTTAGCACTGAACCTGCCACGATGTTGACAATATCAGTTGGTTCTTTATATTTAGTGCCATTGTGCTGTAACTCCGAGCAGATCCGAGTGTTGCCATTGAGATTTTTGACATAGCTATAGAATGCTTTGTGATTGTCTTTAGAATCAGTGGCGATTTTATTTTCATAACTCGTTTTCGAGGATTTTATGAGGGATCTCAACTTCTTACTGAGGCTGACCAGGGAGTTCTTCCAGTCATGGGATTTTACTCTTTTTTTTTTTGCAACAGTTTCTTTCTTCTGTTGTAGAGTTGTTTATGGCAGGGGACCAGCAGATTGGCTTCCTTTTTTTGGAGGATAACATCTTGGTTCTGTTAGAGATAGCACAATCCATGCACTCGTGTAAGTGCTTAGAAAGTGCATTTGTGTAGGATTCAGCAGTCGTACCTCTGTTGTTTGTCTGCATGGATGTTGTGAAGTTTGCCACTTCTGTCTTAAGAAGCGTGAAGTTGGCTTCGGAGAAATTTTTACAGTGGTTTCCCTAATGAGGGGTGGGGGCGCGATGTGGATGTCTAGGCTTATTAGCTTATGGTCGGATCTGGCCAATGAGAAATTGACCTCTGATGTGGAACACCGGTCACCCATGTTGGTAATGACCAGGTCTAGGATATTGCTGCCCCTGGTGGGGGTGTGAATAGTTTGATCCAAGGCGTTGGAATTTATGAATTCCAGAAAAAAATTAGCAAAAGAGTTGGTACACAAGTAGTTTTCCCAGTTAATGGTGGGGTAGTTGAAATCGCCCATTATTAGGGTGTTGGGTTGTACCCTAATACTTTCCAGTGTATCAAGAAATGAGCAGTGGGAATCCTGCGGCATGGTGGGGGATCTGTAGCAAGTTACAGTTTGGATTGCGGTCTTGCCCAGAGTCAGTTGCACTTGGATAAGCTCAGATGCATTATGCTGAGCAACTAGCCTGGAGAGGTGTGGATATCCTTAATGAATATGGACCCGCCTCCACCTTTAGTGTTTCAGTCCAGGTTAGGTGGCCGAAAGATGTGGTATGAATTATAGCCTGGTAATGCAGGGGTGCTCTCTGGAGCCTTGAACCAGGTCTCTGTCACTACAGAGATGTTAATATTCTCCATTTTAAGGAGTGCCTCGGGTGAATGCATTTTGATGTTTAGACTTCTAGCATTCAGTAGCATTACCTTTAGATTTTGCTTGCTTGTACCTTTTACGGTGGTGAATTTGTCATTTGAACCTTGCCTAAAAAAGGCACTATAGGGGTGGCAAGAGCCTTAGCCAGTATCCGGAATCCCAAGGGCAACAGGTGCAGGCCATCTCTGGCAAAGCATCGTAGTCTGTCGATCATGTCATCCCAGGCAAACCGATACTGGATCCCCTTAGAATGACACAAGAAGCTTAGCCAATTGTTGAAGTCAGTCATTTTGTCCTTGTACTGTGGTATCATTCTGGATGCTGCGGTGGTACGGCGGTAGCGTTGTTAACTCACAGCAAGAGGTTCTCCCGTTCGATTCTCTGCTTGGCTTGGGAGTGCCTTCTGTGTGGAGTCTGCATGTCCTCTCCGCGGTTGGGTAGTGTTCAAAAGACATGCGTGCATAAATGGGCATGCCTTCGTTGAAGGTTGGGCATCGAGCTGGCACCTCGGCTTTTCGTTAAAATCTACTGCCAATCATTAGCGGACTGGAGTTCCGCTGTGGCGACCCCTTACCGGGAAAAAGCCGAAAGACAAACAACAGCAACAACTGTGGTATCATTCTGGGTGATGGCAGGATGCTACTCAGGACTAGGGTCATACCTTCCTGGGCTACAAGATCAGAGAGCTCCTCCATGTCTCTTTTCATGTAGTCCAGGGTGGTACATCTCCGGTCATTTACACCAACATGGACAATGACAGTCATATTTTTACATTTTGTGGAGTGACCTGAGTGCGTGTGTTATGTTGGCGGATCCTGGCACCCGACAGGCAGCTGACAGTAACTTTCTCCTTGTTTAACCTGGTGAGTGGAGCATCAGTGTGTCTGACTATAGTCACCTATGACTAGAGTGTTGGGTACGTTGTGCTGAAGGTATTACTGTACAGAAACAATTTAATGCAGATATGTCTATGATGATTGTACTGCACAGTCGTAATGACAGTGTAGTAAGCTGTGTCACTGAGGGGTGTACCGCACTGAATCACACTATCAGTTAGGACTGCACAAAAGTACCTGAGTATATGTTGCAGGGTGCATTTGTAAGGGTTGTACTTTGCCTTGAGATTGTTGCAGACAGTTGTATATCGGAGGAGCAGAGGGTGTTGCATGGGGTTTTTCTTGATGGTTGCCATATGGCAAAGTGTGAATGTGTTACTGGTGTTTGTACTGTACAAAACAGAGAGCATCACAATATGTCACTGAGCATTGGATTCTGGGCAGAAACAATGAGTGATGTTATAGGATATGTCATGAGCATTGCATTCTGGGCAGAAACAATGGATATTATAGTATTTGTCACGGAGCATTGCATTCTGGGCAGAAATAACGGATATTATAGGATATGTCACTGAGCATTGCATTCTGGGCATAAACGACGGATATTGTAGGATGTGTCACTTGTGGATTGTATACTGTGCAGAGATGTTGAGTATGTCATAGGACGCCTTATTGAGGATTGTATCTGTGCAGCGATATTAAGTATCTTATAAGATGTGTCACTAACGATTGTATTGCAGTGGTAAAAGTTGCTGGCATGTTTTTGTTCCATTTGAAGGTACTATGAGACAGTGGTATGGTCCCCGTCATGTACACACCAAACCTGATTCAGTGGTGTGGTCTCCTTCATGTACACTCCAAACCTGAGGCAGTGGTATGGTTCCTGTCATGTACACACCAAACCTGAGGCAGTGTTGTGGTCCCCCCATGTACACACCAAACCTGAGGCAGTGGTGTGGTCCCCCTCATGTACACACCAAACTTGAGGCAGTGGTGTGATCCCCATCATGTACACACCAAACCTGAGGCAATGGTGTGGTCCCCCTCATGTACACACCAAACCTTAGGCAGTGGTGTGGTCCCAGTCATGTACACACCAAACCTGAGGCAGTGGTGTGGTCTCCCTCATGTACACACCAAACCTGAAGCAGTGGTGTGGTCCATCCTCATTTGCACATCAAACACATGATGGTGGTGTGGTCCTTCATTTGCACACAAATCACAAGTTGATGATGTGGTCTCTCTTTTATTTGCACACCAAAGTTGAGATGTTAGTGTGGCTCCTCTTTACATGCACACCAAACACAAAGTGGTAGTGTAGTCTCCTTCATAGGGACACAAAATGCATGTGATGGTCTGGATCCTTCTCGTGTACATACCAAGCATAGATGATGGTGTGGGTTCATCCCACATGTGCGCCTGATGGCATGTAGTTATGTGGTTCCTTGTCATGTATACCTCAAGCTTGAGATGGTGTGGCCCCTTCTCTCATACATACCAGTTACAGGTGTTGGTGTGGTCCATCCTCTCATACATACCGATTACAGGTGTTGGTGTGGTCCCCCCTCTCGTACATACCAATTACAGGTGTCAGTGTGGTCTGTCCTCTGATACCTACCAATTACAGGTGTTGATGTGGTCCCTCCTCTCATACATACCAATTACAGGTGTTGGTGGGGTCCCCCTTTTCATACAAACCAATTACAGGTGGTGTTGCATTCCCGCCTCTCATACATACCAGTTACAGGTGTTGGTGTGGTCCCTCCTCTCAAACTTGCCAATTACAGGTGTCACTGTGCTCCCTCCTGTCATACATGCCAATTACATGTATCCATGTTGTCCTTCCTCTCATACATACCAGTTACAGGTGTTAGTGTGGTCCTTCCTCTCATATATACCAAGTACAAGTGTTGGTGTGGTCCCTCCTTACATACACAGCAGACGTGAAGTGGTGATGTGGTCCCTCCTTACATATATACCAGACGTGAAGTGGTAATGTGGTCCCTCCTTACATACACACCAGACGTGAAGTGGTGGTGTGGTTTTGGCTGCTTTACATAACAAGTATGTTGTGATGATAATGGCTCGACTGTCTTCCTGGTAGTACCTGTGCTAAGTGTGTGGATCGCAGTGATTTATGTACAGAGCAGCTAGCCTGCTCCTTAGGCCACAAAGACAGGTGCAGTGTCTTCTACCTTACCCTTGAGCTACTAAGTGTTTATTTAGTGTACACTGATGCATAGTGGTGGTGATTGCATTATTTTTCAGGAATAGTGTTTTCTTCGTATTTGTCCAGTGGTACTATCTTGTGATGGATGCATTGTCCTGGTTTTGGTGACAGCTGCACAGAGGTTCTAATACTGAAGTGGGTGCCACATTTATTGCTTCACCAAAGAGCGATGATTTAATCTTTCCATTTTACTTTATTTCAGAGGCTGTGATTAGGCAAGGTGTGCTCCTGAACCATAACAAATCAGGCCGATATGAGTCCCGCTTTGTTAGTGTCAGTATTCTAGAGAGTCCGTCCATCATGCTGCGTGGTATGACTGGTTCCACACTAGGTGTGTGGGTTGCCCATGGAGAAGGTAAGTGCTCTATCTACTGTCCATGTCAGCTATGGTAATTCTGGTTCTGCATGATTGCACGATTTCATTTTGTGTCTCACCTCTGTGAAAAATGTAACCATCTTCACACCATTGTGTAGCTGCCATGGAAGAAAAGCTACAAATCTGTTTTTTTTTTTTTTTTTTTTTTGGGTGTGTGTGTGTTTATTAACATTTATAAACAAGATTTGTTTAAGAAGAAAAAAATCACTAACGAAAAGTGCAGCCTTTATCCGCTGTTTTAAAAGAAGTGAATGTTTGTTACATTTAAGACGTTATTGTGTTTAGCATTTTGGCAGGTATGTTATTTTTGAGAAGTCTTTGCCCTTCTCCCATTATTTGTTTCAGTTCCCAGCATATGGCCTTGAATTTCATTGGTGAACAATAAATGCAGGTAGGGGCTAGTACAGACTGCCTAACTGGACTCTGGAAGGTGGGCAGTAACATTATTCTGTCTGCTGGATGCTTGACAACAGGGACAATGTATGCATCAAGAATTAGTTGGCTTTGCCCTCAGTCCTTAGCTGAAGATGGGCCAAACTTCTGAATGCATCTGTGAACTGTTATTTGCTCTTTGGTCCTCAAGTTTACAAGGTGTGTAAGAGTTTAGAGACGAGGAAGTTGATGAATACAGTCCACCAATTGTTTCATCCTGCTCTCCCCAGGTATAATAAGAATTATTCTAATATGCAGACACGCTTTTGCAGAACACCAGGCATGGGTAAAATGCCTAAAGGGGAAAGCCCACATGAAGAAATAGCAGGATGATGGGGGGGATGCATCAACCCTTTCCTACCTGTATAGATCAGTTGTGACCATTCAGACCACATTCCTCTTCTTAGCACTAGTAGACCTATACATCAGTTTCGTCTGGCCCCATAGGAGAAGAGTCCTACAACTCTGGAACCGGAATTGTATGCTAGTAGAAAAGCTGGCACTTCGGATTACGCCTGGGGAGAACACATGGCAGGAAAATGCATTCAGGGCAAGTGGACCCACAAACTAGATGCATCTTCACATCAATCAAAAAGAGATGTTGGCTGTTCAAAATGCCCTAACAGCTTTCAAGGACCTTTTACATCCAGGACAACTATTACTAAAGACAGACAACACCACAGTAATGTGGTACATAAACAAACAAGGGGGCACTCATTCTTATCCCCTATGCAGGCAAGCCATGACCTTGTGGAACACAGCTCTAACGTATCAAGTTCACCTACAAGCACAATTCCTGCCAGGAAAAAAAATACTCTGGCAGACGATCTAAGCAGAAATATCATGGACCCTCACGAATGGAAATTGAATCCACAAATCTTCAGCATGGTAACGCAAAAATGGGGATGCCCAGACATAGATCTTTTTGCCTCCCCACTGAATTGCCAACTACAAACATTCTGCACAAGGACTTCTCACAAACAAGCATGGAAAGTGGATGCTCTTCTGCTCAGCTGGAAAAACCTAAAAGTTTATGCCTTCTCCTGCCTCTCCATTCAAAGGTACTCCTAAAAGCCAGAAAAAAAAACACAGATAATCCTGATTGCTCCAGACTGGCCATGCCAGCACTGGTACCCTATCTTAAGGAACTTGGCTCAGGGCCCACCATGGATTTTGCCTCAAATTCCACACCTTCTGACTCAACAAAACAATCAGATCCTGCACGGTCAGCTCAAAACCCTAAACCTGGCTGCATGGCAGATACATTAGTCAATCAGACAACACCTCTCTCTAAAGCTGTTATGGATGTCGTTCTGGAGGCCAGCAGGCCTAGCACCAGGAAAGCTTACTCAGAAAAATGGAAGAGATTCTGCACCTGGAACCAGGCTCAAAGCCTTGACCCTCTTGTTCCAAACATTCCTCAGATTTTACAATACTTAACTGAGATGCTGGACAGAGGCCTATCCTTCTCATCAATTAAGATATACGCCTCTGCCATTTCAGCACATTACAACACGGATCCTCCTTTATTCTGTCATCCCTTGCTAAAGCAGTACCTCAGAGGGGCTAAAAACATAATACCGTCCCGGAGAGCACCAACACCAACTTGGGACCTCAATTTCATTTTGGAAAAACTGATCCTCCCACCTTTTGAGCCAGCCAATACAGCTCCTGGCAGTAACTTCAGCACAAAGAGTTTCAGAACTACAGGCATTAATGGCAGTGGAACCTTTTATAATTTTTCATCAGGACATGGTATCTTTAAGAACAAACCCTACCTTTATGCCAATGGTGGTATCTAGTGTGGCTCTTAACCAAACCATCCATTTGCCAACTTTTTATCCAAACCCCCAGAATAAAGGGGAGAAACTTCTGCACTCTTTGGACATACACAGGCAGCTACGCTTCTGCTTGGACAAAGCAAAGTCTTTCAGGAAAACTGAGCAACTGTTTGTAGCATATGCTGCAGGATCACAGGGCATGGCTATCTCAAAGGTATATCCAAATGGATAGGACACTGTATTCGTTACTGCTACACACAGCATGGAAAATCAGTCCCTAATAACATTAGGCCACATTCCACCAGGGCAGCAGCCACTTCAACAGCCTTTTTCAGAGGAGTACCTACCAAGGATATTTTGGAGGCTGCAACTTGGAGTTCAGTGCACACCTTTATCAAGCATTACCACCTGCCTCTTTACTCTAAATCCAGAGCAGGATTTGCCACTGCAGTTCTGCAGGGCCTCATAGACAATCCTAACACTTTATAGACCAGCCACCCAACCTCAGCTTTGGGATTCTACCCAAGTGTAATGACTGCAGCAGTGTAACACGATGAACATAGTACAGTTTTGTACCTACCATAAATGTAGATGTTCAAGTGTTCACACTGCTGCAGTCCAGGTTACCCTCCCTCCATCCCCTCTGAACTAGCTGGGCTTATCTATACCTTTCTATCCTATACAACCTTTGGGGTGTATTTGCTGGTAACTGAAGGTATTGTTTTTATTGTATATTTCTGATTAGCAATATGTATTGCCTACCTACTTGGGGGTACCTGACATCTGGGGCAAGAAAAACTGAAGAAAATGTCGTCGGATGCATCTTGTATACCCCTGGCACACTGATGTCAGGGAAGAAGCGACAGCAACCGACGCCGGACCAAGACTTTAGAATTCGGGCCGACTGCGGGACCGCCTGATGGCAGGATAACCCAAGTGTAATGACTGCAGCAGTGTGAATACTCTAACATCTACATTTATGGTAGGTACAAAACTGTACTTTTCAGCGGAGGCCTGGGGAGAAAAACTCTGCAATTAAAATATTACAGACATAGTTACAGATGAAGAATCCTAGCAATTAAAATATTACAAGCATAATTACATATGAAGAACATAGTACATTCAGTTAGTTGTCAATCTCCTCTCCGGTCCAGCTGCTGAATCTGGGAATCTTGAGGCAATGTTACAACTGCCTCGTACACAGACAACCCTCTCCTCCTCCCAACAAATTCCAACACATGTGAGCGATGCAACCATATAGCCAAACTGGAGGCTAAGCTCTCTCAACTCAGTACTGGCGTAACCAGTCAGGAGGAGAAGGAAACCACACTCACTACAATTCCAGTCTCACGTAGACCTACCACGACAGCAAACCAAACACATAAACACACAAAAACATATTCGGAGGCTCTAAATAAAGATCTGCCTAAGCAGCAGAGACCTCCAAAGCAGACACCCAAGCAACCTCTACCCCAAAACAAAACACGTCCAACACATAGCTCACAAAGCCAGTGTGCCGAACAGCCACAGCCCTTAAGGCTAAACAACACACCTGATACACTTGTAATAGGTGACTCTATCGTCAGGCACACTGACGTCTCGCTCACCAGGCTGAACAAGGAGAAGGTCATGGTGAGCTGCCTGTCTGGCGCTAGAATCCGCCACATAACACAAGCACTCAGGTCACTCCAAGGCAAGTACAAATATGACTCCGTCATTGTCCATGCTGGTGTGAATGACCTGAGACGTACCTCCCTGGACTACATGAAAAGAGACATAGAGGAGCTCTCTGAGCATGTAGCCCAGGCCGGTATGACCCTGACCTTGAGTAGCATCTTACCCTCACCAAGAATGATGTCACAATATGAAGACAAGATGATCAATTTCAACAATTGGCTTAAGTATTGGTGTCATTCAAAGGGGATCCAATGCCTGCCAGCCTGGGATGACATGCTCGACAAGCCACGATGCTTCGCTAGGGACGGCTTGCACCTGTCACCCCTGGGCTTTCGGATATTGGCAAAGGCTCTTGCTACCCCCATAGTGCCTTTTTTAGGCAAGGCTCAAAAGACAAAGCCACCTCCATAGGTATTACAAGGGATAAGAAACTAAGAGTAATGCTACTCAACGCCAGAAGTCTAAACCTCAAGATGCACGCACTCAAAACTCTCCTTAGCCTGGAGAACATCGATATCTGTGCAGTAACAGAAACCTGGTTCAAGGCTCCCGAGAGCACCCCAGCACTACCAGGTTATACCTTATACCATGCTTTTCGGCCCCAAAACTTGGACCAAACCACAAAAGGAGGGGGATTATCAATATTTGTCAAAGATACCCACACCTCCAGGTTGGTGGCACAGCACGAAGCATCAGAGGCTATCCATGTGCAACTAACAGTGGGTAAAACTGCCTTCCAGTTTATAGCCTGCTACAGACCACCCTTCCAAACTCAGGAACCCCACTCTGCCTTCCTGAGAACACTGGAACATATGAAGGTCTCTCCAAACACCATTATATTGGGCGACTTCAACTACCCAAACATAGACTGGGAGCATTACTCTAGCTCCAACACCCTAGCCCAAAGGTTCCTAGAATTTATAAACTCAAATGCTATGGAACAACTTGTTACCACTCCCACAAGAGGGGAAAACATACTGGACCTGATCATCACCAACATGGGGACTCTATGCTCCAGACCAGAAGTGTATCCCTCACTGGTAAGATCAGACCATAAACTAATCTCACTGGATATTCACATCCTGACCCCACCCCCTGCCCAGAAAACCACAGTGAAAAACTTCTCTAAAGCAAATTTAACACTCCTCAAAACCGAGGTGGAATCCTTCAAAGCCCCTGGGCCTGTGGAAAATACTGCCCAGGCCGCAGAATCCTTTATAAACGCATTCTGTGAACACCTTCAGGAATGCATGGATCATGCAATCCCAAATAAAACCAAGATCCAATCCTCCACAGGCAGACGTCCTGTCTGGTGGACCCTAGCCATAAACAAACTGTACAATAGAAGGAGGAAGCTACTACATGATAGAGCAAAATCCTAAAAAGGGAAGGCATCTCTGATCAGTATTAGCAAAAAAACTATGGGCACTCATAAAATTGTCTAAGGCCAGCTTCGAGGGAAAAATTACACAGGACACTAAGGATAATCACAAGGCTTTCTTTAGTTATGTTAGGAACCTGGGTGGGAATTCCCAGATATGCTCAGAATTAGTCCAGAATGACAAAAAATTCACCGAACCCACAGACATTGCCAACATCCTAGCTGACAGGTTCAGCGCAAACTTCTTCCCCCCTCCCCACCAAAAGGGCAAATATCTATCCCAGCAGAGTGCTGCCCCCCCTGACATCTCAGATGCTCAGGTAAGAGCCGCTCTCTCCAAAGCAAAAAACACAGCATCAATGGGACCAGACGGTGTCCCAGGGTGCGTCCTACATGAACTCCAAGAAGAGCTAAACCCAAACATAAAACTACTGTTCAATCTCAGTCTTAGTACAGGATATGTACCCAAAGAGTGGCGTACAGCAACAGTGGTTACTCTCCACAAAGGTGGTGCCTCAACGGATCCTTGAAACTATCGCCCCATAAGCTTGACTAGCTTGGTCTGCAAAGCTATGGAAAGGATCATTATGGACCTCATAAATAAAGATATTGGGGACCTACAGCCACTGGATCCTACCCAGTTCGGCTTTAAGGGTAGATCCTGCCTCTTAAACCTGGTCGATTTAAGGGGTAGATCCTGCCTCTTAAACCTGGTCGATTTCTTTGAAACAGTCACCAAGGCCATTGACGAGGGGAAGGTGGTCCACACAGCCTACCTGGACCTCGCAAAAGCCTTCGATACAATACCCCACTCGGGCATTATAGATAAGCTCACCAGCTTAAATATAAACCCCTATGTCACTAGATGGGTTGCAAACTGGCTCAAGGACAGAACCCACATGGTTAGAATTGCTGGAGCCATGTCAGACTCCAAATCAGTTACAAGTGGCATCCCACAAGGCTCAGTCCTGGGACCTCTCTTGTTCGGTATATATTTCTCGGAGGTACAGGCCAATACGGAAGGACTGTGGCTGACCAAGTCCGCAGATGACTGCAAACTG
The DNA here is from genome assembly GCF_019279795.1 of Protopterus annectens. Taxonomy (NCBI): domain Eukaryota; kingdom Metazoa; phylum Chordata; order Ceratodontiformes; family Protopteridae; genus Protopterus; species Protopterus annectens. The sequence goes on from NC_056744.1 coordinate 1,824,183,596, forward strand.
GGCGCCATAATCGACTCTCCAGCCAACACAAGCATCCTCCAAAAGGGCCTCATAGAAACAGACAACTGGTGCCAGAGCCATGGCCTCAAGCTAAACGCCAAAAAGTGTATAGTCATCCCCTTTGTCAAAAACAAAAGTGCCCACAAATTACCACATAGGTGGTAATCCATTAAGTACAGAAGTAATTAGGGACCTGGGGACCCAAGTTGCTAGCAGTCTCTCATTTGACAACCACGTGGCCACAGTGGTTAGAAAATAATTTTATATAGCCCACCTAATCATGAAGGGATTCGCATCTAGATCAGGGAAGGTCATTGTGCCTCTTTACTCATCCCTCATCAGGCCCATAATTGAGTATAATGCCCTTTTTGGGATGTACCTTACCAGACACCTGCAGCAACTGAAATACCCCAAAAGTACCTCACCAAGAGGATCAAATGGCTCAAACAGATGGCATATGCTGCCCGGTTAAAGAAACTCCTGCTCTACTCAGTGGCATACCGCCTGCTCAGAGGCGATCTGTGCCTGACGTATAAAGCCATGTCCAACCCGGAATTAATGGACATGCTGCACCTCAGAAAATCCAAATCCCATCGAGCTACGCGCTCGAGAGACTTGAACCTCAGCACTGAAATAAATTGGACATGCTGGAGGGACAGATTCATAACCCAGAGGCTCCCTTCACTCTGGAATAAAATCCCAGTCCAGGTTAGGCAGAGTCCCTAATTGACTCTCTTCAAGAGGAATCTTGATGAGTGGATGGGAGATCGTAGGTTTACCCCGGGTATCACTTCTGTGTCACTGTTAGACAGTGGCACAGTATACTAACCTCGAAAAAGGGCATAGCAAAATAAATTTAAAATGGGTGGCGAAAGCCAAACACACTCTGGCTAGGCTTAAATGCCCTAGGGCAGATAGCCTAGTATGAACCTATGAACTAGCATCTGTTCCATCCACGAAGTCATAGCAGATATTAACAATTGTTACAATAAGAAGTTACTGCCATATAATAAGTAGATAGGCATGGAAGTATCAGAGCTTGCTGTAATCAAAGGTAGTTTGTGGGGAGCAAGAGAGGTAGAGGGTAGATGGAGTGGGAGAAGTTAGAGGGAAGAGTTACAAGGGCATAGCCAGCATGTTTTTAGGTGCGCTTTAAGTAAAGCTTTGAAGTGGGTGCATGATGGTATAGAGGTGGTTGTGGGGGGGGGGGGGGGGGGGGTGTTCGAGAATAGTGCTTCTCCAGCAACATTATTGGCTCTATTAACCTCACAATAACTGTAACTAATAATAATAATAAGAATAACTGTATAAGTACAGTTATAGTAAGTTGATTGTAAGCTTCCTCAAGTGAAAGTACAGTGTCATTTGCTTTCTGCAAATAGTTTGTGCCAAAGTTATTTACTAGGTGTTTTTTGGCATTTATGTCAGTGTTCCCACACAGAAACCTTGTCAGTTTTCTTTGACATTCTGCAACTTCTTTACATTTGTTGCCAGGCTTTGGGCCTTTCTTTAAATTATGCCTCATTTCCCGTCTGACATTCCTGTCACTTTGAAGTGAAAGTGGCCTTTAGTTATTGCAGTGGATCAAGTTCAGTGGATCTGTCCTGGACTCGTGTTGTGACGGAAGCTTACCTTATCTGTCCTGGGCTCCCATTATTGTAATGTAGGCCTACCTTATCTGTCTTGGGCACTTGTTATTGTTGTACCATCAGCATACCCGATCTGTCCTGGACTCTTGTTATTGTATTATAGGCCTACCTTATCTGTCCTGGACTCTCGTTATTGTATTGTAGGCCTACCTTATCTGTCCTGGACTCTCGTTATTGTATTGTAGGCCTACCTTATCTGTCCTGGACTCTCGTTATTGTATTGTAGGCCTACCTTATCTGTCCTGGACTCTCGTTATTGTATTGTAGGCCTACCTTATCTGTCCTGGGCTCTTGTTATTGTATTGTAGGCTTACTTTATCTGTCCTGGACTCTCGTTATTGTATTGTAAGCCTACCGTATCTGTCCTGGACTCTTGTTTTTGTATTGTAGGCCTACCTTATCTGTCCTGGACTCTCGTTATTGTATTGTAGGCCTACCTTATCTGTCCTGGACTCTCGTTATTGTATTGTAGGCCTACCTTATCTGTCCTGGGCTCTTGTTATTGTATTGTAGGCTTACTTTATCTGTCCTGGACTCTCGTTATTGTATTGTAAGCCTACCGTATCTGTCCTGGACTCTTGTTTTTGTATTGTAGGCCTACCTTATCTGTCCTGGACTCTCGTTATTGTATTGTAGGCCTACCGTATCTGTCCTGGACTCTTGTTTTTGTATTGTAGGCCTACCTTATCTGTCCTGGACTCTCGCTATTGTATTGTAGGCCTACCTTATCTGTCCTGGACTCTCGTTATTGTATTTTAGGCCTACCTTATCTGTCCTGGACTCTCGTTATTGTATTGTAGGCCTACCTTATCTGTCCTGGACTCTCGTTATTGTATTGTAGGCCTACCTTATCTGTCCTGGACTCTCGTTATTGTATTGTAGGCCTACCTTATCTGTCCTGGACTCTCGTTATTATATTGTAGGCCTACCTTATCTGTCCTGGACTCTTGTTATTGTATTGTAGGCCTACCTTATCTGTCCTGGGCTCTCGTTATTGTATTGTAGGCTTACTTTATCTGTCCTGGACTCTCATTATTGTATTGTAGGCCTACCTTATCTGTCCTGGACTCTCGTTATTATATTGTAGGCCTACCTTATCTGTCCTGGACTCTTGTTATTGTATTGTAGGCCTACCTTATCTGTCCTGGACTATCGTTATTGTATTGTAGGTCTACCTTATCCGTCCCGGACTCACATTATTGTGTTATAAGCCTACCTTATCTGTCCTGGACTCTTGTTATTGTATTGTAGGCCTACCTTATCTGTCCTGGACTCTCGTTATTGTATTATAGGCCTACCTTATCTGTCCCGGACTCTCATTATTGTATTGTAGGTCTACCTTATCCGTCCCGGACTCTCATTTTTGTATTGTAGGCCTACCTTATCCGTCCCGGACTCTGGTTATTGTATTGTAGGCCTACCTTATCCGTCCCGGACTCTCGTTATTGTATTGTAGGCCTACCGTATCTGTCCCGGACTCTCGTTATTGTATTGTAGGTCTACATTATCTGTCCTGGACTCTTGTTATTATATTGTAGGCCTACCTTATCTGTCTTGGTGCACTTGTTATTGTTGCACCATCAGTGTACCCGATCTGTCCTGGACTCTATTGTATTGTAGGCCTACCGTATCTGTCCTGGACTCTTGTTTTTGTATTGTAGGCCTACCTTATCTGTCCTGGACTCTCGTTATTGTATTGTAGGCCTTCTTTATCTGTTCTAGACTCCTAATAATGGACTGTAGGCTTGCCTGACTTGTTCTAGAATCTCTTTGTTGTGCTTCAGCAATGCCTGATCTTTCCTGGTTTCCTGTTATTGTACCTGACCTGTGCTGGACTCGCCTTTTTGCACTGCATGTGTGCCAGACCAGTCCTAGACATCTCTGTTATTGCACACTGCAGGAGTGAGTGATCTGTCCTGGTACAGCTATTATTGCACACTGCTGGTGTGCCTGACCTGTCCTGGTACAGCTGTTATTGCACACTGCAAGTGTGCCTGACCTCTCCTCGTACACGTGTTATTGCATACTGCAGGGGTGCCTGACCTGTCCTGGTACAATGGACTGCTTAAAGAAGAAAAGTAATTTCACTCCACCCATGCACAATACCCTATCAACCTTTGAAAAGGTAGTCAGTGAGAAAATATATGAACTATATGGCAATTTACAAAAATCAGGTGATTCTTCCCGGTGGAATGTAGCAGTCGAAAAACTATTAGATTCTATATATTCTCAAAATATTAGGATTATGACTGCAGACAAGGGGAATGGAGTGGTATTGTATGATATGGATAATTATATTGCCAAAATATTTGACATTTTGAATAATTCCGAACAATATGAAGTAACTTCTATCAGTCAGATAAATATTGCCCATAGAAGAATTGACCTGTATCTAGAAGAATTTCTATTGGATGATCGAATCACGTTTGAACTGTACAATTTTTTAAAACTAGAGTACCCCATAATGGCAACTATAGTAGGAATTCCCAAAATACACAAAAACATCAGGGATCCCTCCTTTTAGACCCATTATCTCAGGAAGTCGTCGCAAGGCCTTTCCATTTGGTAAGGTCATTGATCAATGGTTAAAGCATATCTACAAGTTGATGCCACACATTATTAAGGACTCCTGGGAATTTTTAGGGAAGTTCAAACAAGACATATGGGACCCCAATTTATTATTTGTTACCATAGATGTAAAGGATTTGTTTTCGTGCATACCTAAAGCGGATGGGGTGACTCGATTTATTAACAGTCTGAATAAATACAGTCAATTACAATGGGACAAGATCAATATACTAACAGAATTCATCAATATTGTGCTAGATAATAACTTCATATTCTTTGAAGGGGAGTATTACAAACAAATAGCGGGTGTAGCTGTGGGGGCTGCCTGTGCCCCCATATATGCCAATCTCGTCGTATTGGATTGGGAGGGGGAATTTGTATTGGAATCGCCCTGGAAGGAGTACATATGTTGTTATGTCAGGTACCTGGATGACTTATTCATCCTTTGGAAGGGGGATGAGGAGAAATTGATGAATTTCATCGATTACATCAATGGTAGTACTTCCTACTTGCAATTTACTTATAACATCAGTAAGACAGGAATAAATTATCTTGACACTTACATATTCAGCGATGGACACACTTTTCAGTCTAAGATCTATAGGAAGAGTTTTATATTTTTACTACGGCTGCTGTTTGTCTTTTGGAATTGTATTTTGGAATAGCATCTGCACTCCAACTTATTAACTGACTACATCGTGGTGAGATCAGGTTTCTGCTTTTTACATCTATAGGAAAGACACTTTTTGCAATGCCTATTTAGAGTTTTCCAGTAATCATCCCTATACGCAGAAAAGAAGTATTTTAAAGGGGCAATGCATAAGGGCTGCTAGGATGACCTCCAGAAAGGAAGATATGATTTTTGAGATGGCCTTTATTGGCAAACTATTTAGACAGAGAGGTTATCCTGAGGCCATGATCAAGGACATCGCCGAATATGTTATACGAGAATGGGGTAATAAATATATACCTATCTTGGGCAAGTGTTTATTGTCAACCAGTGCAAATGAATGTAGTACATCAGGATATCACAGGTCATATATAATACAATTTGGACATCACGTAGGGGAAGTGAGAAAGATTGTAGATAGTAATTGGAATATTCTTACTAGTGATGAAGGAATTTGTGATAGAGTGGGTGAGAAACCAACATATGTATATAAAACAAGGATGAATTTAAAAAAAATGATTGACATTAGGTCTAATCACAGAGATAATTCTGGGAACACCCATAGGACAGGGACTAAGCAATGTGGACACTGCAACCAGTGCCCTTCCATTTTACAAGTGGAGTGTATTAGTTTAGAGAATATTATTAGAAGTAGGATTTATCTTTGTAAGGGAAATTGCCAGACCCAACATATTGTTTATATAGGAAAGTGCATGTCCTGTCCAAGTTTTTATGTTGGAAAAACGGACAGGAAATTACGTAATAGAATTTACGATCATTTGTATTGCATAAAAAAGAAGGATACGAATAATGCACTATACAGACATTTAGCTGGTACTGCTGGTTGTAACACCTTAAAATTTGCCATTCTTGAAGTAGTTAGGAACAACCCCGGGGGGGGGGGTAACATCAAGGCAATATGGGGGGGGGAAAGAGATCAAATGGCAGTTAAAGCTAAATGCGGCAATTCCACCAGGTATCAATGAAAATATTTCTACTAAGTCCCTTATAAGAAATTAACAATGTTGTAGTTTTGTCAGAGAGACACATATAGACATATATACATATACACTCAATCAAATATGTATATAAAATAATTTTTCATTGTTAAATATAGGCATTTATATACTTTGGTAATGCACAATGTATTTAGGCAGGTCATAACTATATATTGTATTTGTTATGTAATTAGTATTTACTGTAGGATTATATCTTACATTTGATATTGTTTCTTTTATGCATTTGTCATATTTTATATGAAACATTCATCTAGTATGTATTATTAGAGTTGGGGTATGGTTCATATTCCACCGATAGAGAACTTTTATTATATGGTTGAATTTTGATGCTGTTTTAGGCATTTTTTAACCATTATAATACTGATAATATTTAGAAAGCTGTTTATATGGGGTTTACCAAATCTATGTTCTTATGTCTTTAAAACTCAATGGTAGTTTAATTGGTCAGGTGGTGTTTTAGGCGGGAATTTTAAAATATTTAAGAGACAAGGTTTGATATATTCAGTGTTCTGATGAAATCTACATTGGGTAGATGAAAGCGCTCAACCTTCGTTTTGTATTTCAATAAAAGAAGTTCTTTGTGACATATTCGTGGATCGTGGTTTGTTCTGGGAACAGTTTTTGGTGCTGTCTTTCTTCTTCTGTCCTGGTACAAGTGTTATTGCACACGGCAGGGGTGCCTGACCTGTCCTGGTACAAGTGTTGCGTAGTGCAGGGTGCCTGACCTGTCCTGGTACACGTGTTATTGCAAACTGCAGGGGTGTCTGACCTATCCTGGTACACCTGTTAACGCACTGTTGACATGCTTGATCTATCCTGAACTGTTGTCATTGCACTGCAGGCATGCCTCACCTGTTCTGGACTCCTATTTTTGTGTACTGCAGGTGTGCCTGATCTGTCCTGGACTCCCATTACTGCACACTGCCAGTGTGCCTGACTTGTTCTGGTCTCCCATTATTGTATTGCATGTGTCTCTCACCTGTTCCAGACTCCTTTTGTACTGTAGGCATGTCTCCTAGAGCTTGTGATGTTTTGCACTTCCTGGAATTTATGGCATTGTGTAATGCTACATCCATGCCTTCAGTCTCTCTGTTGGTGGATCTTCCTGCCTAACTGTGAGAGCTGCCCTGTTTGTTAAACCTAGTCAGTATCATGCTTTGACTACAGAATCATTGCTGGCTGATGTGAAGCCCTTCTACAGTACTGAGGCACCCCTAGGCATGCAGACTTAACTACTTTGAGAGAGAGAAACATTTTTGCCTGCCTTCCGATGTTCGAGAACTAATTGTTAAAGAGGTTAGTACTGAAGATATCTGAGTACTGGAATAAACAGAGGAGCACAAAGAATAGATGCTTGCATGGAAGTACTTGAAGCTTGGAAACAGGTGGTCTCTTGTCATATTTACATAATCACACAAATATGTAACCAGTAAGTTTAATGTATGTGAAGTAATAAAGTGTTGTTCATTTAATTAATTAAGCATGTTTTTAATTTATTTCATCAGCCGACCAACATAGGCAAAAATTGAAATAGTTTGATGAAAGCTCACTAAAAAACACAAATGCTGTTCACATTGTGTCCGGCTTGAACAGTTGCTAATCAATTCTAGCTTGAAATGTTATTAAACTACTGCCATGTCTTAAAAAAAATGTAAAAATATAATGTTTACTACTGTCTGCCAGCTCCATGTCTCTGATTGTGACTCCACCATCTTAGGCTTGATTAGCGGCTTGGACATTCAAAAAACTCGCTGGGTAGAGAGGGGAGTAATGACACAGAGTTCGCTCCCGTCTCTCTGGGGGAGGGTTGGAGGTGTATGTCTGCAGTGCTGATTCCATGAAGAATCTTTTGTGGAGACCAGGGCACAAGAGAGGCACTTGCTTTTAAGAGGGTGGCAGGGATTCTTGGCGTGGCGTCACTGGTATACATGGAAGACACGGTATCACAAACATTTGTTGCACAAAGTGTCCTTGGGTCTGATTGGGCATGTGCACATGGTAATTGTGACGACTGAAATGAAAACCTCGATCCCACACACAGCAGCACTTCTTCCCATCACCCCTAGTGGAACTAGTGGATAGCAGGACTCTCACCTCTGTGGGAATGAATGGGCTAGTAGAACAGGAGACAGGCTTGATGGTCACCGAGCTCTGAAGAACAAAAATGTTACAGAAATTAAAAAAAAAAAAACTCACAATGGACTGTGCATAAAATGAAGTCCACCAAAAAGTAATATACATTAATGGATGACTGGACCATTAGAAGATGACTTTATCATTGAAAACTCAGTTTAATGCTTTCTTGATGTAAGACTTTTTCAAAACAGAGTTAGAAAATAACCACTACATTTAAATAGTACACTAGTAAAATCGTATGTTCGTAACTATCGATTAAAAAATGTTACATAATCAGTTGTGTAAAAATGAAAAAAAAATGTAAACCCAATTTAAACATTTTAAAACATATTTCAAGTAAATCATGACTTAAACATTTTTTAAATGCATTTGATGTTCATCTCTTTATTGAAACCTGAATGTTTGATGTAATTCAATCTCAATTTCACTTCTAAAATCTTTAATCGTCCTGAGTTGCCCCTCTAAAATTTTCTTTTACATATTAAGCACACAAAAATGTATCAAATAGTTGGATAAATGAGTGTCTATATAATCATTATCCTTTACTATAATCACATGTACGTGTCCTTAATATACTCAAAAAGTTCTCTTAATTTTCCCAATGTAAAACCTTTGAAATGATGTGAACAAATAACAGCACACCACCATAGTTGTAAAACAATCAAACCTTGATTTTGTAGTATAGTTTATCACATTCAAAGCATAATAGAGGTGTCTCAAAAATCAAATCTGAAGTAGTTAACTTCATTTGCTCAGCAACCTGTGGGTATCTGATCCGATTCGGATCCGAGCCGGCAGCTTTCCAAGCTAATAGATCCGAGCTCCAAGCTCCTCCCCCTACCCATAATGCCTTGCCATCTCCCTCTAACCCTCAGATCTTGTTTGCCGCGGCTTCCATAAGCTTCTCTGAATGAGCTCCGAGCATAGTGCTGTAAGTTTAGAATTTAAACTTTGAATTCCTGTCAGATTTCTCTATATCTTTGTGTGTGTGAACTTCCCCTATCTTTATAGTCTCCTTGGGTAGTTCTTTTAATTTTTAGTTGTTAGTTTTATTCCCCTCCCCCCTCTGCGTGTGTGAAGGTGGGTGCTTGTGGGCCTACTTTTCCTTTCTTCCTTTACAATAGCTGAAGGCCCAGCGGATGGTCACACTCGGTGTGTCCTTTGCCTGGGGGTTGATCACCTTTCTTTGGGCTGCACTATTTGTGCAGCCTTCAACCCCAGGGCTTTGAAAGATAGGAGGTCGAAGCTTATTCTGGCGGGCCTTTTGCCCCCAGACTCTGCTTCGTCCTCCTCGGTGGCGCTGGCCGCGGTTGCGGCTGCCCCACCTGTCGCTCCCGATTCCCTGGCCGGGACTCACCCTCCCTCATTGGTCCAGGAGGAAAGGGACAGCAGAAAGAAAGATAGTAAAGATTGGGACAGAGAGAAGGAAAGGCACCATAGTCATAAGAGGCGGTCCAACTCGACCCCTTCGGCACCGCCGTCTAAACAGCTTGCCTCTTCCCTTAAGTTCTCCGGGCCTTCCCCCTCTCGGCTCCGTTCTCCACGTTTCTCCCCGGAGCCAGAGGAGGAGACCCAGTCACCCTCGAGGTCATCCAGGCTGCCTTCCCGGCCGGCTTCAGTGACCTCATCTAGAGCCACCAGACGTTTATTGGACGCTGATATGGACCGGATGATGCTTCGATTTCTTCAGGCCCAGATGCAGATGGGAGTGCTCTTGCCCCCCCCCCCCCCCCCTGCTGGGGGAGAGCTCGACACCTTTTTTCGCCCCCATCTTTCCTTCTCCGACCTGCCTTCGGGGTTCGGAGCTTTCGGATCCAACTAGTTTTGGAGCCGGGGTAGGGTCGGCGCTGACAGTACCCTCGAGTCTGTCGGATCCATTTTTGGATCCAAGCTCTCGGGGCTGTGAGCTGAACGTTGGATCCGGAAGAGACAGCGGCCATTCGGCTCCGTCAAGGTCGGGGCACACCACCTTTTCAGATCTGGTGGAGTCACCTTTGTTGCCGATCTGCACGTCGGATCCAAGGGGAGTGCTTTCAGATCCAAGGGAAAGCACGTCCCCCTCGGCATTCGACGTCGTGGAGAGGGTCCTCTCGAGGGATTCGAGGCCCCAGGTTCTTGCTTCGGATCCACCCGCCATTCCCACTCAGATGGGCCTTTCCTCCATCATCTGGCCCCAGGGACAGCCTGCGCCTATGTCCCAGATTGTTCCCGTAGAAGAACAGGACATTGTTGGTGAGGCCTCTTCGGACAGCCCCGTGGAGGTTCCTCACAAACGGAAGTGCAAGAGGTGGCACTTGGACTCATCCGAGTCCCTCACAGAAGGCACAAACTTAGAGGAGGGGGAAGGATGTCCTTCAAGAATGCAACTGCAGTCCTGACATATGGGTTGTCCTGCCTCAGGCAGCCCTTCGGTCGGCCGGATTCCAAAGTCTGGGTCCGGCGTCGGCTGATGTCGCCTCCTCCCTGACATCAGAGCGGCTGAGGTATAAAGGCATCCGCCGACGCCATCTTCTTCAGTCTTTCTTGTCGCGCGGTGCCCGAAGCAGAAGCAGTTCACAAGTGCCAGTCGGTCAGCTCCTGTGTTTTCAGTTACCGAAGTCATCAAAAAGCTAAGTACCCCGTTGGGGAACATTTTTCTTGCCTCAGCCGATGTCAGAAAAAAAATTGAAAAGGTTAATAATTGTTTGTCTTGTGGTAAACAAATACCTCATAAGGACTTCAATTCTTACTGCCTTCCCTGCCTGGGCCCAGACCACGATGTCTGGGCCTGTGCTGCTTGTGCTTGCTTTAATAAGCGCACACGCAGGCGCCGGGCAGAATTTGCTGAAGACTTTTTTGGCGAAAATTACGCTTATATCATGCCGTCGGAACAACCGACAGCACATATGTCCAAAAAACGTAAGGACCGGGACCGACATCCTCGGCCCGCGTCGTCCACCGACACCACGCCTAAGCCTTCCGCGAGTGCATCGATCTCTTCGGAGGCGGTAATTCAACCGCTCCAGGCCGATGACACCACTTTACCGCGTACTTCGGTCCCGGAGGTTTCCCCGGTGCCGGTTGTTGATTTTCCTCCCGAAACCGAAGCTCAAGATTTACCTGACACCATACCAGTGGATAAAGTTACTCCTGCACGTGGGGCAGCTAGGCCTCCGGTCTCCATGTCCATCAAGGCCTACACACGTGCTAAGGCTGCCAGCCAGGCTAAGGCCCATCCTCCTAAATCTTTTTCCCAGGGCCCCTCTTCTGATAAACAGATCATGACTCTAGCTGCAGATCTAATCTCTCTAATCAGAGGTTCTCAGTCACACCCAGACAGAGGTTCTCAGCTGCCTGCAGATAAATGGCCTAGGACTGAGCAGACAGATACCCTCTCTTCAGATGAAGCCTCTAGGGATTCAGAGCTCTCAGATACCCAGGAAGAATCCTTCCAGGCCTACGAGGACTCTGATGCTGAGGAATCAATTCCTTCTGCCTCTCCTCCAGAGGATATTTCTTTCGGAGAAGTTCTCCACTCCATGAGAGAACATTTTCAGTGGCAGGGTCAGGAATTCTCTGACTCCAGGAAAAGGCTACGTACCTTCCTTAAGTTACCCCAGCACAGACCATTAGCTATTCCTCCAGTGTTGGATGTCTTGGATGATGTATACTCAGACTCCATTGCTTCCCCTGATTCTCTCCCTCCTGCTCCTGTCAAGCCAGACAGATATTACAGGGTTCCTGAAACTCATAAGCATCTCTTTAAGGCCCACTCTGTGGATCTAGAAACTATTTCTCAGGAGCCCAAAGGAGTGGCTACTGCCTTGGCCAAAAACTCTTTGCCCGCGGACAGGGAATCTAGGTCCCTGGAGAGATGGGGCAAAAAAAAAGTTTATAACTCTTCCACCCTTGCCATGAGGTCACTTAACTGTCTTTTTCATATGTTTCAGTACCAGGATTACTTAATGGATGATTTGCAGAAAACGTTAGCCTCTCCTGAGCCTATAGATAGAAAGGCATTGCAGGATTTGGTTCATAACACTCAGCAGGTTAGCAATCATTTTCTTCAGTGTGGTTATGATGCATTGGAAGCTTCATGTAGGGCAGCTATGACAGGGGCCGTTATACGTAGACATGCTTGGTTGAAAGAACAGCCACTGCCAGACCATGTTAAAGTAAAGCTCCTAGATGCACCTCTGGAAAAACAGAAGCTTTTTGGTGCTAATGCACAGGATGTGTTGAAGTCTATTGAGGAAAAGGCTAAATCAGTACAGACAGTCAAGGATTTCCTCCAGGTTCAGCCACCCAGATTCAGCAGGAATTGGCCTTCAAAGAATTGGTCCTTTCCAGACACTGACAAGTTTCAAAGGGGAAAAAACAGGCGTGCTCGAGGTAGAGGGCAATACCGAGGCTCCTACAGGGGCCGCCAATGGCAACCACCAAATCAGAGAAGTGGCGCAGGGAGTTCAGCTGCACCACAGGGACAATCACAGTGACTTGACTTTCACACCGCCGACCAAGGCTCAAAGAGAAGCACCTCTAGGTGGAAAATTTTCCTTATTCTCAAAGAAGTGGCACATTTTAACCAAGGAAAAATGGATTCTGGACATAGTAGACAAAGGTTACAGGTTCCACTTCCATACCTTACCAACGAGACAAGGCATGCCAAATCTGCCACAAAATCAAAGGGCAGAGGCACTCATACAAGTTTCAAAGCTGTTACAAATAAAAGCAATAGAAAAGGTTCCTCCTCAGGAACAAGGCCAGGGATTCTATTCAAGACTGTTCCTTGTTCCAAGAAAAGAAAAGCAATGGAGACCTATACTGGACTTGTCCGCTCTAAACACTTTTCTCATTGTACCAAAATTCAAAATGCTGACGTTACAGCAACTCCTTCCCATGCTGGGCAAGGGGTCTTGGCTGGTTACTCTGGACCTCAAGGAGGCATACCTGCATGTCCCAATCAGACACAGTTGCAGAAGATACCTCAGATTTCTTGCAGGGTCAGAGCATTATCAATTCTCAGCATTGCCGTTTGGCTTATCTACTGCGCCCAGAGTATTCACGAAATGCCTGGCATCAGTAGTTGCACATTGCAGGCTCTAGGGGATTCAAATATACCCTTACCTGGACGACTGCCTTATACAAGCAGACAGCAAACAAACCTTGATAAGAAACTTGGACTATGTCATTCAATTACTACAGGCTTTGGGATACACAGTCAACATTCAAAAATCAAGACTACTGCCATCCCAACAGATCTGGCTTTCCTCACAGAGGAAAAACAAGAACATTTACCAGATTACTTCAAAAGCCTAGCAAAGCTCACCCAGCTGACCACAAGGAAAATCCTGCAGGCCCTGGTGTTCATGGCATCTTGCATTCTTCTGATCCCTCTGGCAAGACTACACATGAGAAAGCTACAATGGTACCTAAAAAGCTTATGGTCTCAACACAGCCACAACCTAGAAGACGCATTACCACTCATTCCATGCCTGCAAAGGGAATTTTTGTGGTGGGCTCAAGCAAGTCATTTAAACAAAGGCATGTCCTTCAACAAACCTCTAGCAAGTCAAACCATTACAACAGACGCCTCAGGTCATGGATGGGGGGCGCACATGGAGGGCAGATGCATTCAAGGGCAAGGGACTCCCAGGGAAATGCATCTGCACATAAATCAAAAAGAGATGTTGGCAGTGATGCATGCAATCGAGGCCTTCGGGAAATCCCTTCAACAAGGTCATCTGCTAATAAGGACAGACAACACCACTGTCATGTGGTATATAAACGAGCAGGGAGGCACTCATTCTTATCCCCTCTGCAGACTAACAATGACTCTTTGGGAAAAGTCCCTGAAACTGAACATCCACTTGCAATTCCAGTTTGTTCCAGGCAAGGACAATGTTCTGGTGGACAGGCTGAGCAGAAATTTCTTGGATCCGCACGAATGGATGCTGCATCCACACATTTTCTCACAAATAACAAGTGCATGGGGAAGACCGGACATAGATCTCTTTGCTTCTCACCTCAATCATCACCTGGAGAAGTTCTGTTCAAGGACGCCCCATCCTCTAGCCTGGAGAACGGATGCTCTCTCCTTCAGCTGGAATTCCCTAACAATTTATGCATTCCCTCCTCTACCATTACTGACCAAGGTGTTCCTGAAGATCAAAGCAGAACAACCAAAAGGAATTTTGATAGCTCCAGACTGGCCAGGGCAGCACTGGTATCCATTGCTACTGAGCATAACTCGCACCAAACCGTGGCCCTTGCCTCAATGGCCTCTGCTCCTAACTCAGCACAATTACAGGACTGTTCATCAAAACCTGCAAACATTGCAGCTGACAGCTTGGAGGGTTCCATGACTTTTACCCATATCTCTCTTTCCGAAAAAGTTCAAGAAATCTTGCCGGAAGCACGCAGAACTTCCACCAGAAAAACCTATTCAGCCAAGTGGAAGAGATTCATCATCTGGAATGCCAACAAGGGTCAGGATGCTTCAGTAATGAGCATACCACAGATATTAGAATACTTGGCGGAAATGTTTTATAGTGGCCTCTCATATTCTTCCATAAAAATTCATGCTTCAGCAATCTCAGCAAAATACAACTGTCACCCACCTGTGTTTTCGCATCCCTTGCTAAGACAGTTTCTAAGAGGGATAAAGAATATCAAACCTCCCAGAAAACCACCAATACCTGCATGGGACCTCAATTTCATCTTGGAAAAATTAACTCTTCCTCCTTTTGAACCAGCAGCATCTTCAGAAATGCAATTTCTCTCCTGGAAAACGGTTTTCCTGTTGGCAGTTACCTCAGCAAGAAGAGTCTCGGAGATACAGGCCCTCATGGCAGTACCTCCCTTTCTCATTTTTCATCAGGACAGAGTTTCTCTAAGAACCAATCCTTCATTCATGCCAAAAGTGATATCCAGGGTGTCTCTAAATCAAGCAATTCACCTGCCTACTTTCTTTCCCAATCCTCAAAATAAGGGGGAAAAGTTGCTGCACACTTTGGACATACACAGACAATTACGCTACTACTTGGACAGAACAAAGACCACCAGAAAGTCTGATCAACTATTTGTAGCCTATGCTGCTGGAGTGCAAGGAAAGGCAATCTCCAAACAAACAATTTCAAAATGGATTGGACACTGCATCAGATTCTGTTACTCTTTCCATGGAAAAGGTGTGCCAGCCAATATTAGGCCACACTCCACCAGAGCATTAGCCACATCCACAGCCTTTCTAAGAGGAGTGGCTGCAAAGGACATTCTAGAGGCTGCTACATGGAGCTCCGTGCATACATTTACCAAACACTACAACCTGCCTTTATACTCCAGATCCCGAGCAGGCTTTGCTTCGGCAGTCCTGCAGGGCATTTTAGCTACACCATCCCTTTCTTAGATCCTACCACCCCCAGCTTGGCTATGGTATTCAACCCATATGTCAGGACTGCAGTTGCATTCTTGAAGGACATAGTACAGTTTTGTACCTACCATAAATGTAGATGTCCGATAGATATGCAACTGCAGTCAGGTTTTCCCTCCCTCCTACCCCTCTGCAATTTTCCTTTTGGGTCCATTCCCCCTTTTCTCTATTAGCTGGGGATATCTGTTATGGTGTATCTGTTTATTACTGT
This sequence comes from Protopterus annectens, assembly GCF_019279795.1. Taxonomy (NCBI): domain Eukaryota; kingdom Metazoa; phylum Chordata; order Ceratodontiformes; family Protopteridae; genus Protopterus; species Protopterus annectens. The sequence continues at coordinate 1,824,199,257 of NC_056744.1, forward strand.
TGTGCATGTCTGGAATTTTTTATCCATTCACCAAATTTAGCCTTCTTTGGAGGGCATCTGGGGCAAGAAACACTGAAGAAGATGGCGTCGGCGGATGCCTTTATACCCCAGCCGCTCTGACGTCGGGGAGGAGGCGACATCAGCCGACGCCGGACCAAGACTTTGGAATCCGGCAGACCGAAGGGCTGCCTGAGGCAGGACAACCCATATGTCAGGACTGCAGTTGCATATCTATCGGACATCTACGTTTATGGTAGGTAAAAAACTGTACTTTCCCCAAGGTCACCCCCCCCCCCCCAAAGACGTCTCCTTCGGAGACATTATGGAAATGTTACGTATTAGAGGGGAGTGGTCTGCCCAAAAACCTTCCTCGGATGAGTCTGTTTCTGGAGGCGTTTGACGCAGGCCCATCTACCTCTTGGGTGTCCCCTCCCGCCGACCCCCTGGTAGACCTCATAACTACCAGGGCATGGAAGGAGACTGACACTGTTGAGCCCATTCCCAAGAGACCGGACAGGATCCTCAGGCCTCCCACGGACAGGACAGTTTGGAGCAAGGGTGCCCCAGTGGATGCTTTGGTGGTGGCGGCTGCCACTAAAAAGGAATTAGCACAGGAGAGTTCCTCGGTGCATCCTCCAGACAAGGAGTCTCTGATGATGGACTGTTTGGGAAAGCGGATGTTCTCTTCAGCGACCTTCTCTGTAAAGTCACTGAATTATATGGCACATGTGATTAGGCTGCAGCGGGACCTGATTAAAGAGTATGCTGGGTCACCCCCAGAGTCCATGTCGGCCAAGGACAAGCGGACCTTCTCTGCTCGAATAGCCACTCTCAAGTCAGTCACCAACACATCTATGCGGCTCCTCTTCCATGCTATGGAGGGAGCGGCTAGAGCTAGCGGAAGGGGCGTCGTCTTACGTAGACGGGCCTGGCTCTGTCTCTGTGACTTTGCAGAACCCTTCAAGGCGTCCTTCACGAACGCCCCTTTTGACGGTTCTACGCTCTTTGGCAAAACCGTCCTCGATATGCTTCTCCAGACCGAGAAAGACGGGAAGACATCTGCCATCGAGATCTGCTTCTGGGCTCCTCAGAGGTCCTACTCCAGGAACCAAAGAGGACAGAAGAAGATGTGGTTCCGGAAAGCTCAACAATCCCATTTCGCTCTGGATCCCTCGTCCTTCAGAGGCAGAGGAGGACAGGGTGGACGCCGGCCCAGGGGCAGAGCGGGTCCGAAGAATTTTGGGTCGAGAGAACCTTTTTCGGATCGACCCACGCAGCAGCTCTGTGGGGTTGCCCAACTGCTCCTCTCTGGAGGCAGTCGGGGGAGCTCTTCTTGGAACACCCAGTGAAATGGGAGTCCATTACAACAGATAGCTGAGTGCTCTGAATCATATCCAGAGGATATTCAATTCCTTTCCTATCTCAGAGGCAAAACAAAACTAAAAACAGTGAACTAATTCCAAAACGGAAGAAAAAAAAAATTAGAATTAGTTTCCTTTCCTATCTCGCCCTTCCCGATCAACAAAACTCCCCGATGTCCCACCCGATCAGAGGGAGGCAACAGCATTAGAAATTCGAGGGCTACTAAGAAAAAGAGCTGTCCAGCGCATCCCCCCACCCGAACAATCCGGATCAGGCTTTTACTCCACGTTCTTTTTGGTGCCAAAAAAGACGGGGGACTTGCGACCCATTCTCGACCTGTCAACACTGAACCTGTCAGTCGCTAAAGAAAAATTCCAGATGGTTACTATTCAGTCCATTCTCCCACTTCTGCAGGAGAATGACTGGATGTGCTCAATAGCCCTCAAGGATGCGTACTACCACATTCTGATGGACAGACCATCCAGAAGGTTCCTCCACTTTCGGCTGGGAGCCAGCCATTATCAGTTCAGGGTCCTACCCTTCGGTCTCACCACAGCCCCCAGGGTGTTCCCCAAGGTCATGGCAGTTGTAGGGGCCCACCTGAGGCTTCAGGGGAATACAGGTCTTTCCGTACCTGGACGACTGGCTCCTAAACGCCCCCACCAGGCATCAACTCTGCTCAGGCAGGGACTACTTCTTACACCTAGCCCGCTACCTAGGGATTACGATAAACCACCAGAAATCCTCCCTTCATCCTACTCAAATTTTGGAATTCATAGGGGCCAGGATAGACACTACTCAATCCAGAGTCTTTGACAGCAGACAGGCTTCGCAATCTAAGCCTACACATTCTAGACCTCTTACAATCGTCAGCTCCCCCAGTGGGATTAGTCCTGAGGGCCCTGGGATCTATGGCAGCGGCCATCAATCTGTCCCCCTTCGCTTGCCTCAAGATGAGGATTTTTCAATGGACACTACAAGTCAAACATCTTAGCGGACAGGTTGAGTCGAACGATCCTCTCACCTTACGAGTGGTCTCTGAACCCAGCAGTAGTGAAACATATCTTTCTCCAATGGGGTCAGCCTTGTTGCGATCTCTTCGCCTCGCCTTTGAACACAAAGTGCAGCGAGTTCTTCGCTCTGATTCCCCCACCAGGGGAAGCCCCCAGAGGCGCTCTAGTTCATGCTTGGCCATCCGGTCTTCTGTATGCTTATCCTCCTCTTCATTGATGACAAAGTTCTTGCAGAAAGCTCGTCGGTTGGGGAGCAGAATGATCCTCATAGCCCCATTCTGGCCTCGTCAAACCTGGTTCCCTTACCTACAGTCTCAAGTACATCCTCCTTGGATTTTAGGTCCCAATCCGGATCTGATCTGTCATCCTTAAGGATTGAAGACCCCCAATCTGGACTACCTCAAACTCTCAGCTTGGTTGATCCAGTTCCCTTAATGGCTAGGACTCCTGGTATATCATCTTCGGTTAAGGCCATCCTGGTGGCTTCCCATAAACTGTCTACCAGGAAAATCTACAAGAGTAAATGGAAACGTTTCTCTGTCTGGGCAGAGCACAGGAACTTAGACCCCCCCCCCCCCCCTTCAGGGCTCCTATCCCAGCAGTCCTAGACTTTCTTTCACATACCTTTGATCAAGGAGCCAGTGCTTCTACTATTAAAGTTCAGTGGCAGCTATCTCCCACTACCATGTTGAAAACAGTTCAGGGCCTCTAGCGTCCTCCAAAATATGCAAAGCATTCATGAAAAGAACCTTTTTGTTAAGACCCCCTATTAAAGATCCAGTCCCTCCATGGGATCTTACCCTAGTTCTTCAGGCTCTGACTGGGCCTCTTTTTGAACCCGCGGCTTCAGTCGATTTAAAATATGTATCCCGGAAAACGGCCTTCCTGATTGCCATTACTTCTGCTAGAAGAATATCGGAGCTTCACTCTCTTTGCAGCAAACCTCAATACATCATCTTTCATAAAGACAGGGTCTCCCTCAGGACTAATCCCTCTTTTCTGCCCAAAGTGGCTTCGGAAGTCAACATCAACCAGTCCATCAATCTACCTGTCTTTCCAAATTTTCAAAATAAAGGGGAATGCAGACTTCATTGTCTGGATGTTCACAGACAGTTGCGTTTTTACTTAGAACAGCAGATCTTCGAAAATCTGATCAACTTTTTGTTTCCTTTGCAAAATCTTGTCTGGGGAAGCCAGTCACTAAAGTAACCTTAGCTAGATGGATTTCCCAATGCATTCTCCTAGCTTACTGAAGTTCTGGTCATCCTGAGCCCCTGAGAGTGCGAGCCCATTCTACCCGATCTATGGCCACCTCTGGTCAAGGGTTTCTTTGGATGATATTTGCTCAGCAGCTACTTAGGCTTCCACTCATACTTTTATTACACACTACAAATTGGATTTAATATCCAGGGGACGTGCATCGTTTGGCTCAGCAGTACTCCGGAATATCCTTCCATAAGGGCCTCCCAAGTTGCTGGTAGCTGGGGACTCTGTCCCACAGGTTGCTGAGCAAATGACGTTAACTACTTCAGATAAAGAAGTTATGTACTCACCATAACGTTCCATCTGAGTAGGTAACTTCATTTGTCTGCGACCGACCCGCCCTCCATCCCCCGGACCCTTAGTTCGTTATCTAAGAATCAGGATACATCTTCTTTCCATTGACATCACTGGAACGTATTGAAACCACTTCTAGGTTATGGAATTTCCTATTGTCCTTTTTGTTTTTTTCTGGCAAACTCAATCTGAGGGTTAGAGGGAGATGGCAGGGCATTGTGGGTAGGGGGAGGAGCTTGGAGCTTGGATCTGTTAGCTTGGAAAGCTGCTGGCTCAGATCCGAATCTGATCCGATACCCACAGGTTGCAGACAAATGAAGTTACCTACTCAGATGGAATGTTATGGTGAGTGCATAACTTCTTTTTTATACCATTTACAGAAACCACACTTAAATATCCCTGGGGGCCTTTTTGTATGTTTATTACTGCATTTTCTGTGGATGACTCTAAATAACTTTGAAGCTGTGACGTTTTTTACCTGTAAAAAAAAAAGTTTGATGACCCACTCAGGATACCCTAAAATAACTTTCCAGGCGTTCTTCATGTTTCACTGTTGCAGTCATTACATTTGGGTTATCTGCTTGCAGGTATCCCTCAACTGGCCTGAATATCAGTCTTGGGTCCTGTGTCGGATGCTCTCTCTTCCATGACGTCAGGGGTATAAAACATGCAGCCGACGCCATTACATCAGTCTTTCTTGCCGCGCGGTGCCTGAAACAGAAGCAGTTCGCAAGTGCCAATCGGCCAACTCCTGAAATTTTCGTTTTTGAGTTTCAGAACTGAAATCTTCAAAAAAGCTAAGTACCCCCTTGGGGATCCTTTTTCTTGCTCTTAACCAATGTCAGTAAAAGTTAAAAATTGTATTACCTGTGGAAAGCAAATACCTCATAAAGATTTTAATTCGTACTGCATTCCTTGCTTAGGCCCAGACCATGACGTCCCTTGCTGTCAGTTTTGTGCCTTATTTAACCCCCGGACTATTCATCGTCAGTTTCTTTTTGCGGCAAATTATTTTGGAACTTGGTTTAACTATCCAGAAATGGCTTCGGTAAGCCATCTGACTATCGACATTCCGAAAAAACGTAAAGATAAAGACAGAGACAGACCGCATAGGTCCAAAGCTGCCGACGAAGCTTCCGTTAAGCTAGTCGCTGGTTCGCCGGTATTCAGTGAGGCACTTTCGCAGCCCCTGATACCCGCTACTTCAGATTTGCAGGCCTGTACTGAGACCCATTCGGAGTCCGGTATGCCCCGAGATGCTTCTTCAACTATGGAACCTGCGGATGTCTCCACCTTAGATGGGTCCGGAGCCGCTGTGCTGGCACCGGCTTCTGAGGGGTGTATTCAGGCCTACTGACTTGTATTTCAAATCAACGCCATTTTCTTCAAGGCCTAAAAGTCGACCAAGGCCTAGAAAACCGACATCCAAACCGCATGGTCAGGCCCATATGCCTAAAAAAATATATGATAAGAATAGCTGAAGACCTTATTACTTTAATTAGGGGAAGCCAGCCTTCTCCCTCTAAGAGACCTAGATCTGATTTTCCTTCTGATTCTTCTGATCAAGATTCTGATATTTCTGTTTCTTCTGATTATCAGGATTTGCCCTTATCTACCTATGAGGATTCTGATGCAGAGGATTCCATTCCCTCTGCTTCCCCTCCAGAAGATATTTTTCTTGGTGAAACCTTGCACACACTTAGGGAGCATTTCCATTGCAAAAGCCAGGATTACTCTGACTCCAAAAAGAGACTTAGGGAATTCTTACTCCTCCCTCAACACAGGCCTTTAGCTGTCCCTCCTGTATTGGACATTGTAGATGATGCCTTCTTGGAATCTAGCCTTTCCCCAGACACTTTACCTCCAGCTCCCAGGAAGCCTGACAGGAATTACAGGGTACCTGACTCTCAGACGTTCCTCATCAAGAATCCTACTGTAGACCCAAAGACTATTTCCCAAGGACCTAAAGGCATTAAGACTCCTACTGCCAAAAACCCTACCCCCTCTGATAGAGATTCCAGGGCCTTGGACAGATGGGGTAAAAAGGTTTACACTTCTGCTACTTTGGCCATTTGGGCCTTAAACTGCCAGTTTCATATGTTAAAGTATCAGCAGCATATTATTGGATTGCTTAAACAGAAAATGATGTTGATTCCTGACTGTGCTGAAAGTAAATAATTACAGGATTTAATGCATTCTGCTGAACAAGTTGGTAAACATACCTTGCAATGTGGTTTTGATTCTTCAGAAGCATCTTGCAGGGCTGCTGTCACACGGTCTGTACTTAGAAGGCATGCTCGGCTTAAGTAGCAAAATTTGCCAGATCATGTTAAAGCTAAATTACTGGATGATCCCTTAAAACAAGACCGCCTGTTTGGCAACAAAGCAGAAGTCGTCCTTAAAAAGATGGAGGAAAAAGCTAAATCTATGCAAACTGTCAAAGATTTCCTGCAAGTACGGCCTCCTAGATTTAGCAGGCATTGGCTTTCTAAGAATTGGTCCTTTCCTGTCTCTTCCAGGCCTTCTCAGTCCAAACCCAGGAACAGCAGACCACCTAGGCTACACTCTCAAGGTACTCACAGGCCTAAGCAGTGGGGGGCTCCCACTTCCAAAGCTGGAAGTAGTAAGACACCCCCCTATAGAAAAGGGTCACAATGACTTAACCTTAAACCATCCAAGCCCTGCTCAACTGCCTGCTCCTTCTGGGGGAAAGATCGCCCGGCATGCAAAAAAAACTGGGAACTCATTACCCAGGACAAATGGGTTTTAAGTATAGTTTTCCAAGGATACAGATTCCTTTACCAACCCCAAACGGTTGGCCAGACCTACCCCCAAATCAGTGGGCAGGGGGCTCAACAGCAGGTTCTCTCTCCAAGTATCAGGGCTATTCAGCCTGTCCCAGCAGAAGAAAGGGGACAAGGTTTTTACTCAAGACTTTTCTTGTTACCCAGAAAAGACAGCTCCTGGCATCCTATCCTGGACCTCTCTATTCTAAACACCTTTTTGGTAATCCCAAAATTCAAAATGCTAACACTTCAACAACTGCTTCCTATGCTAGGCAAAGATGCCTGGTTGACAACCTTAGACTTAAAGGAAGCTTACCTGCACATTCCAATAAGGGAATCTTGCAGGAAATGCCTACGCTTCAGAGCAGGCTCCATGCGCTATCAGTTCTCTACATTTCCCTTTGGCTTATCTACTGCGCCCAGGGTATTCATAAGTGTTTAGCTCCAGTCATTGCATTTTGCAGGCAAAGAAATTTTCAAATATACCTATACCTGGACGATTGTCTAATTCGGGCAGACAGACAGGACATGCTACTAAAACATCTGTCATTTGTAAAGAAACTTCTAACCTCACTGGGGTACACCATAAACTAAAATAAATCTCATCTAGTTCCCTGCCAACAAATTGTATTCCTGGGAGCAAGCTTGGACACAACTTCCCAGATGGCTCACCTCACTCCAGAGAAACAAGTTTATTGACAGCCTATTTCAAACTACTGGCCACAAAGACCCAGCTATCTGCAAGGAAAATCCTGCAAGCCCCTGGGGTTTATGGCCTCTTGCATTCTATTAATTCCATATGCAAGACTGCATATGAGGAAACTACAGTGGTATCTAAAAAGCCTATAGTGTCAACATTCTCAGGACCTGGAATCAATGATTCCTGTCATTCCTTGTATAAAGACAGAGTTCCTTTGGTGGGCAGAGGCCTGCTACCACAACAAGGGGCTCCCATTCACTCTACCCTTCTGCCGCCCAAACCCTAACAAACTCATCAGACTATGCGTGGGGGGTCTCATTTGGCAGGGCAGTTCATTCAGGGCAAATGGAACCGGAGTCAAATGCAACTGCATATCAGTCAAAAAGAAATGTTAGCTATACAGAATTCCCTGACAACCTTCAAGGACCACATTCTTCCAGGACAATTATTGGTAAAGACAGACAACACCACTGTGATGTGGTACATAAGCAGGGGGGGACCCACTCGTACCCTCTCTGCAGACTAGCCATGGCTCTATGGAACACGGCCTTGAGCTATGAGGTGTACCTACAAGCTCAATTCCTGCCAGGCAAGCTAAATTTACTGGCAGACAACCTAAGCAGAAATCTCATGGACCCACACAAGTGGAAACTGGAATGAAAGATATTCAGTCTTTTGAGAAACAAATGGGGGAATCCAGAAATAGACCTGCTTGCCTCCCCTCAGAACTACCAATTGGACAAATTCTGCACAAGGACTTCCCACAGTCAAGCTTGGAAAGTGGATACCCTGTCCTTCACCTGGGAAAGCCTCTCAGTTTATGCCTTTCCCCCTCTGCCTCTCCTCTCGAAAGTTCTACTAAAGATCAAAAAGGACAAACCAAGGACGATACTGATTGCACCAGACTGGCCACACCAGGACTGGTACCCCCTCTTGCGCAGTATATCACTGCTGGAACCATGGCACCTGCCTCAGACCCCTTCCCTGCTGTCCCAGCAGGAGGGCCAGATTCTGCACCCTCAGCTTCAAACCCTGAACCTTGCAGCCTGGCTAATTCCTTGAGCTGTCCTATAGCATCCCTCAGGTGCTAGATGTCATTCTGGAGGCAAGGAGGCCTAGTACTAGAAATTTATGCTGAAAGTGGAAAATATACTGTTCCTGGAGCCAGACACAGGGGATGGGCGCAACTTTGCCCAGCTTTCCTCATATTCTTCAGTACTTAACAGAGATGCTCCACAAGGGCGCTTTCCTTCTTGTCATTTAAAATTCATGCCTGTGCCATCTCAGCCCATTATAATACTGAACTACCCCTCTTCTCCCACACCCTGCTAAAGCAATTCCTCAGGGGGGCCAAAAAGTATAAGACCACCCAGGAGAGCCCCTACTCCAGCCTGGGACCTTAACTTTGTTTTCGTAAAGCTCACTCTACTTCCTTTTGAGCCAGCTTGCGACTGCAGAATTGAAATTCCTTTCTTGGAAAACAACCTTCCTTCTAGCCATCACTTTAGCTAGAATAGTGTCTGAATTACAGGCTGTTATGGCAGTGGAGCCCTTCATCGTATTCCATGCAGACAGGGTGTCCCTCAGGATTAATTCTTCCTTTATGCCCAAGGTGGTGTCTAGTGTGGCCCTTAATCAGTCCATTCATTTGCCTACTTTTTTCCCAAATCCACAAAACAAAGGAGAACGAATACTGCACTCTTTGGATGTGTACAGACAACTTAGATTTTATTTGGGCAGGACTAAGCCTCTCAGAAGATCTGAACAGCTGCTAGTTGGCTTTGCTGCAAGGGCAGAGGGGAAGGCCATTTCACAGCAAACCATTTCTAAGTGGATAGGCAGTTGCATTCATTTCTGCTATAAGCATCATGGAAAACCTACCCCACAGGGAATAAGATCACATTCCACCAGGGCTGCATGTACCTCTGCAGCCTTTCTCAGAGGAATTTCCTACCAGGAACATCCTAGAAGCTGCTACTTGGAGTTCTGTACATACCTTCACCAAGCATTACCACATGCCTATTTTTTCTAAATCCAGAGCTGGTTTTGCCACTGCAGTTTTGCAGGGCTTAATTGCTGGTCCTAATGCTCTCTAAATGCCTCCTCCCTTCTTTAGCTTTGGGAATCAACCCACATGTAATGACTGCAACAGTTAAACATGAAGAACATAGTACAATTGTGTACACTTACCATAAATGTAGATGTTAGAGTGTATTCATTGTTGCAGTCCTGGTTACCCTCCCTCCAGCCCCCCTGACTTCTCTTGGTTATACCTTTCTTTTTATTTCGTGTTCTTTCAGCTTTCTGGTGTATTTGCTTTTTGTTGGAGGTGTAATCTAACATATAATTGCTTTCCATTATGGGGGCACCTGACATCCTGGCAAGAAAAACTGATGTAATGGCGTCGGCTGCATGTTTTATACCCCTGATGACCTGACGTCATGGAAGAAGAGACGGCATCTGACGCAGGACCCAAGACTTTGATATTCAGTCAGGCTGAGGGCTACCTGCAGGCAGATAACCCAAATGTAATGACTGCAACAGTGAATGCACTCTTAACAACTACATTTATGTAAGTGTACACAGCTGTACTTTCTCTTTTAATACTTGATTTATTCTACTACTGCTACCAAAACTGTGTGAGACTGGAAAAGGCATGGTGAAATCTGGTTTCTCTGTGGTTGAATTTATACTCAGAATCTGTGACTTTTACTGAGCTCAAAATGGGTTTCCATCTTCCTGTTCTTTTGTGCATAACCTCATCTACCATTTCTGTAACTAAAGATCTGTTACTGCCTTTATCAATAAATATTTCAGTGAGGATTATGCGTTTGTTCAACCACTGCCATATCTTAACCTAATAGCTTCCCCTTTAATAACATTTTTGTAACATGCAAAGGATGTGCACTAGTGGAGGGAGTATAATTATTCTTGAATGTTGGCTTCCCATATACATTAGAAAAAAAAGGCTTTAATATTATTATTATTATGAAATTTTATGTACAGATAATGTGCCCTTTCATCACTAATATTGAACCTAAAATCCAAAAATGCACAGCTGTTTTTTAGATCTGCTTGTATATTTTCAACATCTGGCAGATCACCTTCCATGATTAAAAAAGAGATCCTCCATAGCAGTCCATACAGTTTAACTCTGCAAGGTACAGCTGGAGAAGTTGCCAGTGTTGTTCAGTGCTGCTCCAACAGGAGAGGACATACAAGTGACTGGAAGGGTTGTTATACATAGTATACCTCCCTTCAAATCAAAGTACTCCATCACCATTGAGTTAGAGAGAAATGTGCATAAAGACTGACAGAAACAATTGGTGCTTTTCTTCTACCAGTACCCTCCTTAGGGCCATTCTTTTGGGAAAGCCCTCAGTCTCCAAGACACATTTTAGAAAAATAAATAAGAAATGCCTTGCTGGTCCATTGACAGAAAATATTAGAACAGAGGTGATATGATGCCTTTTTTGGACAAAGGCATGTGTTGCTATGCAGTTTTTCAAGCTTTCAGAAGACAAACAAGCACTGCACCTGAAACCAGTATGTTACTGATGGATACACATTAATAGCAGCTTGTACGGAGGAAGGGAGAACAGAATACAGAATTCCTTTCATACTGAATCACTACAATGCCAACCATTCCATGTCTTCAATCTACATACCAAGCTTAACATTGCAACACAGAAATGGAAAATAAAATATTCAGATTTGTTCTGCCAGAAGATCCAAATATACATCATTGTAACCTCTTAGAACGGGTGTTTGTAATGAGCTTCCATCTTAGAGTAATACCAGAAGTTCATCAACGCATTGAACATCCGTCTGTAGTGACATGCGGATTGAAGAGCTTGCGGATGTGATGTTCCTCATCATCATACCATGGTCCTCGGTAATTAAAACAGTATCTGAAGTGTGCCATGTAATGATCTGGTAGATGCAGTCAACTTTTTAAACGTCTTTCCTCCTTAAACTCTGGATCTAGGAACTTCTCACTTGAGATGCTGTTTATATAGATGTGACAAAAGAGCTGGGGATAAGTGGATTAGCATATCCCAGGTTAAGGGACTGTTATATTTTAAAAGCCTTGCAGGATTTGCTAGAAAGAAGTAGCCAATGGTTAGACCTACTGCATAGGGCCTCCTTGCCATTTGTTGGTTTGCTGTGCATTAATACCTTAAAGTCAGTCCTGAAAAATGCAGTTTCACTTCATGTGGGTGATCATTGTATTGTTTGTGTCACTTGTTTAGACTTGCACTGTCCAGCATGAGATTTTTGAATTCTGTTGGACCTACAGTACTGCATGCTCCAGCATGAGATTGCTGAATTATAATGGACCTACAGTACTGCATGCTCCAGCATGAGATTGCTGCATTATATTGGACCTACAGTACTGCATGCTCCAGCATGAGATTGCTGCATTATATTGGACCTACAGTACTGCATGTTCCAGCATGAGATTGCTGCATGCAGCCATGTTGCCTTTTATACCATTAACTGAGTGTAATGTTGGAACATTTGTTTGCTAATAGTACTGTGTTAGTAGCCTTCTTTGACAAGTGTATGTTTTCCAGTACTCACTGCATTTGTATTTTTCCACTTTTTTTTCAGGTTATATGCAATTTAGATCTGAAGAAGTGCTGACTTTTCTGAAAGACAACAACCTAATGCCTTTACGCTATGTGGATGATCATGGATTACCCACAGAACAGTACCCCCTGAATCCTAATGGATCTCCCCTAGGAGTGGCTGGCCTGTGCTCTTCAAATGGCCGTCACCTTGCCATGATGCCACACCCAGAAAGGACTACACTGACATGGCAGTGGCCCTGGATGCCCCTGGAGTGGCGTCAGACTCTGACTACCTCACCTTGGCTACGTATGTTCCAGAATGCCTTTGAGTGGTGCTGTCAGAATTAATAGTGGCACTTTACCAATTTTGGACAGAAGTAGCAAGTTTCACCGTTTTTTATTCCATTCCGTCTGTATGTCAGCAGAAGGTATTGTACAGTTTGTAATGACAAAATTCCATTAGAATTGCACTACCAAATTATACTGATGAGGGCTGAAGGTCACATAGATCCTTTTTTGGGTTACAGTACTACTGTAATACTTGTCATTTTGATTATCAATAAATATATATTTCGATACAAAATGTGTATAGTTTGATGTGAATAATTTCTGATTTTGGCATGTGACAGTGCTGTACAAACATTTACTGGAGCTATTAAGTCAGTGGATGCTGGCAGAGACAAAAATATACTGAACAGGAAAGTGGAACAGAGTAGAGCTTTCAAGTAGCAGTCTGTGCAACAGAATGTGAAAACTCAAGTTAGTACTAAAATGGATAGGGGACGGATTATATTGCCATATGGTGTTTACAATTTACAGATAATTGATTACACTAGAGTATCTTAGTACAAAAGGCCCTTCTGAAGTGTTGCTTGTCCGGTCAGGAAAAACTAGATGAACAGTTGTGGATTCGGTTCAAGCAGCTTTATTATATAGAAACACCTCATGATTAGGACTTAGTAACTTAAACTTAAATAAACTTATAAACAGACTGACTACCATGTTAACACTGGCTGTTCTCTCAAAATGGCCCTGCTGCCTGCACGTGCTCCCTCTTTATATGCACGTGCCTATACTTGGAAATGCTCCTTAAAGGAAAACTCCGGGCTTAAACACAATTTAGCTCAACCACAAGTCATGTTCTATCCCTATAAACTCATCCAGTCATCTACAGTTACAAGCATGCGCAAACACATTTGTTAGCTCTACATCTCTACCTTTCCATAGCATAGTACAGGGAAGCCCATCCCCCATTCTTTAGTATTGCATCCTTTCAGTTGAAATTGTCTCCACCTTTGTGACGTACCTTCGACACAGTCAAATCAGTAGTTCCCCCTACTGCAGATCTCCCACACTGTGACATAGACATTTTCTAGCCCAGCCCGTTATCAGGTACTATAAAGTGCTGCAGAACTTGTTGTGGAACTCTTTTGTGCTCACTTGTTTCCTTCTGGAGGAAAAACTGCATTGGAACGAGTAATTCCTTCTCCGAAGCTACAGGCAACGTCCCTGGACGCAGAAATCAGTTGTACTATTGTTCGGTAAGTTTGTTCAGTTATTGATCCTGCAAATAAAATGATGCCCCCAATTTCTGCCGGAAAATAGTACTGTTTTTGTTCTCCTGCTCTTCTGTTAATAATCTGCCAACGTATTTTAGATAATTCAGCGATTTTGTTCTCATCCACCGTGCTGCAGTGTCTGTATGTATGTGTACGGTTGTTTCTGCCTGCATGTGTGTGAATGAATGCATGCCTGAAAGCAGTATGTATGTCTGAAAGTGCAGAAAAGGCACTACTTATGTATGTGAGAGTGAGTGAGCAATGCAAGAGAGAATGAACAATGCATGCATGAAAGCAGTGTGTGTGTGTGTGTGTGTGTGTGTGTGTGTGTGTGTGTGTGTCTGTACGCGTGCGAATGCTGAAGACACCGTGTGCGGTGTGTGATAGTGTGAGCATGCAGATCCAGTTTGAGACCAGTAATAGGGATACCCATTCAGCCGCTGTTTTACCCTCCCTAAGTAGCGCTTCCGCTGTTTAGTGTAAAACAGAAACGCACCAAAGTAAATGTAATTAATGTTAGTGTGTGTATGCTGCTGTCTGTGTGTGAGTGAATGCTGTGTGTGTGAAGGGAGAAGAGTCTGTTTGTGTGGTTGTCTGTGAGTCTGCGATTGATTGGCTCGCTGGCATTCCCTAGCGCCTTTTATGTGATCAGTGTCCTCAGTCGTTGGTGTCTGTCCCTCTGTACCATATTGACAGTTTGTGAAGGGGGGAACAAGCCACCACAAAGAGCGGCTAGTTTAGTTATCTGTAGAAATGTAGCTGTTCTTTTTCATTTTGACGAAGGATTGACTGCAGGAAGTGCATAGTCTTTTGAGATTTGATACAGTCTATTGTGGGCGGAGCTGCTTTTCAGATGACAGCGCATATCTACACTGGAATGTAGACTATTGGCTGTCTCTGTATGGGAGTAATGTCCCATATCTGGAAAGACGCACACGGAACAGAAGACGACTTTTTTTTCCTCTTTGGATTACTGATAAGCTTGCTGTTTCTGACCATTTGATTTTAGAGTTTTATTTCTAAGACTGTGTCATCTCTTTGTGGACATAAAAATTGACTCGTGAATGCAGGTTGAGAAACAAAACTAAGGGAAACTAGCGTGTATTATGGGCAAGTGAGAGAGATGAAAGTTGGTGAAACTGCATTTCACTCAAACTGCAGGCAGATGTAGAATTGGGCTTCATTGCACGTGTTTAGTTTGGGGTTGCTGCATATGCATAGCATCGCCATCTTTTATTATAAATAGAGTAAACCATTTTGGGGGGAGGTGGATTTTATTTGCATGGTACAATCTTGAAAGTGGCGCTGAATTTTTTTACCCGTGTGTTCTGCCCGTTTTTAGTATTTCATGTTCTCCCTCGCATTCTTTGTAACATTGGCTTAAAGTGAGTATATTGAGAAGAACATGGTATTCTGTAAACTCTTGAGTACTTTAATTTTTTCAAATGTTAATTCTCTGCAGTTTTTTTCCCCTGGCAGGTTCATTTTTTTCTAACATAGGCTAGAAACAAGTAAATTAATAGAATTTGGAATGTTGTAAACTTTGTGTATGTATAGTTTGGAACATAGTGAAGAATATATCTTGCAGTGATTTTTACGCAGCCCTTGTTTTGCTTTTTCTTTTTTTGTTGAAAGTGTAGTTGCATTCAGAAAAAAAATGCTACTTTATTCAGTTATTTTATTTACATGTGTGATATCTTCCAGTGAAGAAGTAAATGAATGTGTTGCAGAAGACATGAGCATTCTTGGTATATGATATTATTTGATTAATCTTATCCATAGGTAAATGTAAACATAAATTTTGAAGCTAATTGTATCTCTCCATTTTGTCTTGGCAAGCTACGATGCAGCTGTCCTCCTACCACAGTCTCTTTCCTTCTTTCCACAGCATCATTGAATTGTTCTGCTTTCGTACACTGTACTGTTGGCTCTAGTGCTGTGTATTGCCTTGTCTCTTAAATAATTTAATTAAGACAGCCTTGAATTGCAACTCTGCCTTCCTCCAAGTTGCTTTCCATGTCCACCCTAGCCCTGGCTTTCTCTTCAGCTTCATTCATTCTCCATTATAGTACCTACATGTGACAAGTTTTCTTTCATTGCATATCACCTGTTCCATTTTATTATGTCACTGTTGCATGTTTCCTGGCTGTCAGAGCTTCACACTGCACTTCAGCCATGGCTTTACCAGTTCAGTGTGCAACTGAAAATTAATTTCAAGATATCTAGAATCTGTTATCTTTCCCATGTACCCCATCATTATTTTGATATCACCTGCAGTGAGCACTGTGGCACTTCACTTCAGTGATTGACATTTTTTCACGGCAGTCTCTTCAGTTGTCACCCTTCATTCCCATCATTTAATCACCTGCTGGTCCACCACACCTTTTAAGGTCTGAAACGCATCATCTAATTTCTTTAAATTTCTCTGAGGTCAAGCTTTTTGAAATGCATTGTTTGCAGCAATCACAGATTGTCCATTTCTGCCTTATGCCCACATGTTAAACTAGACTGGGTTGATTGGCAAGATCTCTGCTTTGTGAAGCCATACTGTGTCTAGCATGTGCATAATAGCCTCCAGAAATTCCACCAATAGTGCACAAAAAAAAATGATTTTCATAATGTTTTCCTTTAATAGAAGTCTGTATAGTCGGCCTCTTAAGGCCTTTTTTCTTTACTCGCTTGTATGCAGATGAGTCATTTTTGCAGTCCTCCAGTTTTTTTATACCAGTGTGATGTCATCTGGAGGAAGAGAACCATTAATTAAGTAGGTATCTGTCTCCTCTCTTAAGTACTCCGTCAGGCAGCTTGACCTTTTTTGGCTTCTTGTCTCCCTGTAGTTTCTAAAGTTTTAACTCTGTAGGCAGTAATTAAATAAGAGTTGCATGGATTTGTATTCTGCTGATCCCGTGAGTTTGCAAATATAGCTGTTTACTAAACAAGTGTTTCTGTAATGAAGGCAGACGAGGGAAATGTAAACACGAGTCTGAGTGCCAGGACTTTAAAGCAAGAGGGTCAGGTTTGGGATTTTGAATACTGTCCCGAATTTGGTTCATTTATTTTCATTAGATTATACCAGTTTGCCCAATTTGAGCAGCCTTAGATTCTAAGAGTGGCAAGGTGCTTTTTATACCATGCTGATGGTCTTCACGTCAGTATACTGTACCTAGCACTGCAGCCAGTTTCTACCTCTGTGTTAAGAGAAAGCACACTACAGTCATTATGTGCATAGGCTTGTGTTTTGAATTTGACTTTGAAGAGCTAGAGGTAATTTCATCTGAGTGTAGGGGTTGATAAGACCTGTAATTTATCTTGCAGCCTAGTTGGGTTACATGTCATTTTATTCCTTAATCTGTTAGTTTTGTTTAGTTAATGGTGTATCACTTCTGTTTTTGTTCTTCTATGTACTATATCTTCTTAGAGCTTCCACATATTAGGTCACCTCTTACTTCCTGCCTTATTTCAGTAGTCACTCCGCTGAATCCTTTCTGATGATCCCAGACATCACCTTTTTACTGGGATGCTGTAGTGTTTTGGAGCAGAACGGTTTACCTACCCTTCAATAAAAATGGAATTGTGAAGCTGCAGCAGACAGGCCAGGAGGAGGCTACTGTCATGTGTCCTGTAACCAGTCAGATTCTGGTCCCATTTTAGCCCCAACCAAAACCATGAAAAAGAAGTTATGTACTCTCCGTAATGTTCTATGAGCTGTTTTATCTTGCCTTCATTCTTCACTGATGGGTTCGGAGCCGATCCTCGGCTCTGACACGGCCGTTTAGCAAAGATCAAAGTTTACCAGTAGCTCGAGACCAAGCCCCTTATCCCATGATGCACTGCTGGAATTACCTCAGATCTTGTTTGCTGCGTATACCATATCCTAGTAAGAGGACTAATCTTCCCAGACAGGAAGAACCATTGAATAAGCAGGATGAAGTCAGTCTCCAGGTCAGCTGTCAGCCAGGTGAGGGAAGGAGGGAGGAACGTGCGAATGAAGGCGAGATAGAACAACTCACACGGAACATTATGGTGAGTACATAACTTCTTTATGTGAAGTTGTTCAATCTCGCCGTTCATTCTTCACTGATGGGTAGCGTCCCTAGCACCCTAAATCATGGGAGGCTCACGGGAGTAAATTTTTCAGGACCGTAGAACCAAAGGAAGCTCTGTCCCTGGAGGCCTTATCCACTTTGTAATGAGTGATAAAAGTGTGAGGCTTAGACCAAGTGGCTGCAGCACAGATATTATCAAGGGGTAACTTAGCTTGAAAGGCTGAAGAAGTAGAAGCTGCTCTGGTTGAATGCGCCTTCACTTTATGCAACAAAGACCTATTAGCAGATGAATAAGTGTAAGTGATACAATCTGAAAGCCACTTAGAAAGGGTTGTTTTAGCCACTGGTCTACCTTTTATGGCTTCAGAGAATGAAACAAAAAGCTGGTCTGACTTTCTGATGTCTTCTGTTCTGTCCAGATAATAGCTAAGCTGTCTGTGAACATCAAGTTTGTGCAGTATGTATTCTGATTTGTTGGTATGGTTGGGGGAAAAAAAACGGGCAACTCAATAACTTGATTAATGTTGGTCTCAGAACATACTTTAGGCAAAAAGGAAGGGTTAGTCCTAAGGGATACTCTGTCAGGGTGAAAAATCCTATAGGAGGGCTTGATAGATGATGCCTGAAGCTGCAGAAGTAATGGCCACTAGAAAAATAGTTTTCCATGACCAAAGCTTGAGCTGACTCGATGATGCTGGTTCACAGGGAGGAAGAATAATACAGGACAGCATGAAATTCAAGCTCCAGGGAGAATAAGGAGTCTTCACTGGAGATCTCATGTGAAAGGTACCTTTGAGGAAGGTCTTGGATAACTGGTGTTGCATAATATTGAGCCCATCAATACCTAGATGAAAATTAGATATAGCTGCTAACTGGACCCGAGCAGTAGCAGCTGCTGCTCCTTCATGAAAAATCTTAGTCAAGAATTCTAGTATGGATGACAATGGAGCTTGGTAAGGATCAATGTTCTTCTTAGAAGCCCAAATGGAAAATCTCTTCCATTTACTACGATACAATTTTCTGGTGGAAGGTTTATGGGAGGCTAAGAAAATTTGACTTGTGTCATATGAAAGATTATGAAGCCTGGCTGTACGGGGAACTGGAGCAGCCAAGCGGTTAGCTTTAGTGACTGCAAGGAAAAATGGAGGTCCCCTGACGGGTGTGTCAGAAGGTCTGGAACTGGGTCCAGGATCCATGGATCCTCCAAGAGATGATGGTAAAGAAATGGAATCCAAATCTGCCGAGGCCAATGAGGGGCTATAAGAATGACAGTCCTTCCCAGTGACTTGGTTTTCTGTAAAAATCTGGGTATCAGCAGAATTAAGGGAAATGCATAAAGGAGACCCGGGGGCCAATCGTGTACGAGTGCATCCCTCGAGGGTTCTCCCAGAAGGGGGTATCAGGGCAAAGTAGCTTCTGCATTTGGTGTTGATGTGGCCGGCAAAAAGATTGCAACAAGGCTGGCCCTTTGCAGAAAATCCTGTCCACAATCTCTTGTTTGAGGGACCACAATTGTGGCAACAAAATTGCCCTGCTCAGCTTGTCCGCTATCACATTGGATCTCCCCAGGATGTGCGTTGCCAACAGAAAGCACTGGGATGACACAGTCCACTGCCAAACTCTGAGGGCTTCTCAGCAAATGGTGTAAGACTTGGTCCCGTCCTGTTTGTTCAAATACCAGACCACTGACATGTCTGTCTGTATGGCAATTGTCCCTAGAGGAAGAGAGTCCTGAAAGTACTGCAACGCCAGAAGTACCGCTCTCATCTCTAGAACATTGATATGCAAATGTGACTTGATCCACCCATGTGCCTTGGGTAGTCTTTCCCTGAATATGCCCCCCCCCCCGCCCTGTCAGGGAAGCTTCCATGGTCACAGTGGCTACTGGAGGGGGGAGTACAAAGGGGCATCCTATTGTGACATATAGAGATGTCAACCACCACTGAAGATCCCTCCTGCAAGAGTTTGTAGTCAGAATCCTATGGTTCATTGGCAATTCCTGCTAAGACCATTGAGTGAATAGGAGCCATTGAAGAATCCGCATATGTATCCTCGCCAATGGAATGGCTAAAATTGCTGCCACCATCAACCCTAGTACTTTCAAGACCTCTGCGGCTGGAACTCTGTACTTTGACACCAATGAAGTGATGTGTTGGCGAAGAATTTAATACCCTTTAGACTGGAAGACAGAGTGCTGGTTGAAGTGTCTAACTCTGCCCCTATAAAGACGATATGCTGCGATGGCAACAAGGCAGACTTTCCGAAGTTGACCGTAATGCCTAAGTGGTTGCAGAGTGTCAAGAGTGGATTCTGTTGCCTGATTCAGTTGATGCCTGGTGGTAGAGGTAAGGAGCCACTCATCTAGGTACGGAAACACCTGGAATCCTAGGTGCCCCAGGTGAGCCGGGACTGCTGCCATACATTTTGTAAACACTCTGGGGGCTCTAGTGAGACCAAAGGGCAGGGCTCGAAACTGGTAGTGACTGGCTCCCAGCTGGAAATGCAGATGATCTCTTGATGGTCTGGCCATTTTTATGTGGTAGTACGCATGCTTGAGATCGATCGAGCACATCCAATTCTCCTTCCCTATAAAGGGAAGTATGGACTGAAGCGTGACCATCCAAAACTTCTCTTTTCACAAATTGGTTTAGTCTGCTGAGATCCAAAATAGGTTTCCAGTCCCCTGTTTTCTTTGGAACCAAAAAGAATCTTGAGTAAGTTCCAAATCCTGTTTGATCTGCTGGGACTGGCTGAATGACTCTTTTCTAGCAACTTGTGGACCTCTGTGGTTGCTTGTTCCTTGTAACTGGGTGGAACATCCGGGATGACGGGAAGGGGAGAGGAGAACTGTATGAAATACCCTCTGAAAATGATGCTTTGTTCCCATCTGTCATTTGTAATATCTAGCCAGGCTTCTGGGTACAAAAGTAAGCGACCCCAGACTGCCTCCAGAGCAGGACAGTCGGGCCTCGTCTCAGGAGCGCTGGTAGGGTTGGCCGGAGAACTGATCTCTGTCACCCTGGTGTTGTGGACTCCCTCTGCCGCAAGGGCGGTGTCTTCCATTATTACCCCCTCCTCTGCCCCTGGAGGGGGGTTCCCCACGTGTGTCATGAAAGGCTCCTTGTGCTTTCCGGAACCATATCTTCCCTCCCCTTTGGCCTTTGGGATAAGGCCGAGTAGGGGTGGAAAAACGGACTCCGGCAGACAGAATCTTTCCCTCCTGTTCACACCTGATCAATGTTTCCTTTACCTTTGGCCCAAGCAAGGATGAGCCGTCAAATGGGGTGTTTACGAATGAAGACTTGAAAGGCTCCGCAAAGGAACAGAGGCACATCCAGGCATGCCTGTGAAGAGCAATCCCTGTACCTACAGCCCTACTCGAACCATCCGCTGCATATGATGTGGGACGCATGAACGAGTTCACAATGGAATTGATGTTAGCAAGCTGTTTAGAAACTTTGTCAGAGACGCCTGCAGCTACAGTATCCTGAAGAGAATCTCCCAGATCCTTAAGGAGATCTCTTTGCAGTCTGGTGAAATGGGTCAGATAGCTCAGTGATCGAAGAGTGAAAGTCGCTAAACTAAACATGCATTTCCCATCTCTATCCATGATCCTGGACTCTGTTAGGAGGATGGACAGACACAGAAGTTTCAGACAATTCCTTCTTGGTGGCTGCTGCCACCACCATGGCATCAACAGGAACTCCTTTAGACAGAAAGGGTTTATCCACTGGGGCAGAAATAAATTATCCCACAAAATGTCTCGAGCAATGCTGGAAACCAAGAGATCCGTGCCGCGGCAAACTAGATCTGAGGTAATTCCAGCAGTGCGTTGTGGGATAAGGGGCTAGGTCTCGAGCTACTGGAAAGCTTTGAGTTTTGCTAAACAGACATGTCAGAGCCAAGGATCGGCTCCGAACCCATCAGTGAAGAATGAACGTCGAGATTGAACAACTTCACATCTACTATTTTTAGTTCTTAATTTTCAAATCTGTTGATGGCCAGAAAGGTAAAGAATTAAACCAACGTTCTGTCCTCTGCTCCAATTCACAGCCATGAGTATTATAGAGCTCCTGTTCATAGTTTTCTTCATCTCTTCTTTGAAAGCTTCTGGAGAGCAGCTGATGCCCAAACTCCAGGATCATCGATAGATATGGGAAGCGCATGTTCGGTTTAGCAACTTTCACTCTTCAATCACTGAACTATCTGACCCATTTCACCAGACTGCAAAGAGATCTCCTTAAGGATCTGGGAGATTCTCTTTAGGGTACTGTAGCTGCAGGCGTCTCTGACAAAGTTTCTGCCCAGCTCGCTACCCTTAATTCCATTGTGAACTCGTCCATTCGTCTCATGTCATATGCAGCAGATGGTTTGAGTAGGGATGCAGGTACAGGGATTGCTCTTCGCAGGCATGCCTGGATGCGCCTCTCTTCCTTTGCAGAGCCGTTCAAGTCTTCATTCGTAAACACCCTGTTTGACGGCTCATCCTTGTTTGGGCCAAAGGTAAAGGAAACATTGACCGGGTGTGAACAGGAGGGAAGGACTCTGTCTGCTGTAGGAGTCCGTTTTTTCACCCCTACTCTGCCTTATCCCAAAGGCCAAAGGGGAGGGAAGATGTGGTTCCGGAAAGCCCAAGGAGCCTTTCAGGACACAC
Source organism: Protopterus annectens (assembly GCF_019279795.1). Lineage (NCBI taxonomy): Eukaryota > Metazoa > Chordata > Ceratodontiformes > Protopteridae > Protopterus > Protopterus annectens. The sequence goes on from NC_056744.1 coordinate 1,824,221,508, forward strand.
GTGGAGAACGCCCCTCCAGGGGCAGAGGACAGGGTAATAATGGAAGATGCTCTTGCAACAGAGGGGGTCCGCAACACCAGGGTGACAGAGATCAGTTCTCTGGCCAACCTTACCAGCACTCCTGAGAGGAGGCCCAACTGTCCTGCTCTGGAGGCAGTTGTTGTCGCTTATCTTTGTACCCAGAAGCCTGGCTAGATATTACAAATGACAGATGGGTACAAAGCATCATTTCCAGAGGGTACAAAGCATCATTTCCAGAGGGTATTTCATACTCTTCTCCTCTCCACCCTTTCCCATCAAGAGAATCCTGGATGTTCCTCCCAGTTACAGGGAACAAGCAACCACAGAGGTCTGCAAGTTGCTAGGAAAATAGAGTCATCCAGCCAGTCCCAGCAAGCCAAACAGGATTAGGAACTTACTCAAGATTCTTTTTGGTTCCAAAGAAAACAGGGGACTGGAGACCCATTTTGGATCTCAGCAGACTAAACCAACTTGTGAAAGAAGAGAAGTTTCAGATGGTCACGTTTCAGTCCATGCTTCCCTTTTTAGAGAAGGACAATTGGATATGCTTGATCGATCTCAAGGATGCGTCCTACCACATGTAAATTGCCAGATCATCCAGAGATCATCTGCGTTTCCGGCTGGGAGCCAGACACTACCAGTTTCGAGCCCTGCCCTTTGGTCTCACTACAGCCCCGAGAGTGTTTACCAAATGTATGGCAGGTGGTCACGGCTCACCTTGAGGCATCTAGGATTCTAGGTGTTTCCGTACCTAGACAATTGGCTCCTTACCTCCACCACCAGGCATCAACTGATTCAGGCAACAGAATCCACTCTGACACTCTGCAACCACTTAGGCATTGCAGTCAACTTCGGAAAGTCTGCCTTGTCGCCATCGCAGCATATTGTCTTTATAGGGGCAGAGTTAGACACTTCAACCACCACTCTACGTCTTCCAGTCGAAAGGGAATTAATTCTTCGCCAACACATCACTTCATTGGTGTCAAAGAACAGAGTTCCAGCTACAGAGGTCTTGAAAGTACTAGGGTTGATGGCAGCAATTTTAGTCATTCCATTGGCGAGGATGCATATGCGGATACCAGGAATTGCCAATGATCCATATGATTCTGATTTACAAACTCTTGCAAGAGGGATCTTCAGTGGTGGTTGACATCTCTATGTCACAATAGGATGCCCATTTGTACTCCCCCCTCCAGTAGCCACTGTGACCACGGACACTTCCCTGATGGGGGGAGGGGGGGGCATTTTCAGGGAAAGACTGCCCAAGGCACATGGACGGATCAAGAGTCACATTTGCATATCAATGTTCTAGAGATGAGAGTGGTACTTCTGGCATTCCTCTAGGGACAATTGCCATACAGACAGACAACATGTCAGTGGTTTGGTATTTGAACAAACAGGGCGGGATCAAGTCTTACCCCATTTGCCGAGAAGCCCTCAGAGTTTGGCAGTGGGCTGTGTCAGCCCAGCGCTTTCTGTTGACAACGCACATCCCGGGGAGATCCAACGTGATAGCGGACAAGCTGAGAAGGGCAATTTTGTTGCCACATGAGTGGTCCCTCAAACAAGAGATTGTGGATAGGATTTTCAGCAAATGGGGTCAGTCTTCCTGCGATCTTTTTGCCAGCCACATCAACACCGAATGCAGAAGCTACTTTGCCCTGATACCCCCTCCGGAGAACCCCTGAGGGATGCACTCGTACACGATTGGCCCCCCGGGTCTCCTTTATGCATTTCCCCTAATTCTGCTGATACCCAGATTTTTACAGAAAACCAAGTCACTGGGAAGGACTGTCATTCTTATAGCCCCTCATTGGCCTCGGCAGATTAGGTTTCCATTTCTTTACCATCATCTCTTGGAGGATCCATGGATCCTGGACCCAGTTCCAGACCTTCTGACACACCCGTCAGGGGACCTCCATCTTTCCTTGCAGTCACTGAAGCCAACCGCTTGGCTGCTCCAGTCCCCCGTACAGCCAGGCTTCATAATCTTTCATATGACAGAAGTCAGATTTTGTTGGCCTCCCATAAACCTTCCACCAGAAAATTGTATCGTAGTAAGTGGAAGAGATTTTCCATTTGGGCTTCTAAGAAGAACATTGATCCTTACCAAGCTCCATTGTCATCCATACTAGAATTCTTGACTAAGATTTTTCATGAAGGAGCAGCAGCTGCTACTGCTCGGGTCCAGTTAGCAGCTATATCTAATTTTCATCTAGGTATTGATGGGCTCAATATTATGCAACACCAGTTATCCAAGACCTTCCTCAAAGGTACCTTTCACATGAGATTTCCAGTGAAGACTCCTTATTCTCCCTGGAGCTTGAATTTCATGCTGTCCCGTATTATTCTTCCTCCCTTTGAACCAGCATCATCGAGTCAGCTCAAGCTTTGGTCATGGAAAACTATTTTTCTAGTGGCCATTACTTCTGCCCGCAGAGTGTCAGAGCTTCAGGCATTATCTATCAAGCCCCCCTTATATGATTTTTCACCCTGGCAGAGTATCCCTTAGGACTAACCCTTCCTTTTTGCCTAAAGTATGTTCTGAGACAAACATTAATCAAGTTATTGAGTTGCCCATTTTTTTCCCCAATCATACCAACAAATTAGAATGCATGCTGTACAAACTTGATGTTCACAGACAGCTTAGCTATATTATCTGGACAGAACAGAAGACATCAGAAAGTCAGGCCAGCTTTTTGTTTTATTCTCTGAAGTCAGAAAAGGTAGACCAGTGGCTAAAACAACCCTTTCTAAGTGGTTTTCGGATTGTATCACTTACACTTATTCATCTGCTAATAGGCCTTTGTTGCATAAAGTGAAGGCGCATTCAACCAGAGCAGTTTCTACTTCTTCGGCCTTTCAAGCCGAGTTACTCCTTGATAATATCTGGGATGCAGCCCCTTGGTCTAATCCTCACACTTTCATCACTCATTACAAAGTGGATAAGGCCTCCAGGGACAGGGCTTCCTTTGGTTCTACGGTCCTGAAAAATGCACTCCCATGAGCCACCCAGGATTTAGGGTGCTAGGGACGCTACCCATCAGTGAAGAATGAATGGCGAGATTGAACAACTTCACATAAAGAAGTTTTGTACTCACCATAACGTTCCATGTAAGTTGTTCTATCTCGCCTTCATTCTCACGTCCCTCCCTCCTTCCCCCACCTGGCTGACAGTTGACCCGGAGACTGACTTCATCCTGGTTATTCAATGGTTCTTCCTGTCTGGGGAGATTAGTCCTCTTACTAGGATATGGTATACGCAGCAAACAAGATCTGAGGTAATTCCAGCAGTGCATCATGGGATAAGGGGCTTAGTCTCGAGCTACTGGTAAACTTTGAGCTTTGCTAAACGGCCGTGTCGGAGCCGAGGATCGGCTCTGAACCCATCAGTGAAGAATGAAGGCGAGATAGAACAACTCACATGGAATGTTATGGTGAGTACATAACTTCTTTATTTGATGTAATGTTTTGAAGCTCAGTTGTGATCTGAATCAGTAGGGTGAACTAGAATGACAGAAATAAGTGAAGTTATGTTACCAATGTGCAGGAAGCCACCCGCATTAGAAAATGGGTACAGAATGTTAGATGAGCAAGAGGTGCTGGTACAGAATGTTAGATGAGCAAGAGGTGCTGGTACAGAATGTTAGATGAGCAAGAGGTGTTGGCAAATCTTAACACTGACATTTGACTACAGAAAAATTGCGAGAGACTAACTGTGCTGAGGGCTTGCTTGTTGGAGGAGGAGAAGATTGTTCATCATTGTATGAAGTGTACTGGAAACTTTACTAACAGGAAATGAAAAAAAAAAACGTTCACACGCATATGTTCTAGTCGAAGGGAGAGTAAAATAAGAAACATGACCTCAACAGAGGGACGAAACGTGACCTCAACGGAATCTTCACATAACCAATGAAAGAGGAAGAAAGAGAGATGCATAATCAAGAGAAAGCTATTTAAAGACTGGGGGGTTATGGCTTGATATAACGAGGCGTCTTGTGGGATATTAAGGAGGGCTGATGGGATGCACTGTAACCATCCCCAATTGAAATCGCAATTTGTACCCTTTCCTGTGTGTAGTTAAATGAGAACATTTACCTGCACTGCTAGCTCACAACTCTTTTGGACATGAAGTACGTGCAGTTGAAAGGATCGTGTATAGTCTTGAACATGGCAAAAAGTAATGACAGAAATGTTTCGGTTTCAGTACCTAAATATCAAAAGCCCCAGTGGGGTGTACTTGGACAAGAAAAAGAAACCAAGTCTGAAATTACAAGTTGGAGATTTCTGGGAGATGTAAGGAGTGTGTTTCACAGAACAGATGATGGATGATTTTTAACAGCTTTCCTAAAATGGTGGTAGGGTCAAAGGGTAACCGAATTAAAAAAATGCATGAGATGGACATAACCTGGCTGTGTTAGAATTCTGGCAAGTGAGCTATTAAAGGGGCTCTCTGCTGCTTCAGTTGGTATGGAAACAGGCAGACGGGTAAGTTTTGCACTATTACTTCTGTGATAACTTGATTGTACCTTGACGTGTGCCATCATTTGTAGTGTGACAGATTGGGTGGTAATTACTGAGGCCATTTGTGAAGGACTGATGTAATAGTTGGGTATGAGAGGTTCAGAAATCCAAGTACAGGAATATGACAAAAATTTCATGTTAAAGAACTATGGAAAATGCTATCCTCATCTGAGAGTGATGTATGACATAAATTTCATAGGTAGGTACTAGGCTATCTGCCCGAGGACATTTATAAGCCTAGACAGAGTTTGTCGGCTTTCGTGGCCCCATTGATTAATTAACTGATACTCTGTCAAGCAGAGCCAATGAAGTGATCCCAGGGGTGTATTTTCTGTTACCCATCCACTTGTCAAGGTTTCTTTTGAAGAGTGTTAGTGAGGGGCTCTGCCTGATGTAGTTTGGAATTTTGTTCCAAAGCATGAGGAGTCTCTGTGACAGGAGTCTATCCCTCCAGCATGTTCTATTTATTGTTGTGGCAAGGTTTAGCTCAATGGAGCGAGTGGCTCGCAGTGACTTGGATTTCTTTAGCTGGAGCATGTCCATCAATTCTGAGTTGGACATGGCTTTGTAAGTCAGGCAGAGATCACCTCTGAGTAAGCGATATGCCACTGAGTACAGCCGGAGTTTTTTCAAGTCAGGCTGCATAGGACATAGCTTGAGGCCAGTAATCCTCTTGGTGAGGTACTTTTGTGGTCTTTCCAGCTGTTGGAAGTGTCTTGTGAAATACATCCCAAATGGGGCATTGTACTCTATGATGGGTCTAATGAGTCACGAGTAGAGGGGCACTATAACCTCTTTATTTCTAGATGTGAACCCTTTAGTAATTAGATGGGCCACATAGAAGGATTTCCTAACTACTTTGGCAATATGATTGTCAAAGGAGAGATTACTATCTACCTGGGTCCCCAGATCTCTTATTACCTCTTCTGTATTAAGGGGGCTGCCACCTATGTGGTAATTCGTGGGTGTTTTGTTTTTCACAAATGGGATGACTACGCATTTTTTGGCATTTAGTTTGAGGCCATGACTTTGACACCAGGTGTCCGTCTCAGTAAGGCCCTTTGGGAGGATGTCCGTGTCAGCCAGAGTCTCAATTATGGCTCCCAGTTTGCAGTCATCGGCGAACTTGGTTAGCCATAGTCCTCCTGTGTTTGCCTGTACTTCTGAGAAGTATATGCCGAACAGTAGGGTTTCCAGGACTGAGCCTTGCGGGACACCACTTGTGACTGGTATAGAGTCGGACCTGGAGCCCACTATTCTTACCATGTGAGTTCTGTCTGTAAGCCAGTTGGCAGCCCATCTTGTAACGTAGGGGTTTATGTTCAGGCTGGTGAGTTTTTCTGTAATACCCGTGTGGGGAATGGTGTCGAAAGCCTTGGCGAGGTCAAGGTAGGCTGTGTGAACCACCTTTCTCTTGTCTATGGCCTTGGTGACTGTCTCGAAGAAGTCAACCAGGTTTAGTAGGCATGACCTGCCCTTAACAAAGCTGAACTGGGTCGGGTTAAGTGTTTGGAGGTTCCCAATGTCTTTGTTAATGAGTTCCATGATGATGCACTCCATAGCCTTGCAGACCAGGCTAGTCAGGCTTATGGGGCGATAGTTACCAGGGTCAGTTGTGGCCCCTCCTTTGTGGCGAGGAATAACCATTGCTGTGCACCATTCTATGGTCACATAGCCTGTGGAGAGGCTGAGGTTGGACAGTGTGTTTAGGTGGGGGGTTAGTTCGTTCTGTAGTTCATGCAAGACGCAGCGTGGGACACCATCTGGTCCCATTGCCGCTGTGTTTTTGGCTTTTGAAAGGGCTGTTTTCATCTGTGCATCTGTGATTTTTGGGACACTACACTTTTCCGGTATTGTTGTGGGCCCTTTTGGAGATGAGAGGGGGGTGAAGTTTGCACTGAATCTATCTGCCAGGATGTTGGCAATATCAGTAGGTTCAGTATATTTTGTGCTATTAGCTAAAGAAGGCTTTGTGGTTATCTTTTGAATCCTTGGCTATTTTTCTTTCGAAGTTAGCCTTGGATGATTAAAGAACTATGGAAAATGCTATCCTCATCTAAGAGTGATGTTACTTATGTCAGATGTAACATAGGAGGGATGCCTATTGTAATATTGATGACCAGTTATCAAAGAGAGGTTTCAGATTTGGTGGTTCTTTCATGTGCAGAGACTTTGGGGATAGTTTATGTAAAAATGAGGGCGGTAAAGCTTCTGCAGGGATTGCAAGAAGCACAATTCACCGCAAAACATAACTATTTCCCTTTTTCAAAATCTCAAGACTGTTTAAAAAAAAAAAAAATTGGGTTTTAACAGTGTCAGTAGAGATCGCCATTGGCAATGTAAGGGGGTGAGGGTAGGAGTGTTTCTGTGAAACAAAAAGTAAATCAAAAGCGGTGTGGTTTAAAGTAGTATAATTTTGCACAGTGGAGGTCTCTATGACAGTGCAAGTGTCATGGCTTGCTGTTCTGCTGGTGTATGTTCTCCCCCATACTTCTGTTGCATTACTGTAGCTGTGTGGGAGTGCTGACTTTGAACAAAGTAATTTATGACTGCGGCAAATGATCATACCTTTAAAGGGAATGGGGAAACTCATCACACCCGCAGGAAGGGAATGGGGAAACTCATCACACCCGCAGGAAGGGAATGGGGAAACTCATCACACCCGCAGGAAGGGAATGGGGAAACTGATCACACCCGCAGGAAGGGAATGGGGAAACTGATCACACCCGCAGGAAGGGAATGGGGAAACTCATCACACTGGCAGGAAGGGAATGGGGAAACTCATCACACCGGCATGAAGGGAATGGGGAAACTCATCACACCTGCAGGAAGGGAAGGGAATGGGGAAACTCATCACACCGGCAGGAAGGGAATGGGGAAACTCATCACACCGGCAGGAAGGGAATGGGGAAACTCATCACACCCGCAGGAAGGGAATGGGGAAACTCATCACACCTGCAGGAAGGGAATGGGGAAACTCATCACACCCGCAGGAAAGGAATGGGGAAACTGACCACACCCGCAGGAAGGGAATGGGGAAACTGACCACACCCGCAGGAAGGGAATGGGGAAAATCATCACACCCGCAGGAAGGGAATGGGGAAACTGACCACACCCGCAGGAAGGGAATGGGGAAAATCATCACACCCGCAGGAAGGGAATGGGGAAAATCATCACACCCGCAGGAAGGGAATGGGGAAAATCATCACACCCGCAGGAAGGGAATGGGGAAACTCATCACTCCCGCAGGAAGGGAATGGGGAAACTCATCACTCCCGCAGGAAGGGAATGGGGAAACTCATCACTCCCGCAGGAAGGGAATGGGGAAACTCATCACACCCGCAGGAAGGGAATGGGGAAACTCATCACACCCGCAGGAAGGGAATGGGGAAACTGACCACACCCACAGGAAGGGAATGGGGAAAATCATCACACCCGCAGGAAGGGAATGGGGAAACTCATCACACCCGCAGGTTGCCATTAGAAGTTGAAGGACCACAGCTAAAGTTTGTGGTGAGAGTCTATAACACTGTGTTAGATTTTATGATGCAGATGTAAGATATAGCTGGCGTAATATTCTGGTTAGGGCTATTAAGTGAGTAAATGCTTATTGCTTAATTTTTTATTTTTTTTTTGCATTTAGTCTGTGTAGTATGTTCTTTTTCCATACTAAAGAAAAGCGCATGTGGTAAAATAAAAAGGGGGGGGGGGTTTGCAGAAGCATGTTTGTGATTTAGGAGAGCAAGCTTGATAAAACCCAGGGTGCAGAACAGTAGTAGTAAAATGTGAAGGCCAAAGGCCATGTAGCGGTTTTTGGTCAGGGAAAATGGAGTGGAGACCATTAGGGAACTTGGTTAGGATGAAGAATACATGATGTATATAGAGCTGGGGTTAGAATGTGTTGAGGGAAAGAAGAGTTTGTTTGCAGGTATTCCTGACTGAGAATGACAGCACAGCACACTGATGACAACTGACATACCATAGTAGCAAGGCGAGCAAGCAGCTGACCAGCTCTGCGCTTTCATGTAAACATTGTGGTAGCATCTTTTGTGTACGAGTTCAGCACACGAGTTGGTAACTTCACACTACCTTCTTAAAATGGTGTGATGACAGTGGGTTCAGTAGTGTTAATTAGTATAGTTAAGCAGGCAATGTGAAGTCCTCAGCATAACAGAACTGGGAGGCTACATCTGTACATAGCTGCAGTATTTCAGTATGTTAATGATTTTGATGGATCCTTTATCAGTAATCAGAATTTCCCCTTCCCATGTGGTAACTGCCATACCACCATGCACCAAAGCACATTTGCTTTCCACTGTGTTTGCAGTACAAATGTTATTGTAAATCTACACCTGATTTTTTTTTTTAATCTGCAGGACCCCCCACTTTTTTTTTTTATAACTACAGGAAAATCTGAACCTTCTGCTTCTTCTTGAAAAGGGGACTATTCTGTTACCATCCAAGCCTCTCTGAAAGTAGCAGTGAAATTTTCATAGCTGTTGCTGAAAGTAATGCATGATGGAATGATATCTTGTAATGTGTGGTGCAGATCAGTTATATTTCAAATGCATATTGAAGTAATTTGTGTTAACGTTTGTGCTGTAATTAATCTACACCTTGCAGCACTAATTAATGAACTTCATGCTGCAATCCATGGAATGTAATTTTGCATAATGAAGGAGATGTAGTGTATTCTTTTGGTAACCATGTCCAGGTATATTGCTGTCCCTGATAAGTAAATGCAAACAGTAACTGTCCAGGTGAATAGGTATGTAAAAGAATGTTGTTGTCTTTCGGCTTTCCCGGTTAGGGGTCGCCACAGCAGAACTCTGGTCCGCTAATGATTGGCAGTAGATTTTCACGAACGCCGAGGTGCCAGCTCAATGTTCAACCTTCAGTGAAGGCATGCCCATTTACGCATGTCTTTCGAACGCCCACCCAACCGCGGGGAGGACATGCAGACTCCACACAGAAGGCACTCCCCACACTCAAACCGAGAATCGAACGGGAGAACCTGTTGCTGTGAGGCATGCTGAACATAAATCTATTACAGAAAAGTAACTAGGTGTAGGTGGTATGCAACTCAGCATTGTTGCTGAATTTGGAACAACAGGAAAAGCAGGCAGTACTGCATTATTTGCAGCCCTTAAGTCTTGTACAAATCTATAACTGTTCTTTCCTGGCTTTTTAACTGGTAAATAGTATCGCTAGGGCTTTTAGCAGATATCATTATTCTTTGCTGTATCAGAGAGTGCCTTACAGGTTCGATTCCCTGCAGTGCTTATGCGGCACTCTAGGGAGATGTTTTGATTTCAGTATAGCTAGTTCATTTGCATGCTTAGCCCACAAGTTGGCAGTTTGATGCTGTAGTAACTCTCCATCTGTGTGTATGGTTCCAACAGGCTATTCCTCAGCTTCTGCTAAATCTACCAATACTTCCTCCTTGATTCTGTCAGAACATTTAGATGCACCCCTTCTGGGGTACAGTAAATAGTGCAACCCAACTTAAATAACCAATCTCTTCCTAGCAGATTTACTGGTGCAGTTGTACTCCAAAGAAAAGAATGCTTTTCTTTCATTTGGACCTAAAGAAATGGGGATGGGTTCCGAAACAGGATATGTAACCATAGTATTTGTCACTCCGACTGCCTTTACTGTGATACTGGTATTTGACTATCTGAAGTAATTTTAGCACTGACCTAGTGGCTCCAATGTTCACCAGAAACGGGGTTTTCTTTGAATCTATTTTCATCTTAACGTAGGGTCCGTTTTGATTGATTGGCAGTAGAGGGTTAAGATTTGCTTCTGTGTTCTATCCTTGACCTAGTTAGTATGGAGCTTCCTGAATCCTTCGAATCTGAGGAGGTGGTGCTGGAAAAACTGCATTATTATAATTTGGTTGCCATTCAGTCCAAGTATCTTGGACTCCCTGCAATTGCCTGTGTGGGGACTCCCCTCTCCGATGTGTTGCTTCTCCACAACTGAAGCAAGATGTGTTAGATGAAGCCCGAGGGTCACTGCCAGCTCGTTGCTGCCAACCAAACTGCACCTTGTTCCAGCACTGCGATCAGGTTGATGGGGCAGATAGGTATTGTGTCCGGAACTGACCACTCTTTCGGATCCTCTGAGGGTATTTCCACACAATCCCACTTAAGTCCCAGCATGCTATGGGTTCATGAATTTATTTTAACCATGCATACTTTAACTTCCCATCATGCTGTAGGCTCATGAATTTGTTTTTAACAGTTTATAGTCTACGTCCCAGTCATGCTGTGGGCTCATGAACGTGTTGTATAGTCTACGCCCCAATCGGACTGTGGGCTCTTGAATTTGTTTAGCAGTTTGCAGTCTGTGCCAGTCATGCGGTGGGCTCATGAACTTGTTAACTTTTTTTCTCTATTTTTCTTCCTGTCATACATTGACAGAATAAAACATCTCTCATACCTGTAACCTTTCAATCCTGAAGGTACCGCCCTTGACACAAGGCACCTTCTTGTGTTACTTTGTCCTTTACTGTATGTGCACATACACGTACTATTCTTATTTGCTGTGGGGTCCGCCCACTATTACTTTGACTGAGTTGTTTGTAAGGTATGCAAACAGAAACAGTCATTCACTTATTTTACATTTTGCTAACATTGTGTAAAAGAGAAAAAACAAGCCAAACCCTTTTTACTTTACAAAACAGTTTGTACACCCTGAATAGCTGCATGTCTGAGTCTGAGTATTCCATACAAAGCGGTGTGGAATTCACCGGAAATCTGTGATGGGCCCTATTCCAGAACTGCCTTGCAGCAATACAAACGTTTAGAATCCAGAGCCTGTCACCAAAATGTTAGTCATAAATAAATAACATAAAGAATTTACCTTGTATGCCTTCAGTCTGGAACAACACTTCAGGATGTGCAAACAGAAAATTCTATTTTGCAGCACTGAGAGACAGTCTTCATAGCAGTTTGTTAATCAGTCTCACTGAAGAGAGAAAAACTGCATCTTTTATACACTTTTCTTCTCAAACCATTCATGCAAGCCTTTATGTTTACAATAACTACCAATCAAAGACTTTGCAAATGTTGTCATCCCTTGTGATTTTCACCTCAGACTTCAATCAAACACAGTCCTATACATGACCCACCTGCTTTCAAGGGGTATTGTTTTTTGATCTTGGATGTTTGAAATCTTCCCCAGCAACAATGCCCTCCGAGCATGGAGGAGTCAGGCTAATAAATTCCTTGTACAATAGCTAACAGGCCTCTTATTACTATAACACTTTTTCCTTGTTACATATTAAAAGAATGCTGTTCATACGCAGCAGTAATTCCAGCTTATGAAGCTGTATTTTTCCACAGCCCTGCATACAATTATATTTGATTTTTAACAATCAGATTTTATCATCATCAGTGAAACTGAAATTAATATCCATTTTAGATAAGATGATCTTATTCCATAACATAATTGAGAATATGAAGACAGACGGGAGTGGTTCAAAGAAAAGTTACCGATGCAGGGCAGGGCAAGGACTAGCGAATTGCTTAATATTTGCTGTTGAATTTGAGAATATCACAGGAAGTTCAAGAAATGCATTACTTATATGCGTAATGCAAGTCGTACTTTATTTCCTAAAATATTCAGTAAGCAACACCCCCCCCCCCAAAAACAAAGTTTCACTGCACGGACTGTAGGATACAGTGAGAATTTGGTACATTTTTTTACTGTGCCAGTATCATGGAGTCAGGTTTGCAAATTAACATTTTGCTGTAATTTAAAAATTGTGGAGATGAGTAGAATGTCATGAAATTACCGAAAGCGTGTCACAAGAAAGCTGTTAATCGGAAAGAAATGGGCACACAAAAAAAAGTTAACATAAAAATAGCGTGTATACATAAACAGAGTTAAATCGAACGGGACTAGTAATAAAAACACATTGAAATAATCAAGAATTTTTGGAAAATTACTTGCAAAAATTAAACTGAAAGTGTTTATTTATATAAATAAAAACCAAAAAAGGCAGCAAGCTGTAGAATTCCAACCAATTTATTGTTAGCGCTTTCTTTCAGGAAATACATGAACTTCTTCAGATAAAGAAACCCCAAGAATCCTCAGTTAAAATAGTGCCATCAGTTAAGACAAAATAATTAATTATAAAGCAAATTAGCATGGTTTAAAAATTTTAAAGAGCCAGTATTATACTAAATAAAATGTATGTTTGAATAAATATATTTTCTTAAAATCAGCAACAGTTTTAAAACCACAACACATTAGTCTTCCTTATTTCCTTGCATATCTAAATATTATTAAATGCTAGATAACAGTTTAAACAGCTCAAACAAGTGGAAGTGTAAAAGTCAAATAAAAATATAAATATGTATAAATATACATAAATTCATTTAACTAATTAAATAGTTATTATACAACCAAACTTCATCTTTGAAGAGCTTTCAATTTCAAAATACATTTAATTGAGCAGTATTCATCCAGCCCTGGTGGAACATGTGCATATGTTTTAGTTTGCCAAACAAGTTGATGAATTTGAATTACTTAACTTGTTGAAAATTTGCCATGTTAGGGTAATGAAGCCAGATAAAGGTGGCGGCCTTGTGTTTATGGATCAGATGGACTATATTAACAAAATGTCAAATGTTTTATCTACTGATTGTTATTCCAAAGTTGGCTTAAATGAAGTGAATAGTACACATAAGAAAATGAAAGAAAGTTTAAATGACCTCTTTTTGAAAAACAACATTGATATAGACACATATAATTACCTATGTATGCCAACACCAGTAACACCAGTTTTATTTGGGTCTCCCAAAATCCACAAAAATATAATGGATCCACCTTTTAGGCCAATTGTGGATGGCAGGAGATCCATCACTTATGCATGTGCTAAATATGTCGACAGTAAACTTAAGCCACTTATTTGCAGTGAAAACCAAATCTGTAAGGATTCATGGAGTTTTTTTTAGAGAATATTAATTCTCTTGAATTTGATGGAGAATTCATTTTTTTGACGGTAGCTATAAAGGATCTATATACCATCATACCTCAACAGGTTGGCATAGAATGGGTTAGTGAATTTCTATTTTTGAAAGGGATGAACCAGCAAGAGATAAATGTTATGGCGTCCTTACTAGATCTAGTTTTGAATAATAACTTTATGCTTTTTAACAAAGAATTATTTTTGAAAAAAAACTGGGGTAGCCATGGGCTCCCCATGTGGAGGTAGTTTTGCAAATTCAGTCATGGCATTTTGGGAAAGACATTTCCTATTTCAGAACCCCATTTTTAAAGAAAATGTAAAATGGTATACTAGATATCAGGATGACATGTTTTTTTATGTGGAAAGGAAGTTTAGATTCAGTAACAACTTTTATTAATGTAATCTCTAAATTTACAGACTTCCTAGATTTCACTTTTGAGTTTAACACAGACTCCATTAATTTTCTGGATATGTCACTGTCTAAAGATAGACCCAATAACAGATACAAGGTTAGTATTTTTAGGAAACCTACTTACTCAAATGCTTTTCTACATTTCAGTAGTAGCCATCCATTCCACCAGCAAAGGGTGGTTATTAAGGGTCAACTGGTTAGGGCAGACAGAATGGTCTCATCAGAGACGGACTTTCTGATTGAATGTAATACATTGAAAGTCATGTTTCGGGAAAGGGGCTACACAGAACAGCTTTTCCAACAATTGTTTGACGAAGTTGTTACTAAAAGGACTACTGACCATTTTAAACCTATTCTATGCAGAGGGTATGGAGAAGTAATATGTGATACTTTTTCTGATGAACATAGGGAGAATACCATTAGGAATTATGGTAGAATAAATTTTCTTACTACTTTCTTTATTGATGCACATGCTATTAAGAATATTATGAATAAAAATTGGGCTATTTATTATATCAGAGGACAATGCCATTAATATGAAATTCGGAGATAGACCCCATGTTACTTATATAGGAGGCTTAAATTTTAAGGATTTGTTGGAAAGGAACAGTCAAAAATGCCTCGATGACTGGGGGATGAGAAAGTGTGGGAGATGTCAGCATTGCCAGCACATTATGGTAACTAATAAAGTTTGCATACATAATAAAACCTACACCATCAATGGAAAATTTAACTGTGAAACAGGAGGAGTAGTATATGCTGCTTTATGTCAATGTTTCCAAAGTTACTATATTGATAAAACTGAAAGAATGTTTAAGCAAAGAATTTACGAACACCAATATCAAATTAGTAGGGGTAATAGCAAAATGCTTTGGCTAGACACATTTTAGAGTACCCGACACACAAATTCCAATTTACAGTATTACAACAAATAGAAACATCAGAGGTGGGTCCTGGGAATTAAAATTTGAAGAACAGGAACTTGTTTGGCAAACTAAAACATATGCACCTGTTCCACCAGGGCTGGATGAATACTGCTCGATTAAATGTATTTTGAAATTGAAAGCTCTTCAAAGATGAAGTTTGGTTGTATAATAACTATTTCATTAGTTAAATGAATTTATGTATATTCATTTATACATATTTATATTTTTATTTGACTTTTATACTTCCACTTCTTTGAGCTGTTTAAATTATCTAGCATTTAATAATATTTAGATATATAAGGAAAGACGTCACAAGGCTAATGTGTTGTGGTTTTAAAACTTGCTGATTTTAAAAAAGTATATTTATTCAAACATACATTTTATTTAGTATAATACTGGCTCTTTACATTTTTTTAAACCATGCTAATTTGCTTTATAATTAATTATTTCATCTTAATTGATGGCACTATTTTAACTGATGATTCTTGGGGTTTCTTTGTCTGAAGAAGTTCATGTATTTCCTGAACGAAAGCACTAGCAATAAACTGGTTGGACTTCTACAGCTTGCTGCCTTTTTTGTTTTTTGGTTACAAGTTTATTTTTTGTTTTATGTTCATTCTGGTTATATAAATACATATTTCTACTGATGACAAACTAATTACATACATAATTCTTACTGCAGGCAGAGGGAGAAGACATTTAGATTGGATGCCCCTTCCTTTCAGTTCTGAGCTGACAATTTTAGTGACAGTTTTAACACTTCTGCAGTAGTGTGTGGGTGGGTGAGGTGGGGTGGGGACTGTCAATTCATGTTGGACTACAAAAGAACACCTAGAACAAAAGCCTCCAATTTAGCTACTTCTCTGACTGCAACTAGATAACTTCAAAGTATGGTGTAAAAGAAGCTCTGAGCAAAACATAAATGAGGGTGATTAGCAACAGAAAAGAAACAAGCCCTCTTACAGAAGGAATACAAAATGATAGTGAGTCACACTTTTCCCATTATATGTCAATGGCATGGGAATTCACAGTGAATTCCTTATGTCTGGCATGAGTCACAGAAAGGAGACTTGAAATGCTTTATGGGAAAGCGAAAGGCTTGAAGGAGAAGATCACATTGATATAGCAAGCCCCATCGGTAGCCATGTTGTGGTAAACTAGCTAAAATTACTAATAAAGCACTTAGAGTGATTTTGAGGTGGTAAAATAGGTATTGAAACAAAGGTAGACTGAAAAATACATGTTTTTTTAGTTGCAGGGTGGAACACACGCTCTGTTCTCCATCCTCCCTCTTTGAGAAATAGCTTATACACTAAATGACCCCATTGACTGACATTGCAGTTGTACAGAAATTATCCTTTCACATGCAGTTATACAGAACAATTCTTTGACATGCACTTATACAAAAGTAAACACAAAGGAGACAATCATATCCAGGTTGCTGTGTATTTTACACCACGTCTAGAAGTAGAACCTGATCATGTGACATAAAAATTAGAACTTGATCTGGCAGCGGGGACTGTTTTTAAGGAATGTTCAACTTAAGGGACATCTGAGACATCACCAGGAATGGGAATAGGTACTGAGACATGTCCTTCAACAAGAACATCATCAGGAACAGGAATATAGGTACTGAGACATGTCTTTCAACAGGAACGTCATCAGGAACGGGAATAGGTACTGAGACATGTTCTTCAACAGGAACATCTTTAGGAACGGGAACAGGTACTGAGACATGTCCTTCAACAGGAACACAGTCAGGAACGGGAGCAGGTACTGAGACATGTTTTTCAACAGGAACATCTTCAGGAATGGGAATAGGTACTGAGACACGTCCTTCAACAGGAACATCGTCAGGAACAGGAATAGGTACTGAGACATGTCCTTCAACAGAAACATCATCAGGAACGGGAATAGGTACTGAGACACATCCTTCAACAGGAGCATCATCAGGAACAGGAATAGGTACTGAGACATGTCCTTCAACAGGAACATAGTCAGGAACGGGAATAGGTACTGAGACATGTCCTTCAACTGGAGTCTGTATCAGTTATGATGCTGTGATATCAATTCTGACACAGGAAGAAGATGCCTGTGTTTTCTCCTGTATTGTCTACCCTCAGATTCCACTAAATAGGATCTCAGCTCAGCACATATACCTCTCACATGACCAATTTGTTCAAAGCCTTTCGCCATTTGCATCCTCACTGTCACTCCTCCTTTCAACGGATGAAGAGATCTGCTCATTTTATCATGGCTGGAATTCTGAAAGAACGCTTCTTAAAGAGTTGGGCTTTGATTGCTCTGGTGTTTTTAGCATTAGGCACCAACAAACTAGAACTGATAACCAAGGTTGTTCTGGTTTGCCTAGATAGAAGTCTCTGAGCAGGCGAGCCACGTATTTTGTCACTTGGTATATTTCTGAGATAAATTCAAGAAGATATCTGTATTGTCACACTTAGCTCTCCAACAATTTCTTTGCACTCTGTACTTCACGTTCATCCAGGCTGCTTGCCTGTGGGTATTCCAGAGTGCTAATAATATGGATAAAGACCCACTCTTTTGCAAATTTCTGAAATAATTGACTGGTAAACTAGGGGACTACCATGGACTGAGAAATGTTTCAACTTGGTAATAACAGTATTGGATGTTAGGTTAGGTAGCCAATCAATCTCAAATCAGTTTGAATAAGAGTCAGTCTACCAATACTAAGTAACACTGATTGTTCCACTCAAATATGTCAGTGTCTACTGTTGACCAAGGTAGTTCAGGAATCTGGTTTAGCTGAAGCAACTCTTTTTTTTTAAATGCGGTTTCGTACTATTGCATACTGAACAAGATAAAAGCAGTTTATCAATGTTTTTTGACTGAGAAAGCCAAAACAGTAGTCCTCTCGCCCTTCTTTCTGGTAGCCTCAGAACCTGGGTGGCCATGATGCAAAATCTGGATGTACTCATGTTGTAAGGAAGTAGGAACAATAACTTTAGGACCTTTGAAAATGAGACCATCTTCCATCAGCACCTCATCTCTGTAAGGAAAATAAGGTTGTACTTCTGTTGGTACACAAGATTGCTTTGACGGCCATCCAACGTTGATGAAGGGGTTCAGATTTTGCAAAACTGGATAAGTCTTTGTATGATCTCTTAGCTCATTAAGTGCCGTGGTAGAAAAATGATGCACCTCCACGACACTGAAGTCCAAATTCTCTGCATTAAGCTGTTCTGTGGTATTCCTGAGCAATCTGGATAAGTTGTCAGCCAGATAAAGAAGTTTTTCTTTTGTGTAGATCATTTTGAAGTTGTATTTTTGTAATCTGAGCATCATTCTTTGTAGATTTGTCGGAGTAGTATGCATAGGCTTCTTTAAAATAGTGAGTAAGAGGTTGATGATCAGTCTTGATCTGGATAGCACTGCCATAAATATAATCATGGAACTTCGAACATGAGAACACAATTGCCAAATGTTCCTTCTCCATCCGAGCCTACTGCATTTCACTTTGGGTAAGAGTTCTAGATGCATAGGCTACTGTCTGAGCATACTGCATTTCACTTTGGGCAAGAGTTCTAGATGCATAGGCTACTGAGCTGCCCTCTTGAAGAATAACTGCACCAAGACCGAACTTTGAAGCATCACAGGAAAGAATTACATTTGTGGACATTATAGTATCTTAATGTAGGTGGGTTGGCAGTTTGCTGTTTGAGGTAATCAAATGCTCTCTGGTGCTGTTCCAGTTCTGACCAAGCAACATTTTTGCATCTCAGCTCTCTTAATGGCGCTGATAACTCACTAAAGTCAGGTATAAACTTGCCCAAATAGTTAACTATACCAAGGAAACGCTGAAGGGCTTGGACATTATCTGGAGCTGGCATCTCAAGAATGGCTGCTTGTTTGGACGGGTCTGGTCGTAAGCTGATGCTAGTAAATAAATGACCTACATAAGTAGCTTGTGGTAGCCTGAATTTACATCTCAGAAGATTGAGCTTCAGGTTCACTTCATACCTTCTGTCCAGAACTTTCTAAGGTTTCTGTCATGCTCTGCTTCTCCATTACCTCCAACCAGTAAATCATCCACTATTATACCACATGGATAACCCGAAAAAATTTGCTCCATTGCACACGGAAAGACTTAACTGGCAGAATTTATTCCAAAAGGCATTCTGAGAAATCTGTATCTAACAAATAGACTACTGAATATAGTCAGCAGTGAAGATTTGCAGTCAAGCATTACTTGCCAAGATGAACCCTTTGCATACAAAACAGAAAAAAAACAGTGGCATTTGGCATAAGGGTAGCGACTTCCTCGACTGTACACCTAGGATGATGAGGTCTCTTTTAATGCTTTGTTCAAGTCTTTTTGGTCAATGCATATTTGGATCTCATCTGAGCTTTTCTTATGAGCAACTACCATTGAAGACACCCACTCAGTTGCTTCTGTGACTGGACAAATCGCACCTTGCTGCACCATCTTATCTAATTGGACCTTGACTTTGGCCTGCATAGCTATCGGAACTCACCTCGCCGGACTGACTACTGGTCTGACCTCCGAGTCTTATTTCATGGAGTACACAACTGGAAGTTTGCCTAGCTTGTTGTCGAAAACATCAGCATACTCTGAGAAAATAGTATCGGTGAAGCTGGAACTATGACATGTGCTTACATGATGGACTTTGGTAAAAGAAAGCAGTTTCATCCTTAAACTGTCTCTGATACCTAATAATGACTGCACAGATGTTCTTTGTGTTTCACTGTTGCAGTCATTACATTTGGGTTTTCTGCCTGCAGGTAGCCCTCGGCCGGCCTGAATATCAAAATCTTGGATTCCTGCATCGGATGCTGTTTCTTCTTCCATGACGTCAGGTCGTCTGCTGTATAAAACACGCAGCTGACGCCATTACATCTGTCTTTCTTGCCGCGCACTGCCCGAAGCAGAAGCAGTTCGCAAGTGCAGGTCGGCCGACTCCAGAAATGTTCATTTTTGAGTTTCAGAACCGAAGTATTCCAAAAAGCTGAGACTCCATTGGGGATCCTTTTTCTTCTTAACTGATGTCAGTAAAAGATAACAATTGTATTACCTGTGGAAAGCAAATACTCAAAGATTTTCATTCGTACCGCATTCCTTGCTTAGGCCTAGACCACGACGTCCCTTGTTTTCGGTTTTGTGCCTTATTCAACCCCTGGGACTATTCGTCATCGGTTTATTTTTGCAGCAAATTACTTTGGTACTCGGTTTAACTATCCAGAAATGGCTTTGGTAAGCCATCCGACTACCAATATTCCAAAAAAAAGGTAAAGATAAAGACAGAGACAGACCGCATAGGTCCAAAGCTGCCGACAGTGCTTCCATTAAGCTAGTCACCAGTTCGCCGGTACTCAGTGAGGCACTTTCGCAGCCCCCGATACCCACTACTTCAGATTGGCAGGCCTCTACTGAGACCCATTCGGAGTCTGGTATGCTGCAAGATACTTCTTTGACTATGGAACCTGCAGATGTCTCTACCTTGGATGGGTCTGGAGCCGCTGTGCAGGCACCGGCTTCTGAGGGTGTATTCAGGCCTACAGATTTGCATTTTAAACTGATGCCATCTTCTTCAAGGCCTAAAACTCGATCCATGCTTAGAAAACCGATGCCCAGACTGCATGGTCAAGCCCCTATGCCTAAAAAAACAAATAAGAATGGCTGAAGACCTTATTACTTTAATTAGGGGAAGCCAGCCTTCACCCTCTAAGAGACCTAGAACTGATTTTCCTTCTGATTCTTCTGATCAGGATTCTGAAATTTCTATTTCTTCTGATTACCAGGATTTGCCCTTATCTACCTATGAGGATTGTGATGCAGAGGATTCCATTCCCTCTGCTTCCCCTCCAGAAGATTTTTCTTTTGGTGAAACCTTGCACACTCCTAGGGAACATTTCCACTGGGAAAGCCAGGATTACTCTAATTCCAAAAAGAGGCTCAGGGAATTCTTACTCCTCCCTCAACACAGGCCTTTAGCTATCCCTCCTGTCCTGGACATTGTAGATGATGCCTTCTTGGAATCTAGCCTGGCCCCAGACACTTTACCTCCAGCTCCCAGGAAGCCTGACAGGTATTACAGCATACCCGATTCTCACACGTTCCTCTTCAAGAATCCTACTGTGGACCCAGAGACCATTTCTCAAGGACCTAAAGGCATTAAGGCTACTACTGCCAAAAACCCTACCCCCTCTAATAGAGATTCCAGGGCCTTGGACAGATGGGGTAAGAAGGTATACACTTCTGCTACTTTGACCATTAGGGCCTTAAACTGCCAGTTTCATATGTTAAAGTATCAGTAGCATATTATGGGACTACTTAAACAGAAAATTATGTTGATTCCTGACCGTGCTGAAAATAAAGAATTACAGGATTTAATGCATTCTGCTGAACAAGGTGGTAAACATACTTTGCAATGTGGTTTTGACTCTTTAGAAGAATCTTGCAGGGCTGCTGTCACTGGGTCTGAACTTAGAAGGCATGCTTGGCTGAAGGAGCAAAATTTGTCAGATCATGTTAAAGCTAAATTACTAGATGCTCCCTTAATCCAAGACCGCCTGTTTGGCAACAAAGCAGAAGAAGCCCTTAAAAAGATGGAGGAAAAAGCTAAATCTATGCAAACTGTTAAAGATTTCCTGCAAGTACAGTTTCCCAGATTTAGTAGGCATTGGCCTTCTAAGAACTGGTCCTTTTTAGTCTCTTCCAGGCCTTCTCAGTCCAAACCCAGGAACAGCAGACCACCTAGGCTACAGTCTCAAGGCACACAGGTGTAAGTAGTGGGGGGCTCCCACTTCCAAAGCTGGAAGTAGTAAGACACCCCCCTATGGAAAAATGTCAAAATGACTTAACCTGAAACCTTCCAAGCCCTGCTCAACTGCCTGCTCCCTTAGGGGGAAGATTGCCCTGCATGCAAAAAGCTGGAAACTCATTACCCAGGACAAATGGGTTTTAAATGTAGTTTTCCAAGGATACAGATTCCACTTCCATACCTTAACAACCCCAAATGGTTGGCCAGAGGCTCAACAGCAGGTTCTGTCTCTTCTAAGTATCAGGGCTATTCAACGTGTCCCAGCAGAAGAAAGAGGACAAGGTTTTTACTCCAGACGTTTCCTGGTACCCAGGAAAGACTGCTGCTGGCGTCCTATCCTGGACCTCTCTATTCTTAAACATCTTTTTGGTAATCCCAAAATTCAAAATGCTAACACTTCAACAGCTGTTTCCTATGCTAGGCAAAGATGCCTGGTTGGCAACCTTAGACTTAAAGGAAGGTTACCTGCACATTCCAATAAGGGAATCTTGCAGGAAATACCTACGCTTCAGAGCAGGGTCCATGCACTATCAGTTCTCTGCACTTCCCTTTGGCTTATCTACTGCGCCCAGGGTATTCACAAAGTGCCTAGCTCCAGTCATTGCATTTTGCAGGCAAAGAAATATTCAAATATACCCATACCTGAACCATTGTCTAATTCAGGCAGAAAGCCAGGACATGCTACTAAAACATCTGGCATTTGTAAAGAAACTTCTAACCTCGCTGGGGTACACCATAAACGAAAATAAATCTCATCTAGGACCCTGCCAACAAATTGTATTCCTGGGAGCAAGCTTGAACACAACTTCCCAGATGGCAAATCTCACGCCAGAGAAACAAGTTTATTTGACAGCCTACTTCAAACTACTGGCCACAAAGACCCAGCTATCTGCAAGGAAAATCCTGCAAGCCCTGGGGTTCATGGCCTCTTACATTCTATTAATTCCATGTGCAAGACTGCATATGAGGAAACTACAATGGCATCTAAAAAGCCTATGGTGTCAACATTCTCAGGACCTGGAATCAATGATTCCTATCATTCCTTGTATAAATACAGAGTTCCTTTGGTGGGCAGAGCCTGCTACCACAACAAAGGGCTCCCATTCCCTCTACCCCCTGCAGCCCAAACCCTAACAACAGACACATCAGACTATGCATGGGGGACTCACTTGGCAGGGCAGTGCATTCAGGGCAAACGGAACCAGAGTCAGATGCACCAGCATATCAATCAAAAATAAATGTTAGCTGTACAGAATTCCCTGACAGCCTTCAAGAACCACATTCTTCCAGAACAATTATTGGTAAAGACAAACAACACCATTATTATGTGGTACATAAACAAGCAGGGGGGAACCCATTCGTTCCCTCTCTGCAGACTAGCCAGGGCTCTGTGGAACAAAGCCTTGAGCTACCAAGTACACCTACAAGCTCAATTCCTGCCAGGCATGCTAAATTCACTGGCAGAAGACCTAAGTAGAAATCTCATGGACCCACACGAGTGGAAACTGGAACCAAAGTTATTCAACCTTTTGAGAAACAAATGGGGGAATCCAGAGATATAGACTTGGTTTCCTCCCATCAGAGCTACCAATTGGACAAATTCTGCACAAGGACTTCCCACAGTCAAGCTTGGAAAGTGGGTGCCTGTCCTTTACCTGGGAAAGCCTCTCTGTTTATGCCTTTCCCTCCTCTGCCTCTCCTCTTGAAAGTTCTGCTAAAGATCAAACAGGACAAATCAAGGACAATACTGACTGCACCAGACTGGCCACTCCAGCACTGGTGTACCCCCTTTTGTGCAGTATGTCATTGCTGGAACCATGGCACCTGCCTCAAACCCCTTCCCTGCTGTCCCAGCAGGAGGGCCAGATTCTGCACCCTCGGCTTCAAACCCTGAACCTTGCAGTCTGGCTAATTCCTTGAGCTCTCCAATAGTATCCCTCAGTAAGCAGGTGTTAGAAGGCAAGGAGGCCTAGTACTAGAAAATCCTATTCTGAAAAGTGAAAAAGATACTGTTCCTGGAGCCAGACTCGGGATAGGCACAACAGTGCCTAGCTTACCACATATTCTTCAGTACTTAACAGAGATGCTCCACAAGGGCCTTTTCTTCTTGTTAATTAAGATTCATGTCTGTGCCAGTTCAGCACATTATAATACTGAACCACCCCTGTTCTCTCATCCCCTGCTTAAAGCAATTCCTTAGAGGGGCCAAAAATTTAAGACCACACAGGAGAGCTCTTACTCCAGCCTGGGACCTTAACTTTGTATTGGAAAAGCTCACTCTTCCTCCTTTTGAGCCAGCTGCAACTGCAGAATTGATATTCCTTCTTGGAAAACAGCCTTCCTTCTAGCCATCACTTCAGCAAGAAGAGTGTCTGAATTACAGGCCCACATGGCATTGGAGCCCTTCATCATCTTCCATGCAGACAAGGTGTCCCTCAGGACCAATCCTTCTTTTATGCCCAAGGTGATGTCTAGTGTGGCCCTTAATCAGTCCATTCATTTGCCTATTTTTTTCCAAAATCCACAAAACAAAGGAGAATGAATATTGCACTCTTTGGACATGCACAGACAACTTAGATTTTATTTGGACAGGACTAAGCCTCTCAGAAAATCTGAACAGCTGCTAGTTGGCTTTGCTGCAGGGGCAGAGGGGAAGGCCATTTCAAAGAAAACCATTTCTAAGTGGATAACCCATTGCATTCATTTCTGCTATAAGCACCATGGAAAACCTACCCCACAGGGGATAAGATCACATTCCACCAGGGCTGCATCTACCTCTACAGCCTTTCTCAGAGGTGTCCCTACCAAGGACATCCTAGAAGCTGCTACCTGGAGTTCTGTACATACCTTCACCAAGCATTACCACATGCCTATTTTTTCTAAATCCAGAGCTGGTTTTGCTGGTCCTAATGCTCTCTAACTTCCTCCTCCCTTCCTTAGTTTTGGGAATCAACCAAAATGTGATGACTGCAACAGTGAAACACGAAGAACATAGTACAGTTGTGTACACTTACCATAAATGCAGATGTTCAAGTGTATTCACTGTTGCAGTCCTGGTTACCCTCCCTCCAGCCCCCCTGACTTCTCTTGGCTCTACCTTTCCTTCTTGTTTAGTGTATTTCAGCTTTCTGGTGCATTTGCTTTTTGTTTGAGGTGTAACCTAATATATAATTGCTTTCCATTATGGGGACACCTGACATCTGGGGCAAGAAAAACTGATGTAATGGCATCGGCTACATGTTTTATACCCCTGACGACCTGACGTCATGGAAGAAGAGACAGCATCTGATGCAGGAATCCAAGATTCTGGTATTCAGGCCAGCTGAGAGCTACCTGCAGGCAGATAACCCAAATGTAATGACTGCAACAGTGAATACACTCGGACACTCTTCTGACTACATAATATACGAGCTGTAACTTTTGCAGTTGAATAGCGTGAAGCACTACTGAGCCTTCGGTTGAATCTCTTCATTTCCATAAGCACAAGCTTCACACAGTTCGCCAAATTAAGTTGTCCACCAGCTCTTACTCTAGCAAATGTTTCTGCTGACATAACATTACACTTTGAACCAGTGTCTACTTTGAGCTCTGTGGGTTTACCATTGATCAGGACAGTGCAAAATACTTCATTCTTTGCCAACAAATCTACTGCATTAACCTTTTCACCGACCACTGCATAAAAAGTAGGGTTGCAGCTTTCTACATGATCAACTTGCTTTTTTGAGTGACCTTTCTTAATAACAGAATGAGGCTGGCTTGATTGGCCTGATTTACAAAACTTTTGAAAGTGGTTCCATTTTTTACACTTATGGCATTGCTGACCAAATGTTAAGCACTTCTCTCATTTAGATTCATGATTGGCAGCATAATTACAACAGTTTTGCTGGCTCACCCTTGTACTGCACTGCGCATGTCCGTTTTACTGAACTAGTCTTAGAACTTGCTGGAAAGGTATGGGTCCTCCTTGGAAAACTTGCAAGGGCTGCAGCTGTCATGTGCATAGGCCTGTTTCTGCTAGCCACGTGCTGCATGCTGTCTACGTTTGCTGTAGAGGCTTCTGAAACCATACTGTTAGCACTTGCAAGCATACTCGTGTGCCTTTCTATAAGCTTGTGGATTTGACAAATCTCTATAGCTTTGCTCAACGTTAAATCACTGTCACGAAGCAAAATCTTTCTCACTGCAGCATTATTATCACATACAAGCGTGTCTATAATCAACTTATCTTTCAAATCACCAAATCTGCACATTTTAACTTTATTTCACAAGTCAGTGATATAAGCTGCAAAAGTTTCTCCTGGCTTTTGGTCTCTTGTATAAAATAGGTTCCTGTCCAATGTAACATTTGTCTGGGGATTGCACATTTCTCAAAATTTTCATTTCAAGCACTCCGGGTCCTCTCTTGATTCAGCCAGCATGACAGTTTGGTGATTTTCCCCCTGTCCTGCATTTGCTGCTGGTGCATACACAAATGAATGCTGTCTTTTAATGGCCTCTGACCCCGCTAAGTTAAGCAAAATGAATGCCCTGGTACCTGTATGTTGTATTCCTGTTCAGTTATCTGCAATATTATGATCAAACACAAGTGGACTGGGTTTGTGAAATGCCTCTGCCATATCAACACACAGTAGTAAAGGCCCTTGAAATCATGTATGAACATACACACACATATTGCCAGAAGTTTATGCCAGAACTTGTAAATATGCCAATAGCACACCAGCATCTTTGAAACAACTGCACTTTGCAAAATAAGTCTCTGTAGCACAAGAACACTTTGAAATCACTGTACTCTGTGAAACCACTCTTATCAGTGTAAGAAACACTTTGAAATGGTGACACTCTGCAAATAAATGTACACAGCACAAGAAACTTTTCGAAATGGCTGTATTCTGAGGGTCTGTATTATATAGACGAATTTTTAAAATCTTGAATGCTCACATGAGCAGAAATGCAGGAAATTGAAATTACTATTGTGGGGGGCTGTGCCTCCCACACCCCCCACCAAATATATATTTCAACTCCGAGATCGCACTGCAGTGAGAAAAGGGCAAATTTTCCGATCTTCACTGTACCACGATCTCACAATAGCGATTATGAAACATGGCATTTTCGACACCTAAGCCGTTCGAGATTTTGATTTTTTTGTTGATCTGATAGGGACCCATATTCTGACTGCACTTTGCAAAATAACTGTAGTTTGCACACAGTAAACTCTGAAATAATTGCACTGTAATAAAGCACACCCTGCAAACACTTTGCACACTGAGATACTTTTAACAACTCTAGTTTTGCTTTGAATGGCTTTGGTCAATGCGAAATAGTAGCTCATGCCAAAACATGGCCTTTTACTAAAAAACATGCAGTCGACTTGCTCTTTACACTTACTTTGCCTGTTTATTGTACTTGTTATGCCCTTTTAACCTCTTATCCTGCTCATTATACTTTAAACATGCTTGTTATCCAAATCAGTGGTAACTCTGAACCCCATGTAAGTATTTCTCATAATTTTATCAAATGTCATGGTTTCGAACACTTCACTTAATCAACAATGTGTTTTGTGCCTTTTGGTCGATTAGTAATGCGTTTTGTGCTACTTGTTTGATTAGTAATGCGTTTTGTGCTACTTGTTTGATTAGTAATACGTTTTGTGCTACTTGTTTGATTAGTAATACGTTTTGTGCTACTTGTTTGATTAATGATGCGTTTTTTGCTACTTGTTTGATTAGTAATGCGTTTTGTGCTACTTTGATTAATGATGCGTTTTGTGCTACTTTGATTAGTAATGCGTTTTGTGCTACTTTGATTAGTAATATGTTTTGTGCTACTTGTTTGATTAGTAATGCGTTTTGTGCTACTTTGATTAGTAATGCGTTTTGTGCCTTTTGGTTGATTAGTAATGCGTTTTGTGCTACTTGTTTGATTAGTAATGCGTTTTGTGCTACTTGTTTGATTAGTAATACGTTTTGTGCTACTTTGATTAGTAATACGTTTTGTGCTACTTGTTTGATTAGTAATGTGTTTTGTGCTACTTGTTTGATTAGTAATGCGTTTTGTGCTACTTGTTTGATTAGTGATGCATTTTGTGCTACTTGTTTGATTAGTAATGCGTTTTGTGCTACTTGTTTGATTAGTAATGCGTTTTGTGCTACTTGTTTGATTAGTAATGCGTTTTGTGCTACTTGTTTGATTAATGTCGTTTTGTGCTACTTGTTTGATTAGTGATGCATTTTGTGCTACTTGTTTGATTAGTAATGTCGTTTGTGCTACTTGTTTGATTAGTAATGCGTTTTGTGCTACTTGTTTGATTAGTAATGCGTTTTGTGCTACTTGTTTGATTAGTAATGCGTTTTGTGCTACTTGTTTGATTAGTAATACATTTTGTGCTACTTGTTTGATTAATGATGCGTTTTGTGCTTTACAAATGCTTCGTATCGTTTTATTTGTAAAATAAATCATTTGTGTGAGTTCTGGTTACCTGAAGTTCGTTTCTGGCCTTTTTTAATTGTTTGAGCACGTCAGCCAGCCTGCTCAGTATACCTTCACCCACACCTCATGGCTTGAAGACGTTGCAGTCTCAATCCCGGTTCTGATAGCATGTTAATCGTCCAGTCAGGATAAGACAGAATAACAGTTGTAGGTTCAGTTCAAGCAGCTTTATTACACACAGACACATCAGGAATGAGGCTTTGTAACTTAAATAAATGTATAAACAGACTGACTACTACACTCATACATGTTAACACTCTGGCTGTTCTGTCAAAATGGCACTGCTGCCTGCACGTGTTCTCTCTCTCTCTATATGCATGTGCCTACACTTGGAAATGCTTCTTAAAGATGCAACACACGCTCTGTTCTATATGAAGTAAAAAAAATGTAAAGGTCATATCTACAGTTTTAGTAGGATTTACACACACTAAGGTAAACCAAGGGAGCAGAACTGTTTGTTAAAATGCAAGTCACCAAATCATTTTACAGAGCATGTTACAGAGAAATACACTTGGTGATACTTTTTTTTTCCACTTTTTCCACTTTTTCTTTTTTGCCCCCCCCCCCCCCCATCCTGTTAAGGTAATTTGAAATTTTTCCTAAGCCTTCTGCTCCTATGGACTGTTGGAGATGTAAATCACATCACTTCAGGAGCCACAGTGCTTTCCCTGCACAGGTGCACTTGCTGTCTGTAGAGTATCATTCATCGACAGCTTAGTTCGCCACATGCACAGCCCCTGCTGTAAGCTAGTGTATCATTCATCGACATCTTAGTCCGCCCCACGTACTGCCCCAGCTGTAGGCTATCATTCATCATCAGCTCAGGCTGTCCCACGCATAGCCCAGCTGTAGGCTATCACTTATTGGTAGCTTAGTCTGCCCCATGTACAGCCCCAGCTGTAGGGTATCATTCATCGGCAGCTTAGTCTGCCCCACGCACAGCCTCAGCTGTAGGCTGTCATTCATAGGCAGCTTAGTCCGCCCCAGCTCTAGGCTGCTATTCATCAGCAGCTTAGTCTCCTCCATGCACAGCCCCAGCTGTAGGCTATCATTAATCGGAAGCTTAGTCTGCCCCACGTACAGTCCCAACTGTAGGCTATCATTGATCGTCAGCTTAGTCCACCCCACGCACAGCCCCTGCTGTAGGCTATCATTTATCTGTGGCTTAGTCCGCCCCACGCACAGCCCCAGCTGTAGGCTATCATTCATCGGCAGCTTAGTCCGCCCCACGCACAGTCCCTGCTGTAGGCTATCATTCATCGCAGCTTAGTTTGCCCCATGCACGGCCCCAGCTGTAGGCCATTATTCATCAGCAGCTTAGTCCACCCCAAGCACAGCCCCAGCTGTAGGCCATCATTCATTGTCAGCTTAGTCTCCCCCATGCACAGCCCCTGCTGTAGGTTATCATTCATTGCAGCTTAGTCCATCTCATGCACAGCTGCAGGTCACAGGCCTTCTCTGAAGGACTGCTACAGCCTCTGTCTTGCTGTACCCCACCCACCCGTAAGATGGGGGCACTCATTTTCCCTGCCACCTCCTTCAAGTACCCAAGCCACTTATCAAGATTGGGTTTCCTGGGTCGTAGGTAGGGCTTTATCCCTCTCTTCTACAAAGTAGCAAGTCAGTTAGTTAAGTCAAAGTAGTGTACCTATTGAAAAATATCTAGGTTTTGCCCAATAATATCCTTGTTGTTCTGTCTTCAAGATTTGCCAGCTGTCAGAGTTCAGCAATGCATGTGCTTCGAGTTCCTCCTCCTCACAAAAATATGGCTTCCAGTGTTTGACTCTGCAAAGTGTGGCATGAGAAAAGTTTTGATTTGAGGTGTTTGGTAAAATCTGGCTAATGAGTCAATTTTCTCGATCCTTTCCTATACCCTGAAAAACCAAGGAGTGTAATAAGATGTAAGCAACTGCACACAGTGTAGTGTGAGTGATGTCCAGCTGCACATTTTGTTAAACTAAGGCTAGTTACAGTAAAAAAAAAAATGGTGGTGCTTTTGTTAATATTATATAGTACACTAGATATTGAAGTTTTATGTCTGCATAACATTTTAGTCGTCTTTTAAACTATGCAGGCAGTTAGCTGTCCTGTGACTGCCCTTATCTTTTTAATTATTCTTTTTAGTTCCCTTTTCCCCAACTCATCCCCCATCTTGCTCTGACCATTAAGCCATGTCCTTCAGTTGGTCTATTAATGGCATCAAAAGACACAAGTGCTTGGAACTGAAGTGGTCATCCTGCAAATGATTTTTTTTTTGTCTATTCCAACAGCCCATCCCCTGTCGGCTTTCAGGTGCAATGCAAACTCCAGACATGCAGGGCTGCTGTGTATGCGCTGTAGTGGACATCATCAGTACTCAGCTGGAATGAATGCATGCGTTGGCCACATTTGCAATCGGGCATCCCATTTCATTGGAACCAATGCCAGCCCCCTGTGGCTGTTTTGCATCAGGATTTAAACTGATTTTGTCCCCATGGGATATTTGAGGCAACCTCAGTCCCCTTTTATCTTTTTCTCTCCCTCTCTCTTCCCATCCATCTCCTGACAGTTCCTTGACCTGTAATCAGATTTGAGGCATCTGATGCAAAATCAGGGTGCCATCTTTTATACCAGAAATTTGTTGTGACCTTTTGAGAGAGTTTGCCATGTACCTGCTTGTCTGCACACTTGCCCTTACAGAACACTGCTGTCATCTCTCAAAGGTGAACACCTTGGGCATTTTTAAAATTCTTTATGATAAGGCATGATACCTTGTTTTGTTCCGAACAGACACCATCTTACAACACCCATTGAAGTCACAAGTTCAGTGTTTCACTGTACGCAACAGTCATAGATAGAGGCCTTTATCCATGTATTTTAATAATCATCTTTCAAGTAAGATAGAAAGCTTTGCTTATTTAATTTATATTTTTTGGGTAGCGAAAGTTATATTAATTTTTTGTGCTTTTATTTTTAATTTATTCTTTTGTTGACAACGTTAGTCCCACTAAGCTAGAAGCCTCTTTTCACCTGTTTTCAGAGGAGACCCAAGATGTTTATACTGCTAGGGGAAATTTGGCCATGGCATCAGGGAAATTTCCCTACTTTATTTGATAGGTGCTATGGGATCTTTAACATCTACGTGAGCTGTGACCATCTCAAGTAGATGGAACCTCTCTTTAACATCCCATCCAAAGGATGACACCCTTAGGAGTGCAGCATCCTCATACTGCACTGTAGTTTCAGCAGTCCATCTACGTGGTGTGGGAATAGAACCCACAGCCATGTGCATCAGCAGTGAGTGTACTATCTGTTGTGCCATTGACACTGTTTCTTAGGTGATTAGACTGATTCTTCTTTTCAGCAGCAACTTAGAACAGAACTAATACATTTATTTTATTCTTTATTTACCGGGTTAGTCCCACTAGGCTAGTAGTTTCTCTTCAGGGTAAGCTCGAGATGGCATTTTTACTACATACTAGATACAATTCTGTAAGTAAATAAATGTACAATATGTACAAAAACGCAAACATAAAAAATGAAAAGTTTTTTTTCTATACATGCATGTTTGTCATGAGGAGAAACACCAAAGAATATTTAGCAAGGAATCCCTGGTTAAAGGACTGTGCTACAGAACATTCTAGAAGGTACTTGATGTTGGTGCTGGGATAATGACTCCGTTAATGTGAGACAGCTGTTGTTTAATGATAATGGGAGCTTTTTTAAAAGTTGGGGAGTTTATTGGACTGTCTAGCAGTTCAGATAAGGCGATCCCTTGAGACAGGAACAATGCCATAGATTGATATTACATACCATAATGTGTATTCTTGGATGCATGACATCTGTTGCATCATTTGTGCATAACTGTACAGCTATCCTGAGAGCAAGGAGGTGTAGTACATGAGAAATTGCCATTTAAACAAGAAAGATTGAGTGCAAGGGTCTCGCCTTTTTTGCCAAGTATTCAGGCTGCAGTTTCCAGAACAATTTTATAGAAAAAGTCACATGACAAATGTAGGGCATAAAAAGATGAATTCCTGAATTTGTCTTCAGATTGTGTTTTAATTTAGATACTGGTAGTAAAACTGCAGCTCTTATTCTGGAAGTTCTGTAAGATTTGGCATTTTCAGCAGAGGCAGATTAAAGTAGAGACTGTTCATACTGTGGTTTGGGGCTTACTATGTCATTATTTACAGTTTTTCTCCTTTGACTGTAGAATTATCTGAAAAGAGTAGCTGTTAATTTTATTTTCTTCGAACTTGTAAGATTTCATTGTCACAACTGAGAAAAGCCAGATATTGAAGTATTTAAAACTATTGACGTTATCCAGTTTCTGAGCATCATGGCAGAAGACCTTCCAGCCCAGTATGGGGAGGAGAATTTTCCAGATTTGGGAGGGTATTCCATACAGTGTAGCTTCCAGTGTACTTCATTCACTGTTACAGTAATTATTCTTAGAATTTCCTGCCCTTCAGAATCCCAGGGCTGGCCCTGATACCACAGACCTTTACATTCCCCCAGGAAGGAGCAATTCAGGCAGTTGCCCTGGTTTCACATCTCCAGGATGGCCCATGTCCAGCCAAGAAAACAATTTCATTTAAAAAAAAAAAGTTGTATTTTATTTTTCACTACTAACTCATTTAGTTGTTGTATATGCTGAAAATGAGAAGTGAAGCATTGACCTTTTCGGGTTTAAAAGAATGAGTATTTCCTTTTATATGCTAGTGATGCTTGTGTTTGCATATGCACAGATGGACTCGTGAGGATATTCAGCTTGGGTGTTTTATCCCAATGCCCGCAGATTGTAACCATGTCTTAAATGCTGTATCGTTCTGTTTGTTGTCTTCCCATGATTCATTTGGGATCATGACAAACAGAAAGCTGTGAATATTAAATGTGTGTTGATAGTTGTGGTTGTGGCTTGTTGCTTTGAAATACAGCAGCAGGTTGTTCTGTTGTGGTAACGCAAGATAAGTTTTTTTTATTTTAATATGCTGTCAGTCAACTGGACAGCTGGGGCTGGTGTTCTTCCTTTACTCAGTTTAAAGCCCTTCCGTCATGGCTGCTCTGGATTTGTGTAAAATAAACTGGAAATGTTCCCCTTTTTTAATGTGCTGACAGACAACCATATATAAATAGACTAGCTTTAATTTAGATGAAAGCAATTGTACCTCTATCCTTCCCAATTTAAAGTCTGGCATTAAAGGTTCTTGTGGATTTAGGTGAAATAAACTGGAATATTTACTTTTTTGTTATATATGTTGGCAGTCAACCTGATTTGGGGGAGCTGGATGTACTGTGGAAGAAAACAACGTGCCTTCTTCATTTGCTCAGTTTAAAGTGTGGTATTAAAGGATAAAATGTATTTGTATGAAATAAACTGGAATATTTACTTTATTTTTGTTAAATTTGCTGGGGTAGCCAGCTGTGCTGTGAATGAAAGCAACCTGCCCTCTTCAACTGAGGTGACGTACTGGTAAATTGCTTTGGCTATGGTATGCAGAGTCCTGGGTTCAAGACCTGCAAGGGCTGTTTATTTCCCCAGGGTAATTTTCTTGGCTGGTGAAAGCCAGGAAACCTTTTTGGCTAGGCTTATATGGGCTCTAGGGCCAGTCGTCTAGTACTTACCTATGAACCTATTTGCAGAGTTTAAAATCTGACATTAAGGGTTAGTTTGCATTTGTGTGAATTAAACTGGAACATTTACTCTCTCAAACACATTTGAAACTGCCTCTGATTTCACAGAAATATCTTTGCTTAATATTTATAATCTGCAACTTTCTCTCTGTTGTCCATCTTACAGTCTGGATTTACATGACTAGTGTGCATTTATATGAAATATGTTGAATGATTTATTCTAGGTAATGATTGTGTGAAACCAAGTCGAAACTGTTCCTGACTTTGCAGAATGAACATGATTTTGCCTGATATTTTTGGTTTGTGCCTCCATAACATTTGTGGTTTTCTGGCAAATCATTCAGGAATGAGGTCACTAAATGGGGGGGGGGGGTGGCTGTGGATGAAGGCAACTTTTACCCTCTTGTCATTTGCTGTGCTGCGGTCTGACTTTACAGGACTAGTGTACATTTAAATGAAATTGAATATATTTACTCTTCAGGTGCCATTTGTTTGAAACCATGATGAAACTGTTCCTTGTTTGTCAGAACACCCTGGCTTTGCCTCATATTTTTGGTCTTTGCCTCATAAAAGTAGTGGTTTTCTGCCAGATCACTGTGGATCGGATTCACTAAATGGGACCAGAGAGATGGCTGCGGATGAAAGCAACTTACCCTCTTGTCTTTTGCAGAGCATTACAGTCCATCTTTAGAGGAGTAGTGTGCATACATATGGAAATAAGCTTTGTATACTGTTTATGTGAAAACAATTTGAAACTGACCCTAGTATTGCACAATATCTCTGACTTTGCCTTATTTTGATGTGTTCCTCTAAAATTGTCAGTTTCTGGCAAATCACTGAGGATTGTAGTCTCTCACACCTTTTTAGGTTCATTGGTACGTACTAGGCTATCTGCCCGAAGGCATTTATAAGCCTAGCCAGAATGTGTTGGTTTTCGCCGTCCCCTTAGATTAGTTCCCTGTGCCTCTGTCCAGCAGACCCACTGAAGTGATCCCCGGGGTAAACTTTCTGTTTCCCATCTACTCGTCAAGGTTTCTCTTGAAGAGTGTTTGCGAGGAGCTCTGCCTAATATAAATTGGAATCTTGTTCCAAAGCATGGGAAGTCTCTGAGACAGAAATCTATCCCTCCAGCACTTCCTATTTATTGTTGTGGTGAGACTTAGATCCCTAGAGTGTGTGGCTCGAGGGGATAAAGTTTTCTTTAGATGGAGTATGTCCATGAATTCTCGGTTGGACATGGCCTTGTATGTCAGGCAGAGATCACCTCTGAGTAGGCGGTATGCAACTGAGTACAGCTGGAGTTTCTTCAGTCGAGCTGCATAGGGCATCTGTTTGAGGCCAGTGATCCTCTTGGTGAGGTACTTCTGTGGTCTTTCCAGCTGTTGCAGGTGTCTTGTAAGGTACATCCCAAATGGGGCATTGTACTCTATGATGGGTCTGATGAGTAGAGGGGCACAATAACCTCTTTTTATCTGGATGTGAAAACTTTTGTGATAAGGTAGGCCACGTAGAAGGATTTTCTAACCACTATGGCAATGTGATTATCAAATGAGAGATTACTATCTACTTGGGTCCCCAGATCCCTTATTACGTCTTCCTTATTTCAGGGACTGCCCACCTATGTGGTAGTTTGTGGGTACTTTTTTTTTTTTTTCCAAAGGGGATGACTGTGCACTTTTTGGCATTTAGCTTGAGGCCATGATTTTAACACCAGGTATCCATCTCAGTGAGACCCTTTTGGAGGATGTCTGTCTCAGCCGGAGAGTCAATTATAGCCCCTAGTTTGCAGTCACCTGTGAACGTGGTCAGCCATAGTCCTCCTGTGCTTGCCTGTACCTCTGAGAAGTATATGCCAAACATGAGTGGTACTAGGACTGAGCCCTGGAGAACGCCATATGTAACCGGTTTAGAGTCAAACCTAGCACCCGCAACCCTTACCATGTGGGTTCTATCCGTGAGCCAGTTGGCAACCCATCTTGTGACGTAGGGGTTTATGTTCAGGCTGGTGAGCTTGTCTAAAATACCAGAATGGGGAATGGTGTTGAAGGCCTTTGCGAGGTCTAGGTAGGCTGTGTGTACCACCTTTCCCTTGACTATAGCCTTGGTAACTGTCTCAAAGAATTTCACCAGGTTTAGGAGTCATGATCTGCCCTTAAAAAAGCCGAACTGGGTCGGGTCCAGTGTTTGGAGGTTCCCAATGTCTCTGTTAATGAGTTCCATGATGAGCGCTCCATAGCCTTGCAGACCAAGCTAGTCAGGCTTATAGGGCGATAGTTCCCGGGGTCTGTTGTGGTTCCACCTTTGTGGAGCGGAATAACCATTGCTGTGTGCCACTCTATGGGTATATAGCCTGTGGAGAGGCTGAGTTTGAACAGTGGGTTTAGGTTAGGGGTTAGTTCGTCTTTGAGCTCGTGTAGGACGCAGCCTGGGACACCGTCCGGTCCCATTAATGCTGTGTTTTTGGATTTGGAGAGGGCTGTTTTAACATGAGTGTCTGTGATTTCAGGGGCTCTACATTCTTCTGGTATGGTTATTGGCCCTATTGGGGGTGAGAGGGAGGGTGAAGTTTGCACTGAACCTGTCTGCCAGGATGTTGGTGATATTGGTCAGTTTAGTGTATCTTGTGCCATTCTGCACTAACTCCAAGCAGATCTGAACATTGCCACTTAGATTCTTGACATAGCTAAAGAATGCCTTGTGGTTATCCTTGGAGTCCTTGGCAATTTTTCTTTCGAAGCTCGCCGTGGACGATTTTATGAGGGATTGCAGTTTCTTTCTGATACTGATCAGGGATGTCTTCCCTTCTTGGGATTTTACTCTTTTCTGTACTAGTTTCCTCCTCCTATTGTATAGCTTGTTTATGGCAGGAGTCCACCAGACTGGTTTCCTTTTCTTGGAGGAGTGAGTCTTGGTTTTGCTTGGGATAACACGATCCATGCATTCTTGTAGGTGCTTGTAGAATGCATTAGTAAAGGATTTTGCAGCTTGGACAGCGTTATCCTTTAGCATGGGGGCTTTGAAACTTTCCACCTCGGTCTTAAGTAATGTGAAGTTTGCTTTTGAAAAGTTTTTCACGGTGGTTTCCTTGTCTGGGGGTGGGGGCGGAATGTGGATATCCAAAGTGGTTTGTTTATGGTCAGATTTAACCAGCGAGGAGTTGACCTCCGGTGTGGAGCACCGGTCGCCCATGTTGGTGATAACCAGGTCCAGTATGTTGTCACAATGTTGTTTGTAAATTCTAGGAAATGTTGGGCAAAGAAGTTAGTACTTGAGTAGTTCTTCCAGTTTATGTTTGGGTAATTGAAATCACCCAATATTCGGTTGTTTGGTAGGACCTTTATATTTCCCAGTGTTTCCAGAAATGCGGAATGGGGGTCCTGGGACATGGTGGGTGATCTGTAGCGAGCTGCAATTTGAATTGCAGTTTTGCCCGTTGTTAGCTGCACGTGGATGATCT
Source organism: Protopterus annectens (assembly GCF_019279795.1). Lineage (NCBI taxonomy): Eukaryota > Metazoa > Chordata > Ceratodontiformes > Protopteridae > Protopterus > Protopterus annectens. The sequence goes on from NC_056744.1 coordinate 1,824,258,751, forward strand.
CTGAAGCATCATGCTGTGCCACTAAACTGGAGGTGTGGGTATCCTTGATGAATATGGATATGCCCCTGCCTTTTGTATTTCGGTCCGGGTTCTGTGGCCGAAATGTATGGTATGAGTTGTAGCCTGGTAGTGCTGGGGTGCTCTCTGGAGCCTTAAACCAGGTTTCTGTTACTGCACATATATTGATTTTCTCCATATTGAGGAATGCCTCGAGTACGTGCATTTTGAGGTTTAGACTTCTGGCATTGAGTAGCATTACCCTCAGTTTTTTGTTACTTGTGCTATTTATGGCTGTTGGTTTGTCTTTTGAGCCTTGCCTAAAAAAGGCACTATGGGGGTGGCAAGAGCCTTGGCCAGTATTTGAAAGTGTAAGGGTGACAGGTGCAAGCTGTCTCTAGTGAAGCAGCGTGGCTTGTCGAGCATGTCATCCCAGGTGGACAGACACTGGATCCCCTTTGAATGACACCAGAAACTTAGCCAATTGTTGAAATTGATAATTTTTTCTTTATACCGTGGTATCATTCTTGGTGAGGGCAGGATGCTACTCAGGGTCAGGGTCATACCGGTCTGGGCTACCTGATCAGAGAGCTCTTCCATGTCTCTTTTCATGTAGTCCAGGGAGGTACAGCTCAGGTCATTCACACCAACATGGACAATGACAGAGTCGTATTTGTACTTGTGCTGAAGTGACCTGAGTGCTTATGTTATGTCGCAGATCCTAGCACCCGGCAGGCAGCTAACCGTAACCTTCTCCTTATTCAGCTTAGTGAGTGGTCCTGTCCTCTTTCGTTAGGTCTACCAGACCTGCCTTTAGCCTATCATAGGCTCTAATTAACTTTTCATGTAAGACCGATGAGATCAAGGCCTTTAGTGCAGTGTCATATTGCATATGTTTTTTGGTCCTGCCCCCCCCCCCCCCCCCCCCCCTGCATGCACTGGTACAGTCAGGAGCAGAAGTAGAAAGGCAGAGCTGCCCATGCGGTCTTCATTTCTTTTCTTGCAGCATTTCGTAGTTCAGTCTCATCCGTCCATGCAGCTTCCAGAGTGGTAAGTGCCCTTGTGGAAGATGTTTTATTATTCCATTTATGATTGATTTTTGCTGTTTTTAGAGCAATACGTTTTTATACTTTGGGAGTTTTTTTTTCTTCAGATACTGTTGACATCATCGTGTAACAAATGTTGAAGAGGTGTGCCTGTGATCAGGAGTTTTACTGAAGGACTTCCACATTGTGTCTCTTCTGTCATAAAGATGATCACCGAGTTTCAACCTTTAAGTTCTTTTCCTATTTTAAGAAGTAGACGTTTAAAAGTGGTGTTGAAAATCTGAAGAGCTTTTTGGAGCACAGAAAATGACTTTCCTTTCAGCATCATATGTGGGAGTGCCTCTTGGGGAAACTGAGAAAGACTTGAATGTTTCAGAGAGATGAAAGGCCTAGGCAAAAAACAAAATATTAGGCAATGTCAGAGATATGTCTGCAGAATCAGTTAGGATGTATGGTTCCTGTCAGTAACTCAGAGGCCTAATGGTTCTGACTCTGAAAAAAGCATGATCTGGTAAGTCCCTGACTCCACTGAGTGTTTCTGCTGTGTTTTCTTCTGTCAAAGACCCCTGGATGTGGATAGCTGAGCATGCACTTTGTCTACTGTGCCAGGCCTTGCAAGAAATTTTGCTATCTCATGGATGGATACTATTTCCAGGCATCTGCGAATGTGCTGCAGATCCTGCTGAAGACTATTCTTCACCAAATTTTCTTTCTGTCTTTGTACAGGAGCCTTCTGTCCCAGAAAGAGTAATAGCCCTGACATGGTCTGGTTCATCCTTGTCAACTGCTATGACTGAAGGTGCAGCTTTCTTTCTTCTCAACACAGCCAAACTTTCCTAAGCTTCAGCAGTCTACTTTACCGATATGCTGCATGCGCTCCTGTAGTTTCGTCTGGATCTCGTTTGCCGGTTGTATCTGAACAGCAGATTAAACGGCCCCAAACTCCATTCTTTTTACTCTTTTTGTTTCGTGTTCCAAATGATTATCATCATTCAATCATTTCTTCTAGCAGCCGTTGGCACATTCTTGAGCTTTTCCCTCTTTATTTCTGTACCATTTATTCCTCCCCTAGAGCATAGCTTTCACCCCCCCCCCGCCCTACTTCCTGGTCTAGTTTAAATGTAAAAAAAAAAAACGGATGTTTGGACTATTTGAAGCTGTTGTAAGTCATGTGTAAGTAATTTGTATTTTCCATTTAGCTTTGATGTTCTTCGTCTTCCATTGCTGCAGTCCTTACTATTGGGTATAGTCCGCATCCAGTCGGCCCGAATACCAGAGTATAAGGCTGACGTCGGTCAGGGCGCATTAGACTGACGTCAGTACGTCAGGGTACTAATGCGCATGACCGGCGTCATATCCTCAGTCTTTTTTGCCGCGCTGTCCGATGCAGAAGCAGTTTTGCGAGTGCAGGTTGGCGTTCTGAAATATTTCCGAAACCGGAGTTTCAGACCGAATCAGAGTTGGCTAAGTACTCCGTTGGGGAACATTTTGGTTTTTTCTTGCCTCAGTATTTAACCGGATGTCAGAAAAAGTGAATAACTGTATTTCTTGTGGGAAACAAATACCTCATAGGGATTACCATACATTGTGTATACCTTGTTTAGGACCTGAGCACGACGTTGTTGGTTGCCGCTCTTGTGCTAGGTTTAACAAACGCACTATTAAGAGGAGGTTAGACTGTGCCAGATTAGTGTTTGGGAAGCGTTGCAATTATAAAATGCCGTCGGATGCTCCGACGCCCGCTTCGTCCAAGAAGCGCAGGGACAAAACAGCGAAGCCTAGGGTTGATGAACCGGCAGTCCCAGACGTCGGTTCTTTAGATGGCTCAGTGGAGCCAGAGGTTTTGCCAGGAGTTTCTATAGAATCTCAGGCAGAAACTTTACTGTTACAGGGTGTACCCTCTCAGGAGGCAGGCCAGGCTGAGGGGGCTTCTCAGGTAACTATTCTTCCCTCTCTTCCCAAGGTAGTTAGAGCCTCTCCTTCTGTTGCCAAAACTTCTTTTAGAGGTAGGCCAACTTCAGCTTCAGTAGGGGCTTCTCCTAGCCTTTCGGGTTCTGTACCTAAGAAACATATGCTTAAAATGGCAGAAGATTTGATTACTATGATTAGAGGTTCTATGGGCCCTCCTGATAAGAGGCCTAGAGTGGAACCAGAGTTTGACAGTTTTGAACAGGGTTCAGGGGCTTCTGAATCTTCTGCGGAAGATTTGCAGGAGTATCCTCATTATTCTGATTCTGATGTGGATGATGCCACTCCTTGACTTCTCCTCCTGAGGATTTTTCATTTTCAGAGACTCTGCATTCCATGAGGGAGCACTTTAAATGGGAAGGCCAGGATTACTCTGATTCCAGGAAGAGGCTTAGGGAATTCTTGTTTTACCCCAGCATAGGCCCTTAGCTATACCGCCTGTGTTGAATGTGGTGGAAGATGTTTTTGCAGAGGCTTCCCTGAACCCTGATTCTTTGCCTCCTGCTCCTGTTAAACCTGATAGGTACTATAGGGTGCCCGAAGCTCATAAATATTTGTTTAAGAGTCCTAGGGCGGACCCAGAAACTGTTTCTCAGGGGCCTAAAGGTGTTAAGGCCTCTGTGGTTAAGAATCCTGTTCCCACTGACAAAGAGGCAAGGGCATTAGATAGGTGGGGTAAGAAAGTGTATACTTCTTCCACTCTAGCCATGAGAGCGTTAAATTGTCAGTTTCACATGCTGAAATATCAAAATTATCTCCTTTCACAATTGAAATCTAAGGTGGATGCTTTGGCGGAAGGTATTGATTGTAAAGACTTGCTGGATTTAGTTTATGTGTCTGAACAAGTGGGCAAGCATTCTTTGCAATGTGGTTTTGATGCTGTGCAGGCCTCCTCGAGGGTGGCTGCCACTAGTTCTGTTCTTCGCAGGCATGCCTGGTTGAGGGATCAAAATTTGGCTGAGCAGGTTAAGACAAGGATTTTGGATGCTCCTTTACAGTCTGATGTGTTGTTTGGTTCACCTGTGGAAGCAGTTTTGAAGAAAATGGAGGACAAAGCTAAGTCTATGCAAACTGTTAAAGATTTTTTGCAGGTACAGCCACCGAAGTTTAGTAGAAATTGGCCTGCTAAGGGGTGGACATATCCAGCCTAGAACAGGGAGTTCGCCTGCTCAGACTTCTGGTGAGGGCAGGGGTCAGTCCTTTCGTAAACAGACCCAATGACCTGCCTTTTCAACTGCCAGTAGATTCTCGTCTGGCAGCTCCTTTGGAAGGACAACTGTCTCTTTTCAAAGGAAATTGGGATTTAATTACTCAAGACAGATGGGTGTTGGACATCATTCTACCAGTCCCTGTGTCAAAAAGGGGCCTAGGATTTTATTCTCGCATGTTCCTAGTACCAGAGTAGGGGAACACGTGGAGACTGCTTTTGGATTTATCTCTCCTCAACACTTATCTGGACATTCCCAAGTTCGAGATGTTGACGTTACAACAGCTTTTACGCCTGCTGGGCAAAGATCACTGGATGGTAACTTTAGATCTCAAGGAAGCTTACCTTCATGTGCATATCAGGCTAAGTTACAGGAAGTATCTGCAGTTTCAAGCTGGAGATTCTCATTATCAGTTCTCTGCATTGCCCTTTGGCTTATCTACTGCGCCCAGAGTATTCACAAAGGTTCTGGCTCCAGTGATAGCTTACTTCAGGCTACAAGGACTTCAAATCTATCCTTATTTAGACGACTGCCTGATTCTGGCTCAAGAAAAGGAAGACCTTCTACAGCATCTGGAATATCTTATAGCAGTGCTAAGATGCCTAGGGTATTCTGTGAACGAAATAAAGTCCAGTCTAGTACCCTCTCAAGACATGTGCTTTCTGGGTGTGAGACTGAATACAGCAGCCCAGATGGCCTTTTTAACCCCGGACAAACGAAAGAGTCTGTCACCTTACTTCCATCAACTATCTCATCAGTCCGTGCTGACTGCAGAGACAGTCCTTCAAGCATTAGGGTTCATGGCATCTTGTATTCTGGTGCTTCCCAATGCCAAACTGCATATGAGGAAGTTACAATGGTATCTCAAAAATGTATGGACACAGCACTGCCAGGATTTAGACACTGTCATTCAAATAATACCTTGCCTTCAAAGAGTATTTTTGTGGTGGGCTCAGGAATGTCACCTAAACAAGGGACTCTCTGTGACCCGGCCAGAGGCGAGTCAGATTTTACCGACAGATGCCTCAGACATTGCTTGGGGAGCTCATCTAAATGCAAAGTGGATACAAGACAAGTGGCCTGCCAGACTACAGCATCTACATATCAACATAAAGGAGATGTTAGCAGTCCAGTTCGCATTTCTGGCTTTCAAGGAGTTACTTCTTCCAGGGCAGGTGTTGATTCTAACAGACAACACTACTGTCATGTGGTACTTCAACAAACAAGGGGAACACATTCTTATCCTCTATGCAGGCATGCAATGATTTTATTGGAGATCTGCTACGCTTGCACCTAACTCTTCAGGCAAGGTTTCTGCCAGGAGCACAGAACTCCTTCGCAGATGTGTTAAGCAGACAAATCATGGATCCCCACAAGTGGAAACTGGATCTTCATGTATTTCAGAAATTGACAGTGTCATGGGGAACTCCAGACATAGATCTGTTCGCTTCTCCACTAAACCACCAGCTGCCACAGTTTTGCACAAAGGGGTTTCATCACACAGCTTGGAAAGTGGATGCTCTGTCTCTCAGTTGGACAAACCTTCATCTGTATGCCTTTCCACCTCTGCCTCTTCTTTCAAAGGTACTGTTAAAGGTCAGACAGGACAGGCCAAGGATGATTTTGATAGCTCCAGATTGGCCTCGGCAACACTGGTACCCTCTACTACGGAGTCTGGTAAAGAAGCCTCCATGGCCTTAACCTTTGATTCCACATCTGTTATCCCAGCAGGACGGTCATCTGCTCAATGTCAAGCTTCACTCTCTTCCTCTGACAGCCTGGCATATTCTGTGTTGAAACACAGCAGGTCTCAACTTCCTCAACAAGTTTTAAATGTGATTATGGAAGCTAGAAGACCTAGTACAAGGAAAGTGTACGCAGCAAAATGGAAGAGATTTTTATTTTGGAGTAAAGCAAAGAATTTGGAGATTTCTGAGCCTAATTTGAGTATGGCTCTTCAATATCTTACTGAGTTACTGGACAAGGGTCTGTCCTTCTCTTCCATCAAGATTCATGCTGCAGCAATCTCAGCTCACTATGATTGTGACCCACCATTGTTTTTCGCATCCCTTGTTCAAGCAGTTTCTTAGAGGGGCTAAGAATATAAGACCCCCAATAGAGCTCCTACTCCTGCTTGGGATCTCAATTTTGTGTTGGAAAACTTACTCTACAACCTTTTGAGCCTGCGGCTACTGCTGAATTGAAATATTTGTCATGGAAGACTGCTTTTTTGTTGGCTATTACTTCTGCAAGAAGGGTGTCTGAGTTGCAGGCCCTTATGGCAGTCGAGCCCTTTGATTTTCCATAAGGATAGGGTATCATTACGTACTAATCCTTCCTTTATGCCTAAGGTGGTTTCTAGTGTGGCTTTAAACCAAACTATTCATTTGCCTACCTTTTATGCAGACCCCCAAAATAACGGGGAGAAGATTTTGCATACTTTAGATGTACACAGGCAATTGCGTTATTACTTAAGCAGGACTAAGGATTTTAGGCAGTCTCAGCAGTTGTTTGTTTCTTTTGCTTTGAGTTCACAGGGCAGGCCTGTGTCAAAACAAACTATTTCTAGGTGGATTGGCTTTTGCATTGCATTTTGTTATTCCCATCATGGCAAGGAGGTTCCAGCTGGGATTAGGCCTCATTCCACTAGGGCTACTGCCACTTCAACAGCATTTCTACGGGGGGTGGCAACTAAGGATATTTTGGAAGCAGCTACTTGGAGTTCAGTGCATACTTTCTCTAAGCATTATCACCTTCCTATCTACTCTAAGTCTAGGGCTGGTTTTGCCACAGCTGTTTTGCAAGGCATGTTGTCAGCTCCTGCTTCTTTATGATTTGCCAGCCTCCCTTACCTCTGCTTTGGGATTCTACCCAATAGTAAGGACTGCAGCAATGGAAGACGAAGAACATAGTACAGTTTTGTACCTACCATAAATGTAGATGTTCGAGGATTCCATTGCTGCAGTCCAATTTACCCTCCCTCCTTCCCTCTGTGTTTAGGGGTGGTTGTGTAGGTGATTTACCTGCTTATATTTTTGTATATATTGTTCATGTTTTGGTGCAGGTATTTTGGGCCTTGTCTTTTTAGGGTCTTCTGACATCTGGGGCAAGAAAAGACTGAGGATATGACGCCGGTCATGCGCATTAGTACCCTGACGTACTGACGTCAGTCTAATGCGCCCTGACCGACGTCAGCCTTATACTCTGGTATTCGGGCCGACTGGATGCGGACTATACCCAATAGTAAGGACTGCAGCAATGGAATCCTCGAACATCTACATTTATGGTAGGTACAAAACTGTACTTTTTTATGCTTCTTGCTTGTGGCAGGCTATTTAGTGTGTTGTTGCTGTTTTCTATAATAGACCATGCATTTTGGTTAGAGTGCTGTGGGCACAGATTGCCAACACACAAGACAGGCATAGGGAATATGTTGCATGTTTGTGTGTCGACAAACATTTCTGCCAGATTTGTTACAAGAATCCTCACTGGCAGGAAACATGTTCATCTTAAAAGTTTGCTGATTAGGGTGGATGATCATGAAGTGTCCTCTTCACCTTTGCCAGAAGATTCAGAAGATTTGGAAGATGTTGGCAAGTCAAGTAAAATGAAAAATACTTCAGTTTTCTAGAAACTGTCAAAATCCCCCCCCCCCCAAAAAAAAATGCAGAACAATGTGTGTGTGTGTGTGGGGGGGGGGGGGGTATGCATTTACTGGATATGCACAGACAACTCTGGTTCTATCTGGTCAGAGTTCAGAAGGTGTAAGTGACTGTTCTGTTTCCTTTAAGCAGGACAAATGGGTATCGAACCAAATCCTGTGCAAATGGATGCTCTATTAATTGACATCTGCAGTGATTAACACACACAAAAAACACTGCTAGATCGTGTGGGACCTTTTTGTGCAGAGCAGCTGTCATTTATAAATGTATCAGCCTGAGCATCTGTGAGGCAGCCACAGAGACCTCCAGCCATACCTTTTCCAGTAACAGCAGCCTAGACTCCTTTCCTGCAGCAGGAGAATCTGTACCACTGCAGTCCCGTAGGGCATGCTAGCTCCACCACCTTATGGAGAATCTGTACCACTGCAGTCCCGCAGGGCATGCTAGCTCCACCACCTTATGGAGAATCTGTACCACTGCAGTCCCGCAGGGCATGCTAGCTCCACCACCTTATGGAGAATCAGTACCACTGCAGTCCCCAGAGGGCATGCTAGCTCCACCACCTTATGGAGAATCTGTACCACTGCAGTCCCAAGAGGGCATGCTAGCTCCACCACCTTATGGAGAATCTGTACCACTGCAGTCCCAAGCAGGGCATGCTAGCTCCACCACCTTATGGAGAATCTGTACCACTGCAGTCCCGCAGGGCATGCTAGCTCCACCACCTTATGGAGAATCAGTACCACTGCAGTCCCGCAGGGCATGCTAGCTCCACCACCTTATGGAGAATCTGTACCACTGCAGTCCCGCAGGGCATGCTGGCTCCACCACCTTATGCCTGTGGTCAGCATAACTTTTGCTTTAGTACTCTTCCCCTTATGGTGGGTTATATGCAGTAGTGATCGACATGATGAACATGGTACAGCTGTGTGAAACAGTTACTGTTGTGAAGGTTTAAATGTAGGGATTACTGCTGTAGTATAGATTCCCATCCAACCTACTTTTTTTCCCTTTTTTCCTGTGCAGAGTCTTGAGCAGTATCATTTCTTACTAGGGGACATACCTTTCCGTATTAGACCCAGACTTGCAGATACACGTGAGGTTATTACTTGCCCTTTCAAACAGAAAAGAGAAAAAAAATGGTATTAGGACTGCTGTCCGACTCCTGCCCCCTTTCTGCCTGGCATCCTACTGAAGTGCCCAGCATGGAGAGGACACCAAGACTGGCCTGCTTGAGAATGTCTGTTGCTCTGGAAGTTACGTCGGATGAGTGGATGCCTGGCCATAGCAGAATTTGTATCTGTGATGAATGAAACTGCAGCACTGATGCCTGTATTTTAACCTTTATGATTACAGTGAGTTTATCACACAGCTATATTTTCTAAGGGTTTTTTGGCTTATCTCATTGCCTGTTGCCTTTTTTACTGAACCAAGGGTCTGTACCTTGATCTTTCTGCTGCTGCACCCAGGGTCAAGTCCCTGGCCCCATTCTCTGGCCACCTGACACTTAGAGATTTCCATTTAACTATGCCTGGGCAGCTGCATGATACAGGTGATCCCACAGAAGTAACCTCATAAGGCTGTCAGCTACACCAGTTACTGTTCACAGCATGTGAGCTTCTGTTGAACTGCCACAGATGAAGCCTTAGCCTATCCCACTCTGTTGTCTTCCTGTGTGATAATTCTGAAGAGATGAGTGCAGGGGGTTCCTTCCTGTGGACAGGATAACACTGACAAGCTACTGCTTTCAGCACATCTTACACCAGTCCCTTGTTAATGGCTCAGTCTTTTCTAAGGGACATAATGTGCGTGTCACTGTATGCAAGACTGACCGCATGTGCAAAGCCTTGGTGGTTAACACTACTGCTTCGTAAAACAGAGGATCTTTGTGATCCAGTCTATCAAGAAAGGATTCCACTGGTGGATGATTCAGATGACCTTCAAGGTTGGTCATTCCCTCAGCACTCTGAAAACCAGTTAGGAACCAACCACAGATGCCTCGGACCTGGCCTGTAAGGACAAGTCCAAAACATAGCATTCAATGAATCTGGTCAGAACACATGAAAAGAAGAAACACAAACACAAAGCTGAAAATGTCGACTCCTCAGAACAGCGATTTCTTTCCAAGGGAAAGAAATCACTGTTCCAACCAAAAAAAAAAAAAACGGTAAACAGTTCCAAACACATACACACTTACCTTAACCCTAATTCTATCCCCCCTCAAAAAAAATGTAAACAGCTGAGACCATATATGCACTTAACTCAACCATACATCTAAGGCAAAAAAAAAAAGTTGTTGTTGTGTCTTTCGGCTTTTCCCGGTCAGGGGTCGCCACAGCGGAACTCCGGTCTGCTAATGATTGGCAGTAGATTTTTACATGCTGGGTTGCTGGGCCTAACACACAACCTTCAATGAAGGACTGCCCATTCACACATGTCACCACACAGAAGACTGTCTAACTGAGAATCGAATGGGCAACGTCTAACTGTGAGGTGACAACACTACCGCAGCACCACCACCGCAGCTAATGCAAAAAAAAAAGTAAACAGCTTAAAACGTATGCACTTAACTTAACCCGCACCCTAACCGTAAGGTCAGTAACTTGTACATTTACGTAAACAGTTCCAAACGCATACACACTTACATTAACCCTAATTCTACCCCCCCCCAAAAAAAGTAAACAGCTGAAAACACGTACACTTAACTCAACCGTATATCTAACACACAAAAAAAGTAAACGGTTTAAAACATATGCACTTACCTTAATCCGCACCCTAACCCTAAGGTCAGTAACTGTTGCACATTTACGTTCAGGAGCTATACCAGATAAGGGAATCTCTGAGACCACACTACAGTGCAGAACACAGCAAAGTAACAAAGCAGTCAAGCGACTTCTTTCCCAGGGAAAAAAATTCACTAAACAGCCGCTTCGCTGTTTTGCCTGTTTGCTGTTTAGGGGTAGATGAAAACGCATTCGACAAAATGCATTTTCGTCATTCTAATAGGAACCCGATGTAGAGTATGTATGTATGTTGTACCTTTAAGAAGCATTTCCAAGGACTAAACGTGCATATAAATAGTAAGCATGTGCTAGCTTCAGTGCCATTTTGACAGTGCAGCCAGAGTGTGAACATGTATGAGAGAAATAGTCTGTTTATACGTTTATCTAAGTTAAAGTTCTTTGCCTCAATCCTGATGTATTTGTACATAAAGCTGCTTAAATGAACTCCATGCATGTTCGTCTATTTTGTCCTGATTGGGTGAACAACAAGGGAGTTAGAGGATAGCCACAGGCGTAACACCCCTGCACAAGGTGTTAGTTGAGTGACTTGAACTTCTTTTAGCTATTCTTTCATTGTGTGTTTGTGCGGTTTGTTTTTGGGTTTTTTAATTACTGGATTTTATTAACATTTGCTGTCTTAGGTAGCATCACGTTTTGCTGATATGCATCCCTTTCCCATTATGTGGAATGTGATTGTTCTGAAGTGGGTCTCACTGTAACCACAGGTGTTGTTAGAGTGATTGATCCCTGTGACAAACAATAGTGCATTGGTGTGAGGAGCTCGCTATAACTATAGATGTCTGAATAGAGAGATGACTGCTGCAGTAAGAGGTCCCATCCACCTGTCATTCCGGCCTATTTTACCCTTCTGTGATGTGCATCTCTTAGAAAAGGAGCAGAACATGTTCCTGATAGTTCCAGCAGTTTCTGGTGTCACTCTGGAATCCACTAGTTTAGCACAAGGTGAAGTCTTCAGTGTGAGATGCAGTGGATTGTCCCCTGCAACCAGAGGAGAGTTGATGATTCTCTTACTGTCTGTTTTCCTTTTACCCTTTGGAGGCACACTGTCATCTGTTTGGGGTACACTGTCATCTGTTTGGTGGTTACTCCGCTACAAAAAGTGAACCAGGGTTGGATTAGGTCTCACTCATCTGTGCAGATGAATTCTGGCTAACACCTTGATATATATCACCATTTGTGGTATGGATATCAGAAACTTGTATACCAAAAAGGAGGGACCCCACTACTGAGCCCTGTGGTCCCCATGTTTTACTTTCCTGCCTTCTGAAGTGAGATCTGCCACTTTGTGTAGATTCTGTCCTTCAGCCAGTCTGCAGTTCATCTTACCATGTCAAGGTCTACCTTTGGTACAGTCCCAAATTCTTTAGCCAGAACCAGATATGCTATGAGAACCGAGTGGCTACTTCTCACTTCGTCTGTAACGTTCTCAAAGAAGTTTACCGAGTTGAGTAGATATGATCTGTCCTTGACAAAACCAGATTGTTTTGAGTCCAGTACTAGAGTTTAATATGCTTTAAAAGGTCAGATATGATACTTCCAAGGCCTTGCAAATTAGACCAATTAAGTTGATGAGCCTGAACTTCATGGGGTCTTTGTAGGCCCCTTCATGCAGAGGCACTACTGCATCTGTTTTCTAAACCCTAAAGATGTACCCTGTACTAGACTTAAGTTAAATAAATGCCAGAAGGGTTCAGTGAGAGCACGTCTGGCAACTTTTAAATGTCCAACTAAATTTGCCTAGGTCTATGAAAACAGCATTTCTAGTTTGAGAGTGCTGCCAGCAGATGTTTCAGTCCTAGTGGGTGAGTGCGATTCAGGAATTGAAGTGACTGTTTCTGGAGTAACACTGTCTGCAGGTATGTGAACTATATTTTTAGGGCCAGAGTAGGAAATGCCATTTTAGATTGTCTGCACATCACAAAGTACTATTTCTGTTTTCTAAAGCAAGTCACTTATATCTTGCTTCTGATGCCAGTTTTAGTTCATATCCAGTTTAGGTCTTTCTGCTGGTCGTTTTTAGTTGCTTGCTCATATTTTTGGGTCTGTGTTTAGCTATTGAAAAAAATGTATCCTTGAACGGCTAAATATTGTATGTAAAACATCTAAACAGTAAATTACCAAACATGTCTTAATAAATTCACTGAATGCCCATAGTTGGCCAACATCACAAAACACAACCAACCAAAGTGGGAGGGCTGCACCCCCCCCCCCCACAACTATATATACCAACTCCAAGATCGCACTACATTGGGGAATAGGGGAACTTAAAAGGTTTCCTTCACTTACCTTACGTGTAGCAGTATTTCCTGGTTGTTGGCCAACTATGGCCATTCAATTAATTTTTTTTTTTTTTTTTTTTGAAGCAAGCTGTGCTCAGTAATTTGCTGTTTAGGTGTTTTACATATGCTATTTAGCCATTTGAGGTTATATCTTTTTAATAGCCGAACATAGACCCCGATATTTTTGACTGAGTTGTTAATGCAGGTAGCTGTGTTAAAGGGTCTTAATTTTTTCCTTTGTTATGGTGGTAGACCACTAAGGTGTTTTATTTTTAAGTTCTGCCATTATATTTGGTTCTGGTAGGGATTGTTAGATCTGTGCACTTTTTACGTGGGAGTAGTAGCAGCAAATGCTTCTTGTGGTAGTGATCTTGCAAGCTCATCATAGAATTTAAGTAAGTTTGCTTAAAGTCCTTTAAGAATCATTTACTGTTGTGGGGCTAGGTTTAAAAGCAAAGATTAACAACAGTGTACCAAGTTAATTATGGATCAGCACATTTTATTAGTCGTCTGTGGATGAATCCTGAGGCCAGGATTGGCGATAATTAGCCTCAGGTGGATGTCTGCCCTTCTAACCAGACTTCCACATTTCTTAGATATTCCACAGATAATTAGCCTCAGGTGGATGTCTGCTCTTCTAACCAGACTTCCACATTTCTTAGATATTCCACAGATAATTAGCCTCAGGTGGATGTCTGCCCTTCTAACCAGACTTCCACATTTTTTAGATATTCCACAGATAATTAGCCTCAGGTGGATGTCTGCCCTTCTAACCAGACTTCCACATTTCTTAGATATTCCACAGATAATTAGCCTCAGGTGGATGTCTGCCCTTCTAACCAGACTTCCACATTTCTTAGATATTCCACAGAGCAGAGTTGAACTCATCCCCTTTCCAAGCACCGGTTGATGTCCAGATAAAAGGAGTAGCCCACACCATCCTTAGTTCATTTTTGCTACAGGTAGCCATCAATCATCGGTGTGTCTGTCTATATCTTATTTCTATTTCAGAGAAATAGGTTCCAAGTCTGTGAGCTTTTTTCTTGCTTGCTGAGGTGTTGTATTTGCGGTTTTATTTTTGTACACTACTATTCATTTTAGCTGAAAAGTTTTTCTTTTTCTCTGACGGCCATGATATCCTTGGGAAGAAGTTTGCTAGAACTTGTACCTCCAGAAGACAAATTTTGGCCAAGGACCGTCACCCTCAGTGCCTGTTTTGCTTGGGAAGAAGCAGCAAGTCTACTCATCTGAGAATAGCATGACTTTTAACAAAAAAATGATTCCTCTTTAGGCTCATAATGTTTGGGTTCTCCTAGAGCACAATAGGCCTCTGCCACTGCCACAGGGAGCTTCCACCCCCCCCCCCCCCAAACAGGAGAGCCCTTGTCTAGTAGCCTAAAGTGTAAGAAATTGGTAAAAAAAAAAAATACAGGTAGTGGGAAGTGAGCAAATTCAAGAAACTGTTGAGTAACCCTGTTAATTTCAGCCACTAGTTCCCCACCCACCCGCCTTAACCTCACTGGTGGAGGACAATAGAATCTTGTCTTTAACTGCCAGCCTAACCTTCATAGAAATTGCTGAGATGCTTCTGTTGAAATCCAGTTTCCAGGCACTCACAACAGTATGTCTTTTGAAATGTTTGCATTGTAGGAGCAGATCTCTAACAGGATTTCTTGACTGTTTTGGTACAAGAAGCACCAGAGAACCCAGCCTCAGTGCCTGTTTATTGCACAGGTGCCTCCCCTCCCAGTGCTTCCGGACTGTGTATCCTAAAATCAGATGGTCACGTTACAGGCCCCTGTCCAGCCTTGACCTCTTCTGATTACAAGACCTTCACGAAGGATGACATAGTTTGTATTAAGTCTCCGAAGGATGACATAGTTTGTATTAAGTCTCCAAAGGATGACATAGTTAGTACTAAGCCTCCAAAGGATAACATAGTTAGTATTAAGTCTCCGAAGGATGACATAGTATTAAGTCTCCGAAGGATGACATAGTTAGTAAGTCTCCAAAGGATGACATAGTTAGTATTAAGTCTCCAAAGGATGGCATAGTTAGCATTAAGTCTCCAAAGGATGGCATAGTTAGCATTAAGTCTCAAGCAGCTTCCCCTTTTAGGTTACTAGTACCTTCTCTAAAACAAAGAGGGAGTCTCGTTGCTGTTTACCTCAGTCTGGGATTTGTCTACGACAGATCTTGGTTACTCTGTGCAAAGGTGACTTCTGAGATATGGCACTGACAATAATAGTGATGATGAGGATGAGATCATCTTATCAGACTCCCCATAGAGCAGTGTCCTTTTGGAGAAACTTTAAAACTTTATAAAGGACTATTTAGTATGAATCCAAGGAGATGCGAGGCATGCATAAAATATGTAATATAAAAATTAGCACCAAATGGACAGCAACAATGCATAAAATGAGTATTCACGAAAAACAAACGTGCTGATAAATGGCAAAGAACTTTAATAAAACAATAAAGGTGAGCACTTTCGTAGAGATAACTCCACTTCTTCAGACCATAAATCAAATGAATAAAATAACCAATTTATATCTCCAAGCCAATAACAATGATTTTTAAAATCACAAGACATATTAAACAATTATGTTCTTGGTCTTATACTTTTCAAACTCGGTCTTAGAGACCTTATCATTAAAGCCCCCCTCCTTATCTGCTTGTAGATTTAGTACCCAAAATAATTCCCAGTCTTCAGTGGCATTTACATCACCCAAACGACCATTCTCTTCTGTTGTTTCAATAATGTTGAATCAAAACATATGTTCTTGGGATGTTTCTAAAATGTGTTTTGCTACGGAATTATTAGGGTTTACTTTGTTTAATATCTCTCGTGTTCTGTAACTCTCTCTATTAACATCAGATTGGTCTTGCCTATATAAACTTTGCAGCAGAGTAAGCACTGAGCGAAATGTAGCGAAATGTATCAAATGCTTCGCTCTGCCTTCTGATCTTTCTTTTTCTTATTATAATAGAACAATCTTTTCAATGATTGCTTATTTTTAAAACAAAATGTCGGTACCTGACCTATCACGCTATTGACTTGTTCATTAGCAGCTCCTTCAGCATGTACTGTACCCTGTGGAAGATGTAATGTTTATGTAATAGATAGTATGAACATTGTTATACATCCTGTCACAAATGAAGTATATAACTTTAAGGTGAAAGCTACTTGTAGATCAAAGCATTTGATATATTTAGCTGGTGTTCAAATAGTAGGATCATTGCTGTAGTACGGGCCCCGCTCACATTCTCTCTGACTACAACCTTTTAACCCACATGGAGGATAGATGGGGACATGATGGGGACCCCTTTCTTCCCATTTGAGGGGGCAGGATCCAGGGCTTCTTATTTTCCTTCCTTTTCTCTTAGCCTTTACCTAGGAGCAGAGACTCACTTTCAAGTACTGTTAGTTCCTTGAGTCTGTTTCTGGGGTTCTTGGGGTACTGTCAAGTTCCTCCCACTTACTGAAGAGGTGAGCCATAAAAGAAGAGTTATGTGGATGATCCCAGGAGCTTTATCGGTATCATCTAAGGTGCACACACTAGTAATTTGTAAGTAACCCACACTGTGAAAGTAGCAGACTCCAAATCCGACTTCAGACCAGTCACAAGTGGAGTACCACAGGGTTCAGTCCTGGGTCCTCTCCTGTTTGGTATCTACTTCTCTGAAGTACAGGCTAACACAGAAGGTGTTTGGCTAACAAAGTTCGCAGATGACTGCAAACTAGGACCCATAATCAAAACTCCAAAAGATGTGGACATCCTACAAAAGGGCCTCGCTGAGACAGATGCCTGGTGTCAAAGCCATGGCCTCAAGCTCAATGCCAAAAAGTGCATTGTCATCCCCATTGGTAAAAACTCTGTACCCATGAACTACAACATACGCGGTAGTATACCGAACACCGAAAGTGTGATAAGAGACCTTGGGGCACAGGTGGACAGTAGTCTCTCCTTTGATAATCACATTGGCACAGTAGTCAGGGAATCCTTCTACGTGGCACACCTCATCACAAAAGGTTTCTCATCCAGAAAAAAAGAGGTCATTGTTCCCCTCTACTCATCACTCATTAGACCCATTATAGAGTACAACGCCCCTTTTGGTATGTACCTCACAAGACATCTACAACAACTGGAAAGGCCGCAGGAATACCTCACAAAGAGGATTACCGGCCTCAAACAGATGCCCTACGCAGACCGTCTCAAAAAATACCAGCTTTACTCCGTTGCATATCGCCTACTCAGAGGTGATCTCTGCCTAACATACAAAGCTATGTCAAACCCAGAGCTGTTGGACATGCTCCACTTAAAGAAATCTCAATCCCTCCGAACTACACGCTCTAGGGACCTAAATCTTGTCACAGCAATAAACATAACATGCCGGAGGGATAGATTCCTGTCCCAGAGACTTCTCATACTCTGGAATAAACTACCTATCTATATCAAACAAAGCTCCTCATTAGCACTCTTCAAGAAAAATCTTGATGATTGGATGGGAAATATTAAATTCACCCCAGGGATCACCTCTGTGGCTCTGCTCGACAGTGGCACAGGAAAATAATTATCTTGGGTGGCAAAAGCCAGGGTACCTTTTTGACTGGGCTTGTATAGGCCCCAGGGCTGATAGCCTAGTATCTACCTATGAACATATAAGAAGTAAATATAGGGTAGACTGTTCCTTTTAGCCAGACATCAGCCTGACATCCTTGTCAGGAGGAGTGCAGCTCGTTTATGGGGGGATATCTGAAAGCTCTGGAATTCATGCTAGAAGGGCAGACGTATTCCTGTAGAAAATGTATCCCCTAGTTATCTGTGTAATCTAATTCCTGGTGCTGGAGAGCTGGGGTAGTCCTAGCACTCATTTGGAGCAAGGCAGAAAAACTTGACCTAGATAGTGTGTCAGGACGTTACCCCAGACAGGTTATCGTCTCACTGCAGGATTCACAGAAACATATTCACACTTCGGACACAGAGTTTTTGGAAATTTGTAAGGTTGCCAGTTTAACTATTGCATATTTTTGGAATGTGAGAAGAAACTGAACACCCAAGGAAAGCCATATGGGTACAGGCAGAATATGCAGCTTCTGCACAGAAATCACCAAAGCAGAGATCCAAGCTGGACAACCACATGTTATAGTCACAGATGCAGTACACTGCCCTGCCTGTAACGAATTCCCATGGATAATGAGCAATTCTAGAGCCGTCATCATTCTGTTTGAACATCACACAACTGTAGTTTGTGCTTTGTACATATTGCGTTGGGTGCTTTCACTGTCAAGGGCGACCTAAGATGCTAGGTACTTAACATTTGTTACTCTGAGAGTTCAAAAATAACATGAAATCACACTTGCAGCATGTTTTATCTGCACAGCAGGAGTGAGGTCAGGTGTAGTCTTACCTCCAGATTTTTTTCCCTCCAATAACCATCGATTTTATTTTCAACAAAGAAACAGACCAAAAAATCCAAAGCCAGCAAATGACAATAGCAGTAAAATCCATGAGGTAAACAGCTCTGTCATCTTTTAGAAGTAAGCAAAAACAATTATCAGTAAAATATAAAATAACAAATGACCTTGGAGCATAGACCAGTGAACATTAATTACAATACTTCATACAGGTACAGCTGGTCTCGTGTCCAGATCCAGCAACTTGTGAGGAAATGATTACCTTGTGGGTGGGAACAAGTAACATTGAGAGGATTCAACATTCAGAGCAACAGATTTTTACTTTAAACTAAAATTTGGGAATTTGATAGTGACTTGAAGAGAATGCATGTTTTATAAAGGAATCTAACAACTATAGAGTAAGTGCCCTCATTTTTCCAGTGTTTGTGTATGTAAAATTTAACCCAAACTGACAATAAACAGGCAAAAACAGGCAAAATAAGAACTTTCTGTTGATGGATATGAAATAGGTGTACCAAGCAGAAAATGGCACTAGTCACCATCAGCTTTGATTTTAATTTTTTTTTTTAAGATTTTTCAACAAAGAAAGCCAAATAAACTGATTGTATTTACATGACCAAAAGTTATGAAAAACATCTGCAATAGAATTAACTCCACAAATGTTAAAAGTTTGGCAAGTCAGTGAGAGGAAGTATGACTTCAGAAGAGAGAATTTTTATATATGTTGCTTCAGAAGAGAGAATTTTTATATATGTTGCTTCAGATTGTATTCCATTCAGAGGTTCATAGATAGGTTCTAGGCTAGCTGCCCTGTTAGGCCATTTTAAGCCTAGCTAATTTTCATTTCAGAATTGAGAATTTAACCCTTTACCTTATGTCTGTAAGGTAAACACCTTATTCATTATACCACCCCCAACCCATGGTAAATATGGTTTACTATCAGTTAAGTGATCCGACTTTAAGCGAGATGTGGTTTATGTGAACTGTATATGCAAAAGTGCAATAAACTACTAGTGGAAATGTCAAAATGGGTTGAGTGGAATGTCGAATTCATCTTAATTCGCACAACGCCCAGAAATCTGCTAGATGTAGTTGTTTGCCTATTGAAGTGTGTTGTACAGTGGCAAGAATTTCAACAGTTGTAAAGCGAGATCTCAGTATAGTGCCATAATAATGTTAATGCTGTCCTCGTGCAAAAACTGACACATTACAGCCATCCAAAGCACCAGTGTCAGCAATTACAAACACGACCATCCTGAATTCAACATCCCCTTTTTATTTGCACCTCTGCTAGCCCCGTGATTTAAACACCACCTCCATTAGTGTACATTACTATTTCCATCAAACACAGTAGCTTCCATTAAAAAGTCTACAGAGTAGAAATGCACATATGTGCAGAAATACATTCAGGAACTCAAACTCACAATGCATAATACCTCCCTCAGAATGAACAATGTTTAGCAACTAGTTTTACAAACCCCCTACATGTAAAACTATCCCTTTGGGAAAGCAGTCTTGCAAATGCATTCTCTTTCTTCTGCAAACATCCTATTTTAGGTGATGCTGGAGTACAGCATAGCAGTCTGGACACCAGATCCTCTATGTGAGTCTGTTCTATTGAATTGCATGGAGGGAATCCAAAAGGAATAGCTTCTTCCTCCAATTAGGCTACGGAGATATCTGTGCCAACCTTCTACGGCATTTTATGACCTAGGGAACCCCTCTGCACAGGTGTCCAACTGGTTCCAGAGTGCACCATCGAAGAGAGGCGGAATTCTCTCCAATGTGCATCCCCACATGCCATACCACCTAGGTCTCCCCAGTAAGTAGTTTTCCTTAAAGAAAGAACACAAGGGCTCCCTTAGTCAGGCATGTCATTTTCAATGCTAGTGAAGGTGGGAAATACGTCTTCTAGTGTGAGAAATGCAAGGGCAGCTATGAAGGTAGGCAATACGTAGGTTCATAGGTAGGTACTAGGATATCTGCCCAAAGGCATTTAGAAGCTTAGCCAGAATGTGTTGGCTTTCGCCGCCCCCTTAGATTACTTCCTTGTGCCTATGTCCAGCAGAGCCATTGAAGTGATCCCTGGGGTAAACTTTCTGTTTCCCATCCACTCATCAAGGTTTCTCTTGAAGAGGGTTAGCGAGGAGCTCTGCCTAATGGTGATTGGAATCTTGTTGCAGAGCATGGGAATCTCTGGGACAGGAATCTATCCCTCCAGCACGTCCTATTTATTGTGGTGAGGTTTAGATCCCTGGAGCGTGTGCCTCGAGGGGATATGGTTTTCTTTAGGTGGAGCATGTCCATCAATTCTGGGTTGGACATGGCCTTGTATGTCAGGCAGAGATCACCTCTGAGTAGGCGGTATGCAGCCAAGTACAGCTGGAGTTTCTTCAATCGAGCTGCATAGGGCATCTGCTTGTGGCCAGTGATCCTCTTGGTGAGGTACGTCTGTGGTCTTTACAGTTGTTGCAGATGTCTTGTAAGGTACATCCCAAATGGGGCATTGTACTTTATGATGGGTCTGATGAGTGATGCGTAGAGGGGCACAATGACCTCTTTCAATCTGGATGTGTAAACCCTTCTGTGATTAGGTGGGGCTCATAGAAGGATTTTCTAACCACTTTGGCAATGTGATTATCAAAGGAGAGGTTACTATCTACTTGGGTCTCCAGATCCCTTATTACGTCTTCTGGTGTGAGAAATGCATGGACAGCTATTTGCTTGCACAGCAAAGAAAAATACATATTCCTACTGAATTCACTGGCCAAGTGTAGTTTCTGCATCTGGTGCCAAATAATTTGGCAAAAGTGAAACCAGCAACCCTTGGCAGCTGTACTGGGGAAATGCCGTATGATAGAATTCACTGCCCCTTTTTCAGAATCACAAAGTACATTAGACTAAAACATATAACATATTTCCAGTTTACTAGACATTAAACCGTATGCAACTAGAACCATTTTCCTATGTTCACTCCCTGGCAGTGGACAGTGAATACTGCATATTTGTTTACATTCATGAGTGCTGATGGGGCATGTTCCATCCACTAAACAATACTGTGCAGCACGTAACATTTTTAGGTTATTATCTGGTGTGATTAACACAACGTTGTTAGCCCACCATCCTCGTCATGCTTAATCATCAGTGTGCCATTTTTTATAGGCAACATTTCTGGTTTTAGGTCTTTCAAACTTTTAAAATTCTGAAATGTTGACACTCATTTTATTCCGGGTCCAAATTACAGTTTGTTTCAGGGCACTGGTATTGGGCAGTTCTGTGGTAACCTCAGTTGACATGGTAGCCAACACCTCCGAAACTTCCTTACACGGATCCTCTATTGATTGATCCACATGCCTTTTAATGCTATGCTTCATCTTGTAGGCTTCCAGTTTAACAGGGTCGGGAGTACGCTATGCCTCATCTTGAAGGCTTCCAGTTTAACAGGGTCGGGAGCACGCTATGCCTCATCTTGTAGGCTTCCAGTTTAATAGGGTCAGGAGCACGCTATGCCTCATCCTGTAGGCTTCCAGTTTAACAGGGTTAGGAGCACGCTATGCCTCATCTTGTAGGCTTCCAGTTTAACAGGGTCGGGAGCACACTATGCCTCATCTTGTAGGCTTTCAGTTTAACAGGGTCGGGAGCACGCTATGCCTTATCTTGTAGGCTTCCAGTTTAACAGGGTCGGGAGCACGCTATGCCTTATCTTGTAGGCTTCCAGTTTAACAGGGTCGGGAGCACGCTATGCCTCATCCTGTAGGCTTCCACTTTAACAGGGTCAGGAGCATGCTATGCCTCATCCTGTAGGCTTCCAGTTTAACAGGGTCAGGAGCACGCTATGCCTCATCTTATAGGCTTCCAGTTTAACAGGGTCAGGAGCACGCTATGCCTCATCTTGTAGGCTTCCAGATTAACAGGGTCGGGAGCACACTATGCCTCATCTTGTAGGCTTCCAGTTTAACTGGGTCGGGAGCACGCTATGCCTCAACCTGTAGGCTTCCAGTTTAACAGGATCAGGAGCACGCTATGCCTCATCTTGTAGGCTTCCAGTTTAACAGGGTCAGGGGCACGCTATGCCTCATCTTGTAGGCTTCCAGTTTAACAGGGTCAGGAGCACGCTATGCCTCATCTTGTAGACTTCCAGTTTAACAGGGTCGGGAGCACGCTATGCCTCATCCTGTAGGCTTCCAGTTTAACAGGGTCGGGAGCACGCTATGCCTCATCTTGTATGCTTCCAGTTTAACAGGGTCGGGAGCACGCTATGCCTCATCTTGTAGGCTTCCAGTTTAACAGGGTCAGGAGCACGCTATGCCTCATCTTGTAGGCTTCCAGTTTAACAGGGTTGGGAGCACGCTATGCCTCATCTTGTAGGCTTCCAGTTTAACAGGGTCGGGAGCACACTATGCCTCATCTTGTAGGCTTCCAGTTTAACAGGGTCGGGAGCATGCTATGCCTCATCTTGTAGGCTTCCAGTTTAACAGGGTCGGGAGCATGCCTATGCCTCATCTTGTAGGCTTCCAGTTTAACAGGGTCGGGAGCACGCTATGCCTCATCCTGTAGGCTTCCAGTTTAACAGGGTTGGGAGCACGCTATGCCTCATCTTGTAGGCTTCCAGTTTAACAGGGTCGGGAGCACACTATGCCTCATCTTGTAGGCTTCCAGTTTAACAGGGTCGGGAGCACACTATGCCTCATCTTGTAGGCTTCCAGATTAACAGGGTCAGGAGCACGCTATGCCTCATCCTGTAGGCTTCCAGTTTAACAGGGTCAGGAGCACGCTATGCCTCATCCTGTAGGCTTCCAGTTTAACCGGGTCGGGAGCATGCTATGCCTCATCCTGTAGGCTTCCAGTTTAACAGGGTCAGGAGCACGCTATGCCTCGTCCTGTAGGCTTCCAGTTTAACAGGGTCGGGAGCACGCTATGCCTCATCTTGTAAGCTTCCAGTTTAACAGGGTCGGGAGCACGCTATGCCTCATCCTGTAGGCTTCCAGTTTAACAGGGTCAGGAGCACGCTATGCCTCATCCTGTAGGCTTCCAGTTTAACCGGGTCGGGAGCACAGTAATGAGATGTACTTTTATTAAGTATTTCCCCATCTGGTGAACTCTCTATAATACATCTCCCCTTACACTTATCCTTGTTTTTCAAAATGCAGCACCAGTATCTCCTGCTTAATACCGCCTTCTCTAAATAGTACTGGTATCCATCGATAACCAGCATTTCATGACCCTTTTGTTTTGTTATTGTGCTGTACGTCTGTTCAAGAATGCTTGGAGAGCATTCATCATCTACAATCTCCTTGCCCTGTTAACAAGTGTACCTTTTGTCACTCCTCTTACACATTCAGCCATTTTATACAACTCAAATATGTCATTACATAGGAATATGGGTAACAGTACCTGCATACTGCAGATAATTCCCATTATGGTATGAACTCCAAATGTATTTAGTTGTAAACTCCTTTGATCAGGTTAACTGCTACCACTTGTACTACACTCCCTCATCAGCACTTATTAGTTACATTATTACAACTGTGACCATGAGTTTGGTCGCATACTTAATGTTGTAAGTATATTGTATGGATTCTGGTGTTAGTTCACACACTTCAGTTTCGCTTAATGTATATTCGGCCATGCAATATGCCGAAATGGACATTTTGCATTTGCTGAATTTGCACAAGGTAGGCACAACTAAATGATAGTAAACTGGTAAACATTTATTGTTTTAACTACAAACAATGAGTAATCAGAAGAACAGATAATAGAATAGAAAAACAGAATTTAATACTGAAGTGTAAATAAATGAGAGGTAATGATTCTTTCTGAGGTAACGCAGCTGCAACAAAATTGCAGTCTATCCCCCATAAAAAAAATGGAAAAATATTTTGCAGCTTCTATTCTTACTATAGACAGTTGTAAAAAAACACCCAGTGTAGAGCTGAAAAACAAATAGTCCAAGAATAAACAGTGAAAGGAACCCACAAAGTGAGGTAAAATTAAGTTTAACAGCAAAGCTTTCCAGATAAAACTTCAGTGCTTAAAATCACAGTAAAACACATTTTCATGTAACACCACATGAACAAATTCAAACTAAAAGAAGCGTAGCAACAATAAAATAATTAAACAATGAAGTGCTTCTTTCATGGAAATATAGACCTTAAAATCACAGTACCATTCAGCCCAGGGGCACATCGGCTTGAAAGTAACTAATCCATCTATATTCAACATTTTCAGTGTTCGACACAATATCCCCTCCTCTAATACTTCTTTCAATATTTTTTTATGTAGAGTTGTGGAACAGCACTGGTACTAAGGTTCCATAACATGGAACTGTGGAATGGCACCAGTTCTAAGGTTTTGTAACATGGAGATGTGGAATGGGATCGGTTCTAAGGTTTCAGGACATGGAGTTATGGAATGGCACCAGTTCTGAAGTTCCTTAATCTGATGTTGAGGAATGGCATAAGTTCAAAGGTTCCATAACATGGAGTTGTGGAACAGTGCTGGTACTAAGGTTCCATAACATGGAGTTGTGGGATGGCATCAGTTCTAAGGTTCCATAACATGGAATTGTGGAATGGCACTGGTACCAAAGTTCCATAACATGGAGTTGTGGAATGACACTGATACTAAGGTTCCATAACATGGAGATGTGGAATGGCACTGCTGGTTCTAAGGTTCTATAGCATGGAGTTGTGCAATGGCACCAGTTCTACAGTTCCATAACACAGAATTGTGGAATGGCACCAGTTCTAAGGTTCCATAACATGGAGTTGTGCAGTGACACCAGTTCTAAGATTCCATAATTTCACCATTTCTATTAAAATATTGGGATAGTACCTCTCACTTCGTGTAGACAGGAATACTTTATTATTGGGAAATGCAATATTTTAAGGGGGTACATTGTTAATCAATATAAGGAGTACTTTTAGAACATTTTATCTATGCAACATGAATGCGTTACATGTTCACACTTCCAGAACATTTTGCCTGCATGAGTGAGGCCACATGTAGTCATGCCTACAGGCACTTTATGTGCACAGGATGAGTGAAGTCACTACCAGTCACACTTGCAGAACATTTTATAGGTTCATTCGTTCATAGGTAAGTACGGCAAAATTGGAGTGTATTAACCCACCTCCTAGTTCGCGCAGGAATGGGCGTGCTCGCCATGATTGACATGCCGGAGGGCGGGTATTAACGGCAATGTGCTGTGATTGACATGCAATGCAAATGTAACGGTCAAATAAGTGCAAATAATAGTAAATATGTAATTAGTAAATGGTAAACAGGTCAAATAAGCACAAGTAATGTAGAACACTTTTCTTAAAATGTTTTCATTCCTTTTAGTCAAAAACGCCAGACTATATGTTTCGCTTTGTGTGTCTGGTCTGAAGAAATAGTCTGAACATCTCACAGTTGTCTATTAATTTATTTACTTGTTTTTGTTAAGTTAGTTTAAACTGGAACAAATGCAGGCAGATGATGGTAGACAGATGGATATCAGTACGGCAGTTTACAGTGAGATAAGACTGCAGTTGTGTGTGGGAGCAGGGCCAGTTGTTTACTCATACAACAGTTTTTCTCAGAAACTAGAAGAAAGATCTTTTTTCTGAATTGTTCAGTTTCTTGGCTTAAGATGATAACGAGTGTTCTCTACTCATCTGCAAGGAATATTGAGCGTCCTATATTACTTGTGCTTATTTGACCAGTTTACAATTTAATACTAATACTTAATAATCAAATACTATAATGTTTAACAGGCACAATACGGACGTGACTTTGACTTTTTGTGTCATATCAGAGTACCAGGAAGCTCAAGCAGTGGGTACTGTATGCTTACTAATGCGTATCTGTTTTTAGCCTAAGTTCACATGCACATATAACTGTACAAACAGTACTTGTCTTTGTACTTTTGCCCCAATTTGCGAAATAAAAAAATGTTTTGGTTTGACAGCAATCGCATCTGCGTTTTCATATTATAATGTAATCTTTTTTTGTGCAATTACCTGTTATTTGCTTATGTTTTAATACACGTATAATGTACAAGGTCTATATTACCTTGTGTTTTAATCAAGCGTTGGGTGCGTAGTAGTCAGCATGCTGCAAGCGGTGGGTGGAGTAGTCAACATGTTCGCAGGCGGGGTTTGGGAGGGGCTTGCTACTGCGCATCTGGTGGGTTAATACACTTCAATTTTGCTGGTAAGTACTAAGCCAGCAGCCCTTGTGGGCCAGTTTAAGCCTAGCCAATTTCCCTTTTTGTGCTTAAATTAACTTATCCCATTTGGTTATAGATTGGCCTTACCCATCCCATGGTCAATAATTATATATTATCCCTAATGAGAATAATTGGGATCATACCACAGATAATTTGAGGGGAGCTATGCATGGGACAAACTATTTAGGAGCTACATCTGTCCGTTAATAGTACAGGGGCAATCCTGGGGTAAATTATCTGTTTCCCTATCCATAGATCCAAGTCACGCTTGAATACGAAGAGGGATAAGCCAGGTAGATGTCCCCCTATCCTGCTGTGATATTGAGTCCCAGGGACCGCTTCAGCTATCTTCTTATATTGGGGATCTACTTGGGAGAGTCTTCTGAAATCTGCAAGGTGAAGTACATATTGAAATGAAGTTTATGTTGATCGATTTTTTTCAGATGCCTTATTTGCATTTTGCTGATTCTGTGTAGAAAATACACAGTTCACATGTAAATGTCTGTTACAGAGTATTTTATGTACATAACATAAGTGAGGTCACATTTAGTCATATCACTTCCAGTTACAGTACCAGACTGTTTTAATAAGAAGCAACCGGATGCCTTCACTCAGACATGGCTGTGCACAGGTCAGTGAAAATAAAACTTTTTCTGAGAGCAAACATTTTTAAGCTAAATGTGTGACTGTTTAGTGGTAATGGTAGTTGCAAAGACTAGAATCTGCTTCAGCATTTTACAGAAGACTGGAAAAGGTGCTGGAACCAAAATACTGACATGACTTTCTGAAAATGTACACCTGTCCTACTGCTGTGTTGTATATGATTAAAAATGTTAGCAGCAAAAGTTTGAGCTAGAAGGGAATACAGTTAAATGTTACAGTCTGTTTATTGATGGGGTAGCTTCACTCTTTATGACAAGCAGTTTGTATCAAAAGCTTTATTTTAGTATAGCCAGCTCATTGGCACACAGTTGGTAGAAGACCAGCCAAAAGGAGTGGAGTGAGGATACACTGGTCTCCTGTCCTACGCTATCAGAATGAAATGCCAGACACTTTAGGACATATGGTCAGTGAGGACATATGGTCAGTAAGGTAAGACTATGCATGATCTGATCAACTGAAACTTGAGCATCATGGGAGAGATTGTGGGTAGGCCAGGTAGATGTCCCCCTATCCTGCTGTGATATTGAGTCCCAGGGACCGCTTCAGCTATCTTCTTATATCGGGGATCTACTTGGGAGAGTCTTCTGAAATCTGCAAGGTGAAGTACATATTGAAATGAAGTTTATGTTGATCGATTTTTTTCAGATGCCTTATTTGCATTTTGCTGATTCTGTGTAGAAAATACACAGTTCACATGTAAATGTCTCCATGACATTTGATTACTTATATGATTTGGATATTTGTATGTAAATAAAGGCTCTAAATATACAGTGAATAGCAAGAAACTGGTATATTAAAACCATGGCCTCCACAGGAGAGACTGTGGGGATCATTTTTTATTCGATTCTAACAGTTCTGAATTTTGAGAAAACTTTACATGTTCAGAATTGTTGAACTTGGTAGAGTATTTTTTTTTCTTCATTTAGGTTTGTATAGACTTGAACTCCACTTCATATAACCACAGAACACAAAATTTGTAGGTTTGCTGTTTAAACAGAGATCTGATTTTTAAGCAAAATAAACAACCCTCATAATGTCCTTCATCCAAGAAAAAGAATACTGTTTTCCATGAAGTATCCTGTTTGCATCGACTACAGTATACTTTCTTCTCCTTGAGGTGATAGCGGTTTTCCTTTTAATTTCAGTCTGATTTTGCCAGTTGTTCACAATGTGTTTATGCTTCTATCCTGCTTTATTCTACAGTATTTTTTTAGTTATATTCCTCCAGTATTTGTAGCACTCTGGTCTGACCCAGTTGCATTCTTCCGCTTGCAATAATCTACTGTGACCCCACTCCAGTTTCCGTTTTCCCATTAGGTGCAACACTCTCTTCTGACCCAGCTCCGGTCTCTGTTCCTTCACTGCTTGCTGTGTTTTGCTCTGCCATAACTCCATTCTTTTTTTCTTCACCACTTACTGTGTTCTGTTCTGACAACTTCTCAGGTTCATTTCCTGCAGAATTTGCTGCATCCAATTTTTGTGTGGCTTCTTTGTCTGGTGCTGTCTGCTGTGAGCTCTCAGCATTTCGTCTTGAATACTTGCGTTTGAAAAATCCAATCTGTAAATATTTTGACACAAGTAAATTAATTCAACATTAAAAACACAAGTCAGCAATTTAAAAAAAAGTTTGTATCAGATGCACTATAGCATTTTTTGACATATGTGTGGGACCCTGCATTGTGCACAGGTTTGTTATTACCTCCCAATTTACAGTCACGCCTTGGCGTAATTAGGACCAGATCTATAATGTTGTCCAGTTTGTACAGTGTACTTGAATGTTCTGCAACAAAACCTCAGTTTGAGGTCACAGCATGAGAGAAGGCCAAGGGGTAGCACTGTTAGGTAATAGTCTTAGTATTATCTCATGGGCTATTTATATGCAGTGTGTTACAGTCCAGCCTTGTCTGAGATGGCTGTGGTAGAATGTATTGATTTTGCACCATGTAACATAAATAGTGACAGTACAGCCTAGTAAAGTATTTATTGTTCATCCTGTGACATGAATAATGACTGTACAACTTGCCTGGTAAAGTATTTATTCCCCACCTTGTCACGAATAATGACAGTACAAAACTAGTAATGTTTTTCACCCCATAACATGAACAATAGTACAACAGCCTGGTGAAGTATTTATTATATACCCTGTAACATGAATAATGATGCTACAATGCCTGGTAAAGTATTTATTGTGCACCCTGTCACATGAATAATGAGAGTAGTACAAGACCAGTAATGTGCGCCCTGTAACATGAATAATAGTACAACAGCCTGGTGAAGTATTTATTATATACCCTGTAACATGAACAATAGCACAACAGCCTGGTGAAGTATTTATTATATACCCTGTAACATGAACAGTAGTACAACAGCCTCGTGACATATTTATTATATACCCTGTAACATGAATAATGATGCTACAATGCCTGGTAAAGTATTTATTGTGCACCCTGTCACATGAATAATGAGAGTACTACAAGACTAGTAATGTTGTGCACCCTGTAACATGAATAATAGTACAACAGACTGGTGAAGTATTTGTTATACACCCTGTAACATTAATAATGACAGTACAAACAACCTGGTAAAGTATTTATTTTGCACCCTATAACATGAATAATGACAGTACAGCTAGCCTGGTAATATTGTGCACCCTGTAACATGAATAATGACAGTATGACCAGCCTGGTTAAAGACTGATGACAAGAGTGCAACTATCTGGCTACAATATTGTCTCCAAGAGTTATAGCTGCTGTCTTGTGTCTAGGTACAGATGTGGTGACACAGCTGTTGATACAGGACTGCACACTTCTAGACACACAACAGAAAAGGATTTTGGGTAATGCCAGTGCTATAAATTCCTTTATTTCTTCTAGAGGTACAAATAATATCAAGACTAATGAGTGGCTGATAGCTGAACAGTATAAATTAATTTTCCAAGGTGTTACCAGACAACATTAACAAAGAATCTGTTGTTTATTTCATTATGCATCATGAAAGGGTCTTCAGATCCATACTCTTAGAAAAATTTGAAGTCATCCCGGATCCGACACCTCCAGAAGGCACTGGCTCCAACTGTCGAAGGCAGAGGCCCCAAGGGGAAGGGACATCCAAAACATTCGGAGCCGACATCAGCCTTGAGGAACCGGCACCAACATCTCAGATCTGGGACCTGTTCTGCTCTGAAGGAATCAGGCAGAGCTAGTCAGGGGACGCTGTTGTAGTAGAAGAAAGGGATATTCCTCACTCCGACTCCGGTCCACTCAGGAGTGTCTGGACCTGTAGCTCCGAAGCTGAAGGTTGGATCGGAGGAGAAGGAGGCTGCTATATTGGGGTTATTATTCTCACAGATCCAGCATGGGTTGGAGAAGGCAAGATCCTCAGCTGGATCTGGGCTTTGAGAAAACTCCTCATCATCTGATTCATATTGGAGTGGGACAGCCGAGATGATCTAGAGGAGACAGAGGAATGGGTTGACCTGACTGGTGACAGGCTGGGCCGGATGGTTGGAACAGATGAGGGAGATTTACTCTGATGCGGAGTGTGGCTGTGGGATGTCCGAACTGGGTATGTCTGACCCGATGGAGTCTGCTCCAGAGATGAGCTGTGGATCGGTATTTTCTCCACATGCTCCTACTGACTGGTTGGACTCCGAGTCTGAGGGTCCAGCAGAGAGGTTGGATTGGCTCTACTGGATCTGAGGGCCCTCTTGGATCCAGAGAAAAGTGCGAACAGGAGGGATCTGAAGATGATGGATCCCACAACCTCCTGTGCTTCTCGGGAGCAAAAGCCATTGTCCCCGGAGTAACTGAGGGGGCATGCTTCTTCAGGACAGGTGTATGGGCTCCAGAAGCTGGAAGAAGACCTCACAAGATGTTTATTATACTAATCAGTGAGGGCCCAGGGATTGAAGGCCGAGCAGATATCGCACAGCGTCTCCAAGTGCCCGGACCCAGGCAGTAAACACACCTCTTGTGGGCATCCGACTGGGAAATCTAATGCCCACAAGAGGCACACCTGTTAAAACCAGAGGCTTTGTCGGAACCTGACAGCTTGTCAGACACAAGCACAACTCACGCACACACACACAATACATTAAGCTAACTGCTGACTAAAAGACATGGGAAAGTTTTGTTTTTTTCTAAACAGTGAAAGAGAAAGAGGAACAGGGAAAGAGATGGGAGAGGTGGAAGGCAGGAAAAAAGTCATAACACCAGCGAAAAGTCTAACGAACAGTAAAAAATACCTTAGAAGGGAGGGGAGGTTAACCCTACAAATAAAGAAAGGCTATAAACTGAGAGAAAAAGAGCTATTAATACTACAGAAATAAATGGAAAATTTTACTTAGCTGAATGGAGGCTTGGAATCGCGTCTGTGCTGGAAGGCGGCAACCTTGATCTGAGGGTTTGAAGAGGAGTGAGGCATTATGGGAGAGGGTGGAGTTTGAGGCTTGGATCATATGTATGGAAGAAATGGCTGAGTAGGATCCGAAGACCAATTCGTGAAGCATAATGAAATTGGATAACACAGATGCCAAGTTATGGTAAGTACATAACTTGTATTAAATTAAAATTATTTGTCACAAAAATCTCTGTTTCTGTACAGGGGTATATCTGACCACTTGCAGTGCATTGTAGAATGTGAGACCAAAGTGGAAACTTAAGGTAGACCTATTATCTTACACTGGTAATACTGGTTAGAAAAGTCAAATGCCTTCATGCTGTATAGTTAGAACAAACCGTTTACTAAGGAAATAAATCCAGCTAAATTTGGTGAGTAATCACATTCTGCAGCACACTGTAACGTTTACTGCCATTATTGCTGCAAAACAGTTACATTTGCTTAAACTGTTGTCACTTTTCACAACACATTTAATATTCTGTTTTAGCAGCTGGACTAACCATATTCAGAACAATACACACTTTAAATATACAACTGTTTGTGTTCAATTATCTGCCAAAAAAACTACAAAATAAGGAAGCCTGCTCATTCAGAGATGTTCATTGATGGATGGAGGCCTACCATGAGTTAGATGTTTTGTAGCATTTCACATTTGAGTTTTTAATACCCATTGTGAACTTTGTCAAGGGAGATGCAATTGTCACTGAAAAACTGACAAAGGAGTTCAACTTGGACAACCTTCTCAGAGACATCCCCGTTAAGAAACAAGAGATTTTTGTGAGGAATAATTTTTATCTATCCTTTGTTGACTCTGTTAGCCCCACTAGGCTAGTGGCTTCTTTTAAAGAGAGATCGGGGGTGGTGTTTATACTTCTAGGGGAAATTTGTCCAAGGTATCAGGGAAATTCCTGATAAGTACCATAGGCTGTTTTACATCCTGTCTGGGGCAGATGGGGCCTCAGTTTAACATCTCATCCAAAGGATGGCAGACTTAAGAGTGCAGAACCCCTCCATGTTGCACAGTGGTGTCAGTCCTGGAAAATATTCCATGAATATGGCATTGGAATAGAACCCACAACCTTCTGATCGTCCAGCACTAAAGGCAAGTGTCCTTCCTTGTTGAGGGGTAAAACAATTTATCCCCCATTCCATACCTGTTCTTATAAGGATGGGCTTATGGTAGCCATATTTGTTCTTTATTTCATTCGGTATTTTTGACTCTACTATTCTTCAGTAGGGTGTTTCCAAACACCTTTGTTAGAAGTAATGCTTTATTATATCTCTCTGAACCTTCATCATATTTTCAAATAGATTTCTGTTTTTAACAAGCATTTTTCTCTTTTTAATATGGTACCCACATTCAGTTTCTAGATTCTTTTGAGCCATTTGAAAGCTTTTATCATGCCTGCAGAGCAGCCTTATCCTTTTAAGCCAGCACATATTAGAATATTCTAGTCTTCCTGTGTCATAGTACTTCTGATGCAATGAGTGGGATAAGTGTAAGAGGGTATATTTGGATCAAGAGGTAACTGTAAGGGTAGAGTTAATAATTTTAGGGGTGGGTCACAGGCAGTTTGATAGTGGTTAAGGACAAGCTGATCTGACACAAAGGGTATGAAGTGTTATAAAGTGTTATAAGTTATAAGTGTCATATGTTATATGTTATAAGTGTCATATGTTATATGTTATAAGTGTCATATGTTATATAAGTGTCATATGTTATATGTTATAAGTGTCATATGTTATATGTTATAAGTGTCATATGTTATATGTTATATAAGTGTCATATGTTATATAAGTGTCATATGTTATATGTTATAAGTGTCATATGTTATATGTTATAAGTGTTATATTTGCCAAGTGTTTGACTGTGCTTTTTACTGCATCATTGTAAAAATAATGCCCACCCCATAACTGTACAGGTGGGAGGGCTAGAATTAACCCCATTTTTACAGCACATGAGGATATAGCCCTGTGTATGACCAAGATGACCTGTGTTTGATTAGTAGCATGGGTGCTGTAGTAGCTGGACAGAGAATGCTGGAAATGAGTGGCCAATGCCATCTCGGTCACCTGGGGGAGAGGGAAAAAGGTCTACCTTTCCACCTGGATAACATCTGTGTAGGTGTGTAGCTGCAGCCATTTGGGCTGTAATGACTCTGAGCTGCATAGCCTCACATTACATTGGTAGGTGCTTGGCACTTGTGGATGCATGCAGGTACCCTCTGAAAGCAGTGAATGCAGAAGGTGCAGCTGCCTAGGGGAAGAGGCCTGCTCGCTAAGACCTGCTTCTTCCAAAAGGAATGAGTGGGCTGATCAGGCTGCAACTCTGCCAGCAAATCAGCTGAGGGTCTGTCTGCCTGCTCAGAGAATAAATGCACTTGGCTATCACTCTGAAGGAGGAGGAAAGGATAAGTCCACTGGGTACAGAAAGGGGAACCACTGGGTGAATCATAAGGATTACATAAAAAAATGTGTCGGTAGACCTATCTAGATAACTGCAGGCCTGTTTGTCTGCTGTACTTTGTCATGTGACAGAATGTTGCCTAAGAGATGGCTGCTGTCTTTTCAAATAACTGATTAGTTACATAAACCAGCATGGTTTATATAATCATAACTAACTGGGACTTCTGCATATCCGCAAGTCAAGTTCCACTTGAGTAACCCACACACACGACCTTAACCTGGTCTGTGACATCAATAGGACTTGTTGGTGGGACAGATTTGTGTCCCACAGACTCCTCCTTCTGTGGAATAGACGCCCTCTTCACGTAAAGCAGAACACCTCATTAACCCTTTTTAAGCGGAACCTGGATAACTGGATGGGGAACAAAAAATGCACCCATGGGATTCCACCTGTGTCCCTGCTGGACGGGGCATCGGATGCTGACTTGTCAGAACATGGGATAAATTCTTGTCTAGGCTTGTAAGGGCTTCAGGGCCGATAGCCTATTAACTTTCTATGATTCTATGGATTTATGGGAGAGAGTTCATGTCATTGCACCCTTTCAGAGCTGTACAAAAGAAGTTGCATTAAAGCAGTGCACTTGGCATTCAAGAATTTGATTTATTGCTTCACAAAAAGCTGGCAGGGAAGCTAATTCACATTTAGGACTGGTTTATGTTGGAGAGGGTGCATGCAGAACATTGAACTGTGGGGGAAGGGACAGCAGTATGTAATTTTTGGGTCTATATTATTCTAACGATAACTCACTTAAGCGAAACCCGTTTGAGTGACACATAGTGAGTGAATATCTCAAATATCGCAGGAATGAATGGAGATCGCAGTAGGGAACTTTTCCCTTTACTTCAATGAAGTGTGATCTCGGAGTTGGTATATTTAAGTAGCAGGGGTGTGGGGGGTGCAGGGGGGCTTGCCCCCTGCATAAAACAGTTAGTGATAGTTTTCGTCTGTTAGGTTTTTTATTTTTGTCATTCAATATTTGAGACTTTCACTCACTATGTTTTGCTCAAATGGGTTTCGCGCAAGTGAGTTTTCGTTGGAATAATATAGACCCGTAATTTTGGGGTATAGTATCTTTCATGAAGTTATGAGTAGTGGATTGCAGAACAGTTTGTTCTTGTTTATAGTTCCCACTTCAGAGACAGCAAACACTTTACATGTAGGCAGATAATGACAACATCATGGCTGTAAGACAGCGAACACACCACAGGTAGGCAAACAGTAATAACATCATGGCTCTAAGACAGCAAACACAACACAGGTAGGCAGACAGTAATAACATCATGGCTGTAAGACAGCAAACACATCACAGGTAGACAGGCAGTAATAACATCATGGCTGTAAGACAGCAAACACAACACAGGGAGGCAGACAGTAATAACATTATGGCTGTAAGACAGTGAACACACCACAGGTAGGCAGACAGTAATAACATCATGGCTGTAAGACAGCAAACACAACACAGGTAGGCAGACAGTAATAACATCATGGCTGTAAGACAGTGAACCCAACACAGGCAGACAGTAATAGCATCATGGCTGTAAGACAGCGAACACAACACAGGTAGGCAGACAGTAATAACATCATGGCTGTAATGTGGGCAGTAATGAAGGCTGGACATCACAGGAGGACGTTATGCTGGAAGAGAACTCTGAAAGGTAACTACATAACTACTGCACATAAGGGTAGGGCATGCCTTCAGGGTGAGAAAAGTTATAGGCTGCAAGGTCTAACAGCTGAGGAGGATACATGTGTTAAAGTTACACAATGATTAGATCACTTTGCAGTTGGAAGAGCTAATATCATTTGGGGAATCTACTGAGGTATGTGCTGATTCTTCTGATCCCAAGCCTGTGATATGAATGGATTGTATGTTGCATTGCCTACACTTGGAATGGGATATACAGTCTAGCAGGCCTTAATTAGCAGAAATACTATGGCTGCTTGAGAGTGCGCATAACAGAACTGATAACATAAATGGGTGGGTATCGTACACTATGAAACGTAACCTAAACGGGTAGGGTATCATACACTGATACCTAACCTGAACAGGTATGATATCATACACTGATACCTAACCTAAATGGGTGGGGTATCATACAGTGATACCTAACCTAAATGGGTGGGGTATCATACACTGATACCTAACCTGAACAGGTACAATATCATACACTGATACTTAACCTAAATGGGTGGGGTATTATACAATGATACCTAACCTAAATGGATACCCCTAGGTTTTTAGGTTAGGTATCCGTGTATGACACCCTACCCGTTTAGGTCACCTTGAGCATTATGCCACCCCCTTACCCATGTGAGAATCAAACCTTACACCTCGTGTCTGTAAGGCAACTATCCTGAGCATTATGCCAACCTCCACCTCATGCATTCACTGAAACCAGCACAGAAAAGGGAATGTGATCCTAAGGAGAGAGGCACTGCTGAAACAGAAGGGAGGGGTGATCCTTGTGGGTAATGAAAGGAGGATTTGTTTATTTATCCTTTGTCATTACCCACCCACTTAGTTCTAGTCAGGGTCACAAGGAGGCCGAAGCAAACCCCAGCACTCACTGGGTACAATTTTTGACTGATAAAATTTAAGGGGAGTAGGACTGACCTTTATATTTAAGGGAAAGATGAGGAATGATTTTTAATTTGATGTTGGAGTGATCCATACATTTAAAGGGAAGGAAAGTGAGCCTTAGTTTTAATGGGAAGAGATTTGTTATGAAATTTGGAGGAAGGAAGCAGGATCCTTGCACTTATGAGGCTGGGGAGTGGTCCTTACATATCATTGAAGAGGTAAAATAATGCTTTCAGGTTATGATGGGTAAAAGCAAGTGAAAGGTGATAATATTATCTGTATATTTAAAGAGAAGAGTATAATATTTGTAAGGTGTGAAGATTTTGTGAAACTAAGAGGAAAAATGGAGGAATGACTAATTTAAGGAATGTGGGAAATGGGAGCCACAAAGACCTGGGTGAAGACATGTTCCTGCCATTTAAGAAGTGGAAGGAGAGCATGGCTTGCTGAAAACAAGAGAGACGTGGTAGGACATAATCCCAACATATAATCTATACTGGTGGAGACAATGCTTAAAGACTGTCCATTTACATGACTTAGGGGGAAAAGGGGTTGGTTGAAAAGTGAGGGAATGAAGAGGCAATTATATTTAATTTAAAGGACTGCTGTGGTCCTGCAGCAGGCTAGTTGCTGACAAGTATATGGAGGATTCTAGCATTTAAGTGGTGGTGTAAACAAAAGCATTGTTTTTTGCAGGTTCAGTGTTCTTACAGGTTGGGAAGGAACGCTTCTGTAACAAGGTGAGGTATCCTTATTATTTTAAAGTAATATAGGTGGAGGGAATGATGAAAGATGAAGTCTGGAATCTTGAGGGGTTAGCTGTTGAAAGCAGGGGATGGATGGGAGGTCCTCACATTTAAGAAACGGTTGTTGAAACATAATGAGGGGTGGTGAAATGACAATGTGGGTGTACGTGAATGGAGGCTGCTTATGTTTATGGCAGGGGGGATGAGTTGCATAAACAGAAGGGGCCATAATCTTTCATTTAAGAGATGGTGAGAAGAAAGAGTATAATACAGAATGATGGAAGAGATGCAGTACCTCTAATCCCCATGATTAAGGGAGAATACAGAATGATGGAAGAGATGCAGTACCTCTAATCCCCATGATTAAGGGAGAATACAGAATGATGGAAGAGATGCAGTACCTCTAATCCCCATGATTAAGGGAGAATACAGAATGATGGAAGAGATGCAGTACCTCTAATTCCCATGATTAAGGGAGAATACAGAATGACAGAAGAGATGCAGTACCTCTAATCCCCATGATTAAGGGAGAATACAGAATGACGGAAGAGATGCAGTACCTCTAATCCGCATGATTAAGGGAGAATACAGAATGATGGAAGAGATGCAGTACCTCTAATCCCCATGATTAAGGGAGAATACAGAATGATGGAAGAGATGCAGTACCTCTAATCCCCATGATTAAGGGAGAATACAAAATGACAGAAGAGATGCAGTACCTCTAATCCGCATGATTAAGGGAGAATACAGAATGATGGAAGAGATGCAGTACCTCTAATCCCCATGATTAAGGGAGAATACAGAATGACGGAAGAGATGCAGTACCTCTAATCCCCATGATTAAGGGAGAATACAGAATGATGGAAGAGATGCAGTACCTCTAATCCCCATGATTAAGGGAGAATACAGAATGATGGAAGAGATGCACTACCTCTAATCCCCATGATTAAGGGAGAATACAGAATGACAGAAGAGATGCAGTACCTCTAATCCGCATGATTAAGGGAGAATACAGAATGATGGAAGAGATGCAGTACCTCTAATCCCCATGATTAAGGGAGAATACAGAATGATGGAAGAGATATGCAGTACCAATAATCCCCATGATTAAGGGAGAATACAGAATGATGGAAGAGATGCAGTACCAATAATCCCCATGATTAAGGGAGAATACAGAATGATGGAAGAGTTCAGTACGTCTAATCCCCATGATGAAGGGAGAATACAGAATGATGGAAGAGATGCAGTACCTCTAATCCCCATGATTAAGGGAGAATACAGAATGATGGAAGAGATGCAGTACCAATAACTCCCATGATTAAGGGAGAATACAGAATGATGGAAGAGATGCAGTACCAATAACTCCCATGATTAAGGGAGAATACAGAATGATGGAAGAGATGCAGTACCTCTAATCCCCATGATTAAGGGAGAATACAGAATGATGAAAGAGATGCAGTACATCTAATCCCCGTGATTAAGGGAGAATACAGAATGATGGAAGAGATGCAGTACATCTAATCCCCGTGATTAAGGGAGAATACAGAATGATGAAAGAGATGCAGTACCTCTAATCCCCATGATTAAGGGAGAATACAGAATGATGGAAGAGATGCAGTACTTCTAATCCCCATGATTAAGGGATAGTTGAGGTTGTTGAAATCAAGGAGGGATGGAGGTGTGCGTCTTGTATTTAAGGAGAATCTAAGAGGGGATAGAGGTGTGAGACTTGTATTTAAGGAGTGTTTAAGAGGGGATAGAGGTGTGAGACTTGTATTTAAGGAGTGGTTGAGGGGATGACAGCAAAATGATTTTTGGTCTCTGTCTCTCTCTCACAGATCTGGTGAGTAGTTCTGACCTGATTACATCCTTTATGGTGTTTACATGTTCTTCACGTTTTCTGTGGTGTCTTGACATCTCTCAAGGACATTTCTGCTTTGAACGAGTGGCTGTTATCAATTATTCATGAAGATAGTCTGTGGCCTCAATTTATGCCTGAGAAATATCAACTAGGACTAATTAAACTACCCAGTAAAGCAATCAAATAATAAAGTAAATAAGGGACAGGAGGAAAATGGGTGTGGCTGAAACTGGTGGAATGATGAGTGACAGGGAGCTGATAAAGCTAAATGGGGACAGTAAAGTAATAGGAAAGATGAGGACTGTTAAAACCAAACTAGTGAATGGGGGAGTGATTCTTAGATTTAAGAGGGGGGTGCTACAACAGGACCTACTGAAACATAGGAAAGGATGAGGAGCCATAATATTGAAGGGGTGAGATGTTGAAAGTAAGGAAGAATGAGCTATCTGGGGGATGATAGACTTGCTGAAAACTAGGGGCCATCATACCCTTGGATAGCAAAAAGGGGTGCTAAAAGCAAAGGATGAACTTAGCTGTGGCTGACCAAGTTTGCAGACAACTGCAGACTGGGTGCAATTATTGAATCCCCAAATTATGTTAGTATACTCCAGGAGGGTCTTATGCAGACCCGACTGTTGTCTTGGTCACGGTCTCAAACTGAATGCAAAGAAATGCATCACCATTCCCTTTGGCACAATGTCCTCTCACACTATCAAAGCAACAACAATACCCTAAGTACCTATGAAGTGGTAAAGTACCTGGGTTCACAAGTTGACCGCAACCTTGACTTTGACCACCATGTGTCTACTGTAGTAAGGAAGGGTTTCCACATAGCACACTTGATTAGTAAAGGCATCACCTCGAGAGCAACAGAGGTTATAACCCCTCTATACTCGGCACTGATCCAGCCAATAATTGAGTATAATGCTCCATTCTGCATGTACTGTACAAAGCACCTGCAGCAATTGGAGGGACCTCAGAGATTTCTAACAAAGAATAAAGGGACAACAGCAAGTGCTTTACACAGACAAATTAAAGTCCCTGTCACTACACTCTGTATCATATAGACTTCTTAGGGGAGACTTATGCCTGGACTAGAGAGCAATCTTAGACCCAAACCTAATGCACTTGCTGCATATCTGTGAATTAAACAGGACTAGGGGCACCCATTCCAGGGACCTAAATATGGCCTTGACTTAAATAGGACATACTGGAGGGAAAGATTTATCTTCCAGCAACTGCCATGTCTTTGGAATAGGCTACCTATTCATGTGAAACAGAGCACCTTTATGACACTGTTCAAGAAGAACATGGACAAGTGGATGGGGCACTGTAAATTCTTACCCAGAATAGTGCCCACCTGGACACGGGTAGTCATTACTAAATGCAGTCTTGTGTATTAACTAACATTGTATGGTATTACATTGGGATTGGGATAAAAGGGCTAGCCTTGAAATGACCTCCGGGTCGATAGCCTAGTAATCTCCTATGATCCTATATGTGATGTTTTTGGGAGGAGTTGCTAGGATTAAAGGAGGGATGGAATGAAATAAGGAGCACGAATGTAAGGTACATTCTGGAAGTTTCTTAGAAAGTGCTGCTTTGGAGAAGAAAAATGGAGGAGAACTGGATTGCAATGCAATGAGGTCTGGTTTCTTGGCAACTGTAGGGGAGTTTCCAGTAATTTGAAAGGCATTTGCTAGTGCCCTACTCCCAGTTGTTTGATTGGAAAAACTGCATTTCTTCTTTGGGGGATGGATTGCTTCCAAGTAATACTTCTACAGCCAAGATGCAGCACCCTTAGATTTCATTATAATAATAATATCTGACTTGAAATGAGCAGCACCGTCTGCAGGGGGAAGTGAGTGTAGACAGCCCACCATGAAAATGAGTCATTTTAAAGACACACCCAAATTCAGATGACATTATGATTTCCATTTAGTAAAAGTGCATTAATTTACTATC
The DNA here is from genome assembly GCF_019279795.1 of Protopterus annectens. Taxonomy (NCBI): domain Eukaryota; kingdom Metazoa; phylum Chordata; order Ceratodontiformes; family Protopteridae; genus Protopterus; species Protopterus annectens. The sequence goes on from NC_056744.1 coordinate 1,824,300,027, forward strand.
CTAGATCATGAGCAGACCAGTACCTGCTCCTGTAAGTTGGCTTGATAACCACTGATGCCTTCTGGTTCTTATTCGTTTGCATTGTTATTGTATCATAATTTGAGATGAAATGCAGCTAATCTTATTCAGGACAAGGCTTTGGCGACTGCTGCCCTAAAGTGTGTGACACTATGTATACGCAATTGCCCTCTGTGGTTGAACCTGGAGCCAGTATGCATTACAGTGACATGACTGAGGCAGACAGAGTGGACAGAAACACTTACCTTGTAAAGTACAACAGTGATAATCAGCAGAAGGATCAGCCCCCCAAACAAGCTCCCAAGGATTATTGGCAGTTTGTTAATCTCCTCCACAAATTCCACCGATGTCGTAATCTGGGAAAAACAAATTCAGGTTCAGGTTTAGTAATCATACCTTTACTACTAGAGGTTTAAAGGCTTCATGTATACTGCATGCTAATTAAAAAAAAATCCTGCAGTTTATAAGTTTTTCTAATGCACCTCTCCTTGTACCAAAAGGGATCTATTCCGTTTCGTGAGTGAAGTCAAGATTGACAGCAAGACATGTTTATTAATGATGCCTAGCAGCTGCTTGATCTTCTGGATAGAAATGTCCTTTTTTGGCTCCTCAGTAATGGGGCAATGTTTACAATTTTACCACAAAATGAAGAGCCCCAGGTTCACATCCACACTGATGTGGCATGCCTCACAAAGGTTTCTCGAATGTCTGGCTTTAAGGGTTGTAACTGGTGTCTTCTACCAGGTTATCCAGTTTACTAATACATAACATGTCTGGAATAATACCTAAGAAATGTAAAGTTCTAGAAGAAATCTCCCCACATATATAGCCAGTAACAAAGCCCACCACAGGGGTCACTGTACTCAGAGTAGTAAATACAGAAAGGAAATGCTGTCTGAAACTCTTGATGACATTATCTTTTTCCTTAATCTTTCTGTGAGACATTTGACATTGTGCATATAAATGTTCATGTAAAATTAAACTCCAGCATTTCAGCAATGTGTACACTTTGGTGTGTCATTAAGGAAGCATGTTCAAAGGTTGATGCCCCAGTCTGGAGAGCTCATTGGGCATAAATCTAATTCAGCTTATTTAAAAAGGTACACAAGGTGAGGGATTTTGTATAAAACAAGTAAGCACAGTGGTGGACTGTTGCTAACAGCATATACTTCATGCAAGGTTACACTTACCTCTGCACGGTGAAATGCATCTTTTGGCCTTTGAGTATACTGAGCGGTAAATGCAAGAGAAGCCTGCGTCTCGAACGTCAGTTGTTTGAGTTTTAGTTCCTGAGACAAAGAAATATATATTTTTTTCATTAACATTGCATTACAACTGAGTCATTTCATTTTTTTGGAAAAATCTTAATGGTTAGACCATACAATACAATTTTACAGCTAACATTCGCTTTTAATAACAGGTGTATTCACTTGCTAAGAAAAAAACAGTGTTTCAAACAAAGTATATAAATATTTATAAGACAGTTAAATCGTAGCAGCAATGAAGACAGTAATACAACAGATGATGTAACATTGACACAAAAAAGCTTTATAATGATGTCACCTTAAGATAGTAAATATAGATCAATCACAGAAACGGGAAGAGACGTTAGAAGGAAAAGATTGTTTTAACTTGAAATGAGATTATTGAATATTACCATACAAACTGAGATTAATTTTGTTGCATAAACAGGTAATGCACTCATGCCAAAATAAACATGTTGGCTTTTTTAATATTATTAAACAATTGTGACAGTTTATATGAGGTATTTTTTTTTTTAGTGGAATAGTTGTTATACACTACTGGCCATAACTGGGGCACTAAATCTCACCCACCTTGGCTCTGCCTAAATTTACAGACACCCCTGTGTGCAAATCACCTAAGACTAGTCTATCCTTAAAGCACAAGTACATCAGTTTACAGTAAGAATTATTACTCGCTAAGCATCTTGCCTCCACAACACCACATCAATCACAACACACTGCTAGGAGCATAACTTTTACAAAGGGCATAAAGAAAAATTGGCAAAACTCCCAGAACACATTCCTAACCTTTATCACATAAGGGAAAACCTACCCTAGAGTCATCTGGAAAACAGGCCTAAGCCCAAAAGGCCTGCTAAGTCTGCTACCAAAGAAGAACATGTCATAGATGACTCTATAATTAGGTGTACAGACTCAGTTCTCACCAGACTGGACAAGAGCAGGGTGACTGTAAGGTGCTCATCCAGTGCCAGGGTGTGTGATGTCACAAGGGCTCTAAGGTTCTTTAAACCAGACAAATATGACTATGACCTAGTGGTGGTCTATGTGGGAGCGAATGATATGAGGACCTTCACCCAGAGGGACTTGCAGAGAAACATAATGGAACTTAAATACACATGCATGCACTGGAGGCAGGAAAGATTCTAGGCATGGGTAGTATGTTGTCTTCACCAACAATGAGGACTAATTACCAATGCAAAATATTTGGCTTTAACATCTGGTTAAGTAGTTGCCATCATATTAAGGGAATCCAGTATGTGTTTGACTGGGATGAGATGATAAATTTTGCAGGGATTGCTTAAACCTCCAGTACCAGGGCTTCCACAAAATGATTAATGCTTTGCTGCTCCCATAGTGCTTCTTAGGCAGAGTCCACTTAATAATTCAAGACAGGAAACAAACTGAAACACGAACATCACTGAACCACTACTCAGTGCTAGGAGTCTAAATAAAAAAATGCCAGAACTTGAGGCCCTCCTACAACATTCATGTTTATGTAGTTACGGAAACAAGGTCTTAGTGCAATAACAGCACTTCCTGTATACCAGGGTTTATAACAGCACTTCCAGTATACCAGGGGGGTTTAGTGCCTATCATACCTTGAGGCACTTAAGCAATGGGGGGGGGGGGCTCTGGCTTTGTCAAAAACATCACCACCACACTACATCAAATTACCCACAACTCTAAAGTGACAAATCCAAATCAGCCTTAACAAATGCATCTATTATTCCATTGCTAGCAGCATATCCCTATCAGAGTTAGTGGCTACTACCTTAAGTATCAAATCAGTTTCCTTCTTGCTAGGGACTTCAATTCCCTAAACACTGATTTCCCTTTAAAAGCACATTCATCTTTAAAAACCAATATCCTCACTGTTTCTGAGACCCTGCTAATACCAATGCACTGCAGTAAATTGTAAAACTGCCCACTAGGGGCTCTAATAACCTTGACTTGGCCCTTACCAACCTACCCCCACCTATATCTCATTCCATATTCATCATCCCTAGTTACGTCTGACCACAAATCAGTCATCTTTCCTGTCTGACCCATTGGTACCACCACCACCACCAATGAAACTATCTTTACAGACTTCTCCAGGGCAAACCTACTTCAACTTGTAGAGGACTTACATTTCCAACAATCCCCTGCAAATGAACCAAAATGAAAGGACTACCACACTCACTTCCAACTTTTACCAGTGCTAAATCTGGCTATCCCAAATATAATGGTAAATTCAAGGATAAACCTCTCTGATAGATTTCCTGTATTAATAAACTGTATAACAGAGAAGGAAAATATTGAAAGAATGTATGAAATCCCCATTCCCATACCTGAAGACCACACATGCCAACAAGGAATTTTAGGATTACTATTAGAAAATGTAAAGTGTCATTACAGATACCAAAGGAAACTACAAATCATTTGTCAGTCACGTCAGATAATTAAGCAATAATGTCCAACAATAAACTGACCTCATCCATAATATCATACATTCTAGTCCCAAGGATATAACCAATGTAATTAGTGGACATATTTAATACTAACTTCCCCCACCTACCCACATTTCTGTCGTAACTATCCCTGAAAATGTAGTTTCTTTGGAAATCACTTTGGAACAACTCTTAGAATCCATGTCAAAGGCTAAAAGTAATGCTTCCTTTGGACCAGACAACACACCAGACTACATTTTCAACAGTGTTGCTACCTATGCCTTTATTTAAACTGTTCAACCTCATCCCATCCACAGGGGTTGTGCCTAATGCTTGGAAAGTAGCCACTGTGTCCTCTACATAAAGGTGGTTCCTCTGCAGACCTGGATAATTATAGACTTATCAGCCTTGTATGCATACCTCTCAACCTCTTAGAGCAAGAAATCCGGACAAAGCCACAAAAATAGGGGCAATTTTAAACATTGCTCTTAAAATTTTTGAAAGTTGATAGACTAACAGGTTTTACATTAACATGGATTTTCTGAAGAATATGAAATCTGAAACTTAAATGTCTACCGTTATTTTCTAGCTTCATTCATCAATGATTTGCCAGTAATTTGGCATCAAACCACAATTTTATTAGAAATAAGGCTAAAATACAAGGCAGGAATCTGGGCATTCTGCAAAAATCTGGACAGTTGCAAAGTATGCTTGTATGCAAACCCATGGAATGCATCATGCAGTATGCATTCATGCAGACACAGGCAACTCAGCTGAGCTAAACCCCAATCCTCTGTCAGCTTGGTTTTCTAAAGGGTAGGTGCTACCTCCTGATGGGTGGCCATAGTGGTGCAGCAGTTAGCATTGTCACTTCACAGCAAGAGGTTCCACTGTTTGATTCTTGGCTGGGTGCCTTGGTGGGATAGCATGCCACATTGTAAAATTACTGATGGGGTAGCATACCACACTGTGGAACTGCAAATGGGGTAACATACCACAGTGTAGAACTACTGATGGGGTAACATACCACACTGTAAGGCTGCAGATGGGGTAACATACCACACTGTAAGACTGCAGATGGGATAACATACCACGTTGTAAAACTGCAGATGGGGTAGCATACCACACTGTAGATCTGCAGATGGGGTAGCATTCCACACTGTAGAACTGCAGATGGGATAGCATGTTGCTGTGTAAAACTGCAGATGGGATAACATACCACATTGTAGAACTACTGATGGGGTAACATACCACACTGTAAAACTGCAGATGGGATAACATACCACACTGTAAAACTGCCGATGGGGTAGCATGCCACACTATAGAACTGAAGCTGGGGAAACATACCACACTGTAGAATTGCAGATGGGGTAACATACCACATTGTAGAACTGCAGATGGGGTAAAACACCACACTGTAGAACTGCAGATGGGGTAACATACTACACTAAAACTACAGCTAGGGTAAAATATCACACTGTACAACTGCAGATGGGGTAGCATACCACATTGTAGAATGGCAGATGGGGTAACGTTGCTGTGTAAAACTGAAGACAGGCTAACATACCACATTGTAGAAGTACTGATGGGGTAACATACCACACTGTAGAATTGCAGATGGGGTAACATACCACATTGCATTACTGCAGATGGGGTAACATACCATATTGCAGAACTGCAGATGGGGTAAAATATCACACTGTATTACTTCAGATCGGGTAACATACCACACTAAAACTATGGCTAGGGTAAAATACCACATTGTAGAACTGCAGATGTGTTAATGTACCACATTGTAGAACTGCAGATGGGATAACATACCACATTGTGGAACTGTAGATGGGGTAACATTCCACACTGTAGAACTGCAGATGGGGTAACATGTTGCTGTGCAAAACTGCAGATGGGATAACATACCACATTGTGGAACTACTGATGGGGTAACATTCTACACTGTAAAACTGCAGATGGGGTAACATACCACACTGTAGAACTGCAGATGGGGTAGCATACCACACTGTAGAACTGCAGATGGAGAAACATACCACACTGTAGAACTGCAGATGGGGGTAACATACCATACTAAAACTATGGCTAGGGTAGCATACCACACTGTAGAACTGCAGATGGGGTAGCATACCACACTGTAGAACTGCAGCTGGGGTAACATACCACACTGTAAAACTGCAGATGGGGTACCATACCACATTGTAGAACTGCAGATGGGGTAAAACACTACACTGTAGAACTGCACATGGGGTACCATACCACACTAAAACTATGGCTAGGGTAAAATACCACATTGTAGAACTCCAGATGTGGTAATGTACCACATTGTAGAACTGCATATGGGATAACATACCATATTGTGGAACTGCAGATGGGGTAACATTCCACACTGTAGAACTGCAGATGGGGTAACATGTTGCTGTGTAAAACTGCAGATGGACTAACATACCACATTGTAGAACTACTGATGGGATAACGTACCACACTGTAAAACTGCAGATGGAGTAACATACCACATTGTAAAACTGCAGATGGGGTAGCATACTACACTGTAGAACTGCAGATGGAGAAACATACCACATTAAAACTACGACTAGGGTAAAATACCACACTGTAGAAGTGCAGGTGGGGTAGCATACCACACTGTAGAACTGCAGATAGGGTGGTATACCACACTGTAGAACTGCAAGTGGAGTAGCAAACCACACTGTAGAACTGCAGATGGGGTAACATACCATATTGTAGAATTGCATATGGGGTAAAGCACCACACTGTAGTACTGCAGATGGGGTAACATACCACACTAAAACAATGGATAGGGTAAAATACCACATTGTAGAACTGCAGATGTGGTAATGTACCATATTATAGAACTGCAGATGGGATAACATATCACACTGTAGAACTGCAGATGGGGTAACATTCCACACTGTAGAACTGCAGATGGGGTAACATGTTGCTGTGTAAAACTGCAGATGGGCTAACATACCACATTGTAGAATTGCAGATATGATAACATACCACATTGTAAAACTGCAGATGAGGGTAGCATACCACACTGTAGAACTGCAGATGGGGAAACATACCACTCTGTAGAATTGCAGATGGGGTAACATACCACATTGCAGAACTGCAGATGGGGTAACATACCACATTGTAGAACTGCATATGGGGTAACAAACAACACTAAAACTACAGCTAGGGTAAAATACCACATTCTGGAACTGCAGATATGGTAATGTACCACATTGTAGAACTGCAAATGGGATAACATAGCACATTGTGGAACTGCAGATGGGGTAACATTCAACACTGTAGAACTGCAGATGGGGTAACGTTGCTATGTAAAACTGCAGATGGGATAACATATCACATTGTAAAACTACTGATGGGGTAACATACCACATTGTAAAACTGCAGATGGGGTAGCATACCATGGATAGGGTAAAATACCACATTGTAGAACTGCAGATGTGGTAATGTACCACATTGTAGAACTGCAGATGGGATAACATACCACACTGTAGAACTGCAGATGGGGTAACCTGTTGCTGTGTAAAACTGCAGATGGGATAACATACCACACTGTAGAACTACTGATGGGGTAACATAACCACACTGTAAAACTGCAGATGGGATAACATACCCCCATTGTAAAACACAGATGGGATAACATACCACATTGTAAAATTGCAGATGGGGTAGAATACTACACCATAGAACTGCAGAGGGTCTATATCATATATTTGAAACTCCAAAATGTCAAACACCATATGTTCGAACTTGGAATTTCGAATATTGAAAACATCGAATGCTCAGAATAGCGAATTTTTTCCCAGGGGAAAAAATTTGCTGTTCCGAGAAACATACACCCAACACAAGCACACCAAAATAAATAAATCACACACATACATTTAACAAAACCCAACCCCACACTAAACCACACATACATTACTAGCTATCCACTTACCTTAACCCGCACCCTAACCTTAGGGTCCGTAACTCTCGCACCACAGTGGAGGAAATAGCGAAGCCATGGAATGGCCCACCGAAATCTTGCCCTAGGTAAGATTTCTATTTTCCGCTATTTTCACCATTCGATATTTTGGGTTCGATGTTTTCACATTCGGCATTGTACCTCTTCGGAATTTTGATATAGACCCACTGCAGATGGGGTAACATACCACATTGTAGAACTGCAGATGGGGTAAAACACCACACTGTAGAACTGCATATGGGGTAACATACCAGACTAAAACTATGGATAGGGTAAAATACCACATTGTAGAACTGCAGATGGGGTAACATACCACACTGTAGAACTGCAGATGGGGTAGCATACCACATTGCAGAACTGCAGATGGGGGTAACATACCTCACTGTAAAACTGCAGATGTGGATAACATGCTTCAGTGCAGAATGACAGCTGGACTAACATCACACTGCAGATGGCATAATGTACAAAACAGTTCAAGAATTCTGCTGGTGTTCCTTCTAACGTGTTACAATATGACAAGGTAAGAAGACAGTTGTGGCAGCATGTGACAAATGGGGGTCAGGCTGAGGCAGTGCACACAAGATAAAATAGAAATAGAGTAACTTTATGTTTTTGTCACTTTAGCTTAAGACACTTATCCAAAGTTGAGAACAACTGTTAAAGCTTTACCTTCAAGTCTTTCACAGGCAGCAGTTCCCCAGTAAGGCTGAATGTAACTGCAGAATTCCAAGGTAGTGGACCAGTTTCACACTGAAACTTTTTACATAATGATGCAGTGCAGCCCTGTTTAGTCAAAGAAAGAGATAATTAGAGATGCAAAAACAATGTGCATACGATTTACTTGGAAATATTGGAAATATTCTCTGGGACTCCCCAGTTAACTAATGCTGGGGAAAGTAAGTGTCTCGCACAATAGGGGACCTATCTGATGGGAAGGAAGAGGAAGCAGAGTTATTAGATCTGTGCAGCTTCCTAATTGTATAACGTATTAGGTACTGATGAAAGATGAGGGAACTGAGTTATTAGATCTGTGTAGCCTTCCTAATTGTATCATGTATTGGGTACTGATGAAAGCTGAGGGAACAGAGTTATTAGATCTGTGTAGCCTTCCTAACTGTATCATGTATTAGGTACTGATGAAAGCTGAGGGAACTCAAAGCGCTGGAAACTTAAGCTCACTGTTTACACAGAGAAATGATACAGTGTGGGGGCAAGGACAGTGAAGGCTTCTTACCCTGTGATGCATTTAGTTTAGGTGAAAGGTGAGGGGTTGACAGCAAGAGATTGAAGCTGTCTGTTTTCCCATAGGGACAGGGACAGTATGTGACATGGGCAGCCCAGGCTGGGACTGAAGTCATCTCTTTACCAACTGAGATAGGTAGTGTGTGTGACCAGGGCAATGCAGGCTTCTCCACTTACTGACTTATTTAATACAGGTGAAAAGTGACAGTACATGGGACTGAAGCCATGTTTACCAACAGGGACAGGAACAAGCACAGTATGAGACTGAGTGTGCAGGCTTCCCTATTTATTTAGTGTAGGTGAACAGTGAGGGGTTGACAACACTATGGACTGAAGACCTCTGTTTATACAAAGGGAGAGATGCTTTGTGGGACAAGGAAAGTGCAGGGTTCTCCCTCTATGATTTTGTAGTGTTGCTAAAAGGTGAGGGGCCAGCAGCACTGGAGACCGAATTCCCCTGTTTATATAAAGAGCCAGATACAGTGTCTATCAGGGGCAGTGCAGGCTTCTGCACATTGTGATGTATTTAGAGCTGGTGAAAAGTAAGGGACTGACAGCACTATAGTTCAGGGTATTTTGTATACTCTCAAAGGGAATTAATGAATCACTGAATAGCAGCCCTCAAACACACAGCACACGTGCTGGTGCTCACAAGCATGTATACAGACATAATGAATGGAATAGTATTGGTGGGTGTCTATTTTATTCAGTTACTAATTTGTTAAATGAGTAAGTGGGCTTGTCTGAGGACACTTTTAAGCCATAGCCCAAGTCAACACATCTACCATTCATTGGATACTGTACTGTTCAAACATACATTGAAGGCAATGAACATAACTAAAACTGAATAGATATAAATTGAACATACCTTGTATGTACATTTACAATTAGAGTGTATGCAGGGACTTAATAACAGTGTAACAGTTACAGCTCTTTTCATGGTATTACACATGTTCTAATACTGTCTCTTATGCATGTCTTCTTTTGCAGTTTTCATTTTTTACAATATATTTTTGTGCCCCCCCCCCCTCCGAGTTAATCATAAATAAATAAACTCTTGTTTGGAGACTTACCTTTGTGCTACGGCTTTGTCTCTTGCCTGGAGCATTAGTCACTCTTCCTTCTGTAAGCAGTTTGCACACAGAGCTATCAGACTGGGTCAGAGAGAAAGACAGGAATGAATTCTGGTGTGGAACTGATGGTTATTATTTGATTATCAGCATTTTAATGATTTTTTTTAAGAAATACTTTTTTGTATAAATGACAGAGTGGGATGCTTGTTAGGATTGTCATTCAGCCAAGACAGTACCAGTGGGGGAAAATAATAACAATAATAATAGCCTAGGAAACTGAAAAAATGAGTTAATACAACAGGCAGCAATGATCATGATTATTGCTGAGTTCCTGATAAATTTGTAGTGTTGTCGTAGAATATTTCACCTCACTCCTCTTTCTTGCAGTTCGTAACCTATGAGTAAAATAGCAAATTATGCCTCCAGAATGTGTCTGGAATTCCAGTTAGCACATTCTAAACAAATGCTATTGCAAACATTTCTCTTACTTTAGAAAGGAAATCCAGTTTGTCCACACTTCCACCAAACAAAACAAAGGACCACGTTGCCATCTTTGACATTCCCTCCTGATTTGAGGCCTCAATAGAGGCTATAAAGGCAGCAGAATCCTGGTAGAATGAATTCTAGAAGGTTCCTGAATGTGCTTTAGTCATAATCATAGCAAATTCCAGAACAACTGTCTCATCTACTCATCTAGTTTAATAAGAACAAAAGAAAGAAACAGTCAGATTTTATAACGTCCTTCATTCTAGAAATGCTCTCCCAAAGTTCCTTCTTAGTTTTTAAAGTGCAGATTCCTTTCTCCAAGGATTTGATGTTGCACAAAAAGGACACCAACCAAACATTCTGGTATAATATCCTACCGAATATAATTTCTGACATTAACAAAGGACTGGTATGCAAAGCTACTCCGTGCTTATGAAATATTGTGTAAGACAGTACATACATTAAGGCCTGAATCTCTACCATCCTCTTACATGAAGGATCTAGTAGTAAATGGTCTTCTTCCAAATTAGAAACTGTAAAGAAATAACTAAAGATAGGTTAAATAGAGAGATGGTTTTTGTGACCCAAGATTTGGATCCCTTGGAGGTACTACTGACTTTCTTGGATGTTTAAAGTTCATACTGCATTATGGGAAAATGTAACCACAGAAAGTCATGTTAGTAGAACTGCACTGCAGATATGCTGACATGACAAATGTACCACACTTTAACTGAAAAATAAAACAGACCTCTGCTGAGGAAGTGAAAAAAAATGGATATTCTGAGCATGTCTGCTTGAAGGATTGAAAAGTTTTTCTCCTGATAAGATTTTCTTTATATAATATAGATAAAGAAGATTTAGTGGTAAATCTCCTGGTTTCTTGAAAACTTCTGGTGCCCTGCAAAAGAAAAGGTGGTGTTTCAGAAATCAGCACATCGGCCTTCATGCTGTTAGATAAAACTGACCCAACAAGGGTAAGGCATACAAAATAGGTGTTTAATTTAAAAAGACTATCTTCCTTTTTTAATTTATCCAATTGTTTGGACCCCATTCTTAAGTCAGGATACAATTAAAGTTCATGAAATTAGTATTGCTGTCTTTCCTCTTTGATCTTTTCCAAGTGTTCTCTTTTCAGCACTTGCAATATACCCATAACTGCTTCCTTCTCCAGTTCATTTGGGGTCTCTTGTATTGGTAGAATATTGAAGTATTACTGTAAATTCTTTTTTATTATCCCTGTTGCTCCTACTCCTGGAACTTCTGGGTCTGTTTATTCCAAATTGCTCTAATTTCTGCTTATAAATCTTGGTATTTTATGACTTTAGGTCTCTCATCACGTAAGACATTATAGTCGCTGGTTGTAGCTATTTCAATGATTAATTCTACTTTTATTTTTTCTAGGGCTACTATACATGGTTTTCTTGCATCTATGTTTTACTGTGGCATTGAGTGACCCCATGTAATATGAACTTCATCTTTATCAGTAATACTTTGTGGTTTCTGCTTTCAGTACTTCTGAGCTACTTGTATATTGAAGTGTTTGCGCACATCTTGCCAAATTATTGGGCTTTTCTGTATAAAGACCCTCAGTCATGAGTGTATCACACCAGAAACAAGATGTACAACTATTTCCATTTCCCTTTTTCAAAACCCGCATTTGTCTGTTTCTCACACTTTTTTATAGAGTCGGTCAACCAGTGTGCACACAATCATCGGTTGCCTTTGTTAGCCTTTCATTTTTTTTACTTTAAATTTACCTCTCCTTATTCATTTCTGTATCAAATCTTGATCAAAATGTAATTTTTCTATGTACCCATATATGAACTGATTCATTAATACCCAAATTTATGGGGACATGGCAAAAGGAAGTACTTCGGAGGAGGGGTTAAAAGGATTCCGTTTTGGCAGCTAAGGATATGTGGAAAGAGTCCAAACAAAAGAGAATACACAAAAAGAGTAACTGGATGCTCTTGCCTATAGATAGGGATAGCAAGATACAAGCAGTAAAATGTTTTTAGTCCCTTTAACTTTTTACACACGTAAGGTATGTTTTTGTCAAGAGAGGAGAAGTTGTGGACGGTAATTAATAGAGAGTCAAAGGATTTTATCTGGGAGGGGACGTGGGCAAGAGTCAACTGGGATAGACTGATCCTTCCAACAGAGCAATGAAATTTAAGTTTACCTAATTTGAAAAGATGCTTTAGAGCTACACAGTTAAGGCTCTTATACATAACACAAGGAAAAATCTATACTTCAAAGTGGAAACAGATGTTGATGAAATGGGGGAAATTCAAGAAATAAGGAAAGAGTGGGATTTTAGATGCAGCTCCTTAAAGAGAATAATAACAGTTATACAGAATGCTATATTTATAAAGTAGCAGAAAGCATACTAAGAACTAAGCCAGCACAGAAACCGATAGGGATGACTGCAATTAGGAGTGCAAAGAACAGGCAAGAGGGGGTTAGAGTTTACTGGACGAAGCTGGCAAGGGAACCAAGGTATTGGGAACAAATAATTAGAGAGGGAAAGGTAATAAATGGCAAAAGGCCAAGAAGATATTTGGACTGCAGACTAGAGATTGCCATCCCTATCAAAAGAGGTTGCCCCACCTTTGGAACAAGCCTCCTACTCATATTAAACAAAGCTCCTCTGCCCTATTTAAGCATAATTTGGACAATTGGATGGGTAACTAGAAATTTGCCCTAGGTGTTCCACCAGTGTTCCTTTTGGACAGGGGCAATAGGTGCTGATTTTAGTGTCTGTTTGAACCAGACACCCTTGAGAACATTGGTTGATCTTGACTAGGCTTGTAAGGGCCCTAGTGCTGTTAGCCTAGTAACTTCCTATGAGCCTATTGATATTAGAGTATAGGCAAACAGAAAGGAATAGGGGAATCCTAAGTGAAAGGCCTGCTCTGGTTAGGTTTTTAGCTGGAGCTAGAACAGAAACTACTGTTGAAAAAGGGATAATTAGTAGGGCATATAACATACTGCACAATAGTTATAGGAATCAATCAGAGGAGGTCAGAAAAGATGAGGGAAGAGAAATTAGATAATTTATAAAAGAACAATGGGAGGACACATATGGCTTTCAAATATGCAACAAAGTCTAGAAGATTTAGGATTTTTGCCTGGAAGTGTTTACTTATGTACTTTTATATAGCAGGCAGAATTCCAAGAACTTTTCTTTCCATAGATGGCAAATGCTAGAGGTGTAATGGGGAAAAAGAGGTTACTGGGAGCTTATGTTTTTGGAGTGTAATGAGTTGGCAGACTTTAAAGATTCTCTACAGAATACTCTTTCAGGAATTGTGGTCAAGAAATTGAGTGTAGCTAAGGAAATTATTTTTTGAGTTGGGATACAGGATCTGAATTGCTTGGACATAGTAAGGCCTTGTTAAGTTTTAATTCTAGTGGCTATCAAAAAGCAATTAATAGAAAATGGAAACTAAAGTCTAAACCATCCATACTTGTAGTAGTAGATACTGTAACATATAAAATAACAGGAAATAGAATCTTTAGAAAACAGTAGCAGTAAATTATACAGAAAAAAATGGAAATTGTGGGAACAATTCATGCAGAAAAATGTTTTAGATGAGGAATGAAAGTTAATAGGAGGTAGCAACTGAACAATTTATGTAACGGTGGATCGACTATATTGTATAAAACTATATATGTGAGGTATAATGTTTGTAAATGTGAAGTTGTTAATATGGTTGGATTACTTTTATATAAATGTAAGTTTACCTATGTCATAACTGATAATTCAATAAAGGTGTTATTTTAAGCATTTGTTCTACGCATTCTCTATACTCGCCGCAGTATTTGCGGACGTGCCAATTTTCTTTCCTTCTCTTCTGGTCCTTTTCTTTACATTCTTTCTTTTGTTTCCGGCACTTTCAGCTGCTATCTGATTCTCATCTGCTTCGGACTGATTTCCATTCTCACTCCTTTTCAAAATGCAACTAGTATGGTAGACTAACCAAAGATGTCATCTTAGACTTATTCTGGTCATGCTTTATAGGTTCACTACGCTAATGGCCCTGGAGCCTTTACAACCCTAGCCCATAGGATTAATTTGGCATCGTGCCACCTGAACTTAGTTCCCAGTGCCTCTGTCAAGTAGAGCCACTGGAATGGTCCCTGGGGTGAATTTTCTATTTCCCATCCACTCATCAAGATTTCTGTTGAAGACGGCCAGTGAGGTACTCTGCTTGACATGTGTGAGAAGTCTATTCCATAGCATGGGCAGTCTCTGGGTTATGAACCTGTCCCTCCAGCTTGTTCTGTTGATTGTGGTAATGAGGTTGAGATCTCTGGAGTGTGTAGTGTGGAGGGATTGGGATTTCTTTAGATGTAGCATTTCTAACAGAACTGGGTCAGACATAGCTTTGTAAGTCCAGCAGAGACCACCTATAAGTAGGCAATCTGAGACAGAGAATAGAAGTTTTTTGAGTCTGTCCATATAGGACAAGTGTTTAAGGCCTAAGATCCTCTTTGTGAGGTATGTTTGTGGCCTCTCCAGTTGTTGTAGGTGTCTAGTTAGGTACATGCCAAATGGGGCATTGTACTCGATGATTGTCCTAATGAGGGAAGAGTAGATGGAGACAATGACCTTTTTCTTCCTGGATGCAAAACCCTTAGTAATGAGATGTCCCACATAGAAGGACTTTCTGACCACAGTAGCAACGTGGTGGTCAAAAGAGAGGTTGCTGTCAACCTGTGTTTCCAGATCTCTTATGACACCGTCTGTGTTCAGTGAACCACCATAGATGTGGTAATTCATTGGAACCAGGTTTTCCCCAAAGGGGATGATGGCATATTTTGACATTGAGCTTAAGGCCATGGTTCTGACACCAGTCATTGGTCTCAGTGAAGCCTTTCGGTAGGATGTCAACATCACTTGGGGAGTTAATTGTGGCTCCCAACGTGCAATCATCTGCAAAATTTGTCAGACACAGTCCCTTCATGTTGGCCTGAACTTCAGAGAAGTAGATACCAAACAGAAGGGGACCCAGGACCAAACCCTGTGCGACTCCACTCGTGACTGGTCGACAGTCTGGCTTGGAGTCGACTACTTTCACACTGTGGGTTCTATCTGTGAGCCAGTTTGCAACCCACCTAGTGATATAGGGGTTGATGGCTAGCCTAGTGAGTTTTTCTATGATTCCTGAGTGGGGAATGTTATCAAAGGCCTTGGCCATATCAAGGTAGGCTGTATGAATCACCTAGCCTTTATCCACAGCTCTGGTGACTGACTCAAAGAAGTTGAGCAGGCATGATCTACCCTTCACAAAACCAAACTGTGTGGGATCCAGAGTTTGGAGGTTCCCTATATTTTTGTTTATTAGGTCCATGATGATGCGTTCCATAGCTTTGCATATCAGACTTGTCAGGCAAATGGGGCGAGAGTTCCTAGGGTCTGTAGTCACTCCTCCTTTGTGGAGAGGGATGACTGTAGCAGTGTGCCATTTGGTAGGGACAAAGCCTGAGGTGAAGCTGTGATGGAACAGCTCACACAGGTGAGGTGTCAGTTCACTCTGTAGTTCAAGTAGAACACAGCCAGGGATATTGTCAGGTCCCATAGAAGCTGTATTCTTGGCCTTGGACAGTGCTGTTTTAACATGTGCAGCAGTAATACTGGGTGCCTGGCAATCTACTGGTATTGTGATTGGTCTTTTGGTGGGGGAGAGAAGGGTAAAGTTGGCACTGAATCTGTGGGCCAGTATATTGGCAATATCTGTTGGCTTGGTATAGGAGGTGCCATTGTGCAATAGCTCTGAGCAAATCTGGGTATTGTCGTGGAAATTCTTTACATAACTATAGAAGGCCTTGTGGTTGTCTTTACTATCTGCTACAATTCTGTTTTCATAGCTAGCTTTAGAGGATTTGATGAGGGCTCTCAACTTTTTGTTGAGGCTGATAAGTGAGTTTTTCCAGTCTTGGAACTTCACCTTATTCTGCATCAGTTTCCTCCTTCTGTTGCAGAGTTTGTTTATGGCAGGGGACCACCACATTGGCTTCCTTTTTTGGAGGAGAGCATCTTGGTTCTATTAGGTATGGTGAGATCCATGCATTTGTGTACATGTTTGTACAGGGCATTAGTGTATGATTCGGTGGTCATGCAACTATTCTCCATTTGCATGGGTGCCGTGAAGTTAGCCACCTCTGTTTTTAGGAGCCCAAAGTTAGCTTTGGAGAAATTTTTTATGGTGGTTACCTTTGCAGGTGGGGTGGGGTGGATTTCCAAGGTGATTAGTTTGTGGTCGGCTCTACCCAGGGAGGAGTTGACTATTGGTACAGAGCAATGGTCACTCATGTTAGTAATGACCAGGTCAAGGATGTTGCTACCTCTAGTGGGGGTAAGAATGAGCTGGTCCAGGGCATTGGAATTAATGAATTCCAGGAACTATTGGGCAAGTGTATTTGTACATGAGTAGTTTTCCCAGTTAATGAAGGGGTAGTTGAAGTCACCCAGTATGAGAGTGTTAAGTTGGACCCTAATATTCTCCAGGGTGCTTAAGAACGTGGAGTGTGAGACTTGGGTCATGGTTGGGGACCTATAGCAGGCTACGACCTGAATCACTGTCTTACCCAATGTTAGCTGTACCCGAAGTATCTCTGATGTGTCATGTTGTGCTACCGGTCTGGAGGTGTGCGTATCCTTTATGAATATGGAAACACCACCGCCTTTGGAGCTTCGGTCCAACTTCTGGGGCCAGAAGGTATGGAATGAGTTATAGCCTGGTAGTGCAGGGGTGTTATCTGCTGCCTTGAACCAGGTCTCTGTTACAGCACAGATGTCGATGTTCTCCATGTTAAGGAGTCCTTCGAGTGAGTGTGTTTTGAGATGTAGACTTCTAGCATTGAGCAGCATGACCCTCAGATTGCATTTGTTTGTAGCTGTTATGGTGGTAATTTGGTCTTTGGAACACCACCTAAAAAAGGCACTATAGGGGTGGCAAGAGCCTTGGCCAGTATCCGGAAGCCCAGGGGTGACAGATGCAGGCCATCTTTTTCACTATGCATGGATCTGATGAGGTCAGCAAATATGTCTGCAATGCAGTCAATGTTGAGGAATCCCTTTCCTGCTTTAAAGTGAAAGATATGTTATTTTGGTATGCACTGTTTTGATAAGCATGTAGGAGTTTTGTTTTCATATCCATTTATTCAATGCTCTTTGGGGCCAATGAATCACATAAAAGCTGTAAGTTAGAATAGGAAAAGCCAATTGATTTACAACTTGATCTTTATTCCTAGATGCTGAGATAGTTTTAAATATTAACTGTGGTCTTTGGAAGTATTCTTATGAAGTTTCATTCTCATTTGTTCATATTTTACTGCTGTTTGTAGTATTATAACAGAATACTAGGCTAACAACCCTAAAAGGCCTTTTCAAGCCTAGCCATGCTTCCCAGAAATATTACAAAGGTATCGATACCTTAGGTTTTGTGGGGTATATAAACGTAGGTATGAGTGGTCAAGCATTTACAAGCTTCCTCCCTCTAATAGACACATAGGTGCCAGACGTAGGGTAAATGTATGATTGCCCATCCTCTGATCCAAACAGATGGGAAGCCTGTTTCAGAGAAGAGGCAGCCTCTGAGACATATACCTGTCCCTCCAACAAGTCTTATTTATTTTGCTGGTGAGGATTAGGTCCTTCATCAGGTGGTTATGCTGCTGTTTGCTTTGTGGATGTGCAACAGGTCCATTAAGGCTGGATCAGAGGAAGCTTTGTAGGCCAGGCATAGGTCACCTCTTAACAGACTGTTGGAGTCTGAGTATAATGACAAGGCTTTCATGTGGTCCACAAAGGACGTTCTTTCTAAACCATGCATTCTCTTTTTAAGTAAGCTATAAGGATGCTCCACTTGTTGCATGTACCTGGTCAGCTGCATACTGAAAGGGCAGAGTTCAATGGAACAATGACATCTTTGGACCTGGACGACATACTCTTGCTTATAAGTTGTGCAGCATAGAATGATTTCCTTATAATTGTGGACACATGATGGCCAAAGGCAAAGTCAGTGTCTACATGTGTTCCCAGAATGCCTGGCTACTGGTGCTACTCTTTATAGGTGAATTATCAATGTAATAATTTGCGGGAGTGCAGAGTCCTGATTCTGAATGTTCTCACCATCAAGTATTTATTGAGGCTGTAAAGATCCAAACCGAGTCTCCAGTGTGTCCCTTTTAGGACACAAGAAAGAATCTGGGATGATAACTTGTAGGATGTACTACCAGTTTTCAGATCATCTGGACAAGCATTGCAGTTGCTTAGCAGCATTTGCTCATAACTGACAGTTTGAATGTCCAAACAGTTGTAACGCATCTACCTGAGCATGTCAAATTATTAGTAAATGAAAACATGTGAAATATGCTAAAATGCCCATCCCTTATACCCCTTGTGAATGGAGGTCTTACTTTATTACTCTAACTCAGAGATCTGTGTGGCTCAGAGAAAGGGTTAACACTAACAAGGAATAAGAATCCTGCATTGATGTTTCTCCATGAAACTGCAAGATTAGAGTACTCACATAAAGCTTAATTTCCACCACACAAGCAACTGATATCTTTAGGACTTTTTCTGTTGCTACTTTTTCCAAACATATTTTTCAATAGAGGTCGTGCTTTGGAAAGAAAAGATGGGGACACCTTCAGAAGTAATTGAAATTTGGTTGGAAAAAATATCCTCTGCGACTGTTCACTGTAGTATCCCCTTAGCCTTGAAGTAGAGATACCATGCATGGGGCATTTCAGATATGTGGCCCTAGCCCCTTTAGCCTTGAAGCAATGGTAGCATCCATGGGGCATTTAAAATATATACCTGTTGAACATGGTAGCACAACATTTAAATAAAAACTGTAAGAGGGGAGTACAGATAGGAAATAGCCGTGTGTTTTGTTTTCCTCACAACAGAAGGCACACTGAAAGATCTGCCTCTTTCTGTCTCAGTCTGTTACACACACATAAACACACATTACCTACTCTATGAACTCCTGATGAAGGGCCCAGATTGAGGTTAACTCTGAATGTTGCCTCTCCTGATTCCTGAGAGTCTCTTGTATTGTATAGCTGTGTGTTAATTTTGATGCTTGGCTAGAAACCAGTTAGAATGCCCATAAATTATTACATATTTAACATGACTGCAGCAAGACTTTGGTGTGTGGGTTATGGGGAAGTTTACCACCACTTTATTTGGTGTTGACATGATGCATTGGTGAGTACCAACCACAGAAGAAGGTGGAAAGTCCCCTACAGCCCACATCTGTGAATGTTGAATTGCAGTGTTCTGTCATAAATAACTTCTCACAATATGCCTGGGTTCTAACCATGTAGCAGGACTGTCTCATGCATGGTTACAAATGAATTAGCCACCAGCACCTTTGTTTACTTTATAAATGGAACATGCTAGTCTAAAGGCACATGACAGTTCTGATGGATGACTGCCGGATTTGGAGGCAGAGCCATCCTGCCTGTTGTTCCTCATAAATTGTAATTCCATTGGTATTATTAGCATCAGGTACAGCGCAGGACAAAGGTAAGGGCTCTGCTATAGGCTGCAAAGGCTTGTACTGTGGATGTCTGTGTCGCTGCATAAGGCAGGCAATCATATTCACCAGACCAGACAGGAGCAGCTTACCCAGAATGCCTTTTATATGAATGCTAGCATGAACGATTTACGTCTGCACTGTTAGTTCTGTTATAATGCTTCCACTTTAGGCTGCTATAGCAGGGTTAATCTTTCATTTTGGGTCTGACTTGACTTCTTGTTCTACGGAGCAATAATTGTACCAGGTATATTTCCTGAGCTATTTCAGTCCTTAGTCATACCATGTTGATATTTATTTATGAATAGAAGTGGCCATGGAATGATGGCTTCACCTAGTGCTGCTCTAAGAACACTGAATTTTGTTGCTGTTACAGATCAGAAACAGAGATTTTGATGGCAGAGCAGGTCCCCAATCTACATATTTCTTTATGGATGGATAAGCTACAGACTGTAGTTAAACACTGGGCTTTGTTGTCCAAGCTGCCAGCTGAATTGCTTAAAATCCATCCTCTGTTTTAAAATACAACTCATTCTCTGCAGTCAATAGACTCTTCTAGAAGGCCGGCCTATTAGTCTGCTGTCACTTTTGTGGGATAAAAACATTATCTCACACTAACACTGAACCCATACTCTCGAACTGTTCTGTACTCATGCTTTCATATAACCTTTTTAAAATTGTGTACATCTGTTTCAATGACATTCCCAAGAAACAGAAAATAATTCAGCTCGCTTAGTGTCCTTGTATGAGTTCTGTTGCAGGGAAAGTTATTTTACTCACTTTTCTTGGGACTGTCTGCACTCTGTTTATGTCATCAGATTAGGTCATCACAGCCACATGAAATATGCCAGATGGGGCTTTATTAGTTTTCTTTTAATGGAGAAAGTGACCTCTCATTTTGTAATTGGGATGCACCAACGTACGTGTGAAAGGATTGCATCACTCTTATTCATAGGATCACATTGTGATGCAGCAACGTACGTGTGAAAGGATCGCATCACTCTTATTCATAGGATCACATTGTGATGCACCGACGCACGTGTGAAAGGATCGCATCACTTTTTTATTCATAGGATCACATTGTGATGCACTAACGTACGTGTGAAAGGATTGCATCACTCTTATTCATAGGATCACATTGTGATGCACCAATGTACGTGTGAAAGGATCTCATCACTTTTTTATTCATAGGATTACATTGTGATGCACCAACGTACGTGTGAAAGGATTGCATCACTCTTATTCATAGGATCACATTGTGATGCAGCAACGTACGTGTGAAAGGATCGCATCACTCTTATTCATAGGATCACATTGTGATGCACCAACGCACGTGTGAAAGGATCGCATCACTTTTTTATTCATAGGATCACGTTGTGATGCACTAACGTACGTGTGAAAGGATTGCATCACTCTTATTCATAGGATCACATTGTGATGCACCAACGTACGTGTGAAAGGATTGCATCACTCTTATTCATAGGATCACATTGTGATGCACCAACGTATGTGTGAAAGGATCGCATCACTCTTATTCATAGGATCACATTGTGATGCACCAATGTACGTGTGAAAGGATCTCATCACTTTTTTATTCGTAGGATCACATTGTGATGCACCAACATACGTGTGAAAGGATCGCATCACTCTCTTATTCATAGGATCACAGGAAGTTACTAGGCTAATGACCCTCGAGCCCTTACAAGCCTAGCTATGTTTTACCCTTATTTCCACAATCAGCGCCTATCACACCTGTCCATGAGGGACATAGGTGAAAGCCCTGTGGTGAACTTACGGTTAACCATCCAGTCATCCCGATTGCATTTAAAGAGGGCCAAAGAGGTGCTCTGCTTGACATGAAGCAGGAGTCTGTTCCAAAGGTGTGGTAACCTCTGGCAGACAAATCTGTCCCTCCAGCAGTTTCTATTAATGTCACATACCAGGTTAAGGTCTTTAGAGCAAGTAATCCGTGTACCATTTGACTTACGGATATGCAGCATTTCCAATAAAGCACTGTCAAAGATTGCCTTATATGCAAGGCAGAGATCGCCTCTGAGCAGTCTGTATGAAACAGAATAAAGTGACAGTGATTTCAGACGTCTTCATAGGACAGATGCTGAAGACCTTGAATTTTCTTTGTGAAGAACCTTTGTGGTCTCTCCAATTGCTGCAGGGGCTTGGAAGGGTACATACCAGAAGGGGCATTGTACTCAATTATTGGCCTGATGACAGAAGAGTACAGGGAGGTTATAACTTCTTTTTTTCTGGAGGCAATGCCCTTACTTATGAGATGAGCAATATAGAATGCCCTTCTTACCACTGTGGGGATATAGTGATAAAAGGTAAGGTTGTTGTCAACCTGTGTGCCCAGGTCTCTCACCACTGAGTGCATACTTAGGGTGTTGTTATTGATGTGGTAGTTAGCAGGAACATCACTCTTACTGAAAGGGATGATAATACATTTTTTTGCATTGAGTTTAAGGCCATGACTTTGACTCCAGTCATTTGTTTGTGTAAGACCCTCTTGTAGGACACTGACATTGTTTGGAGAGTCTACGACCGCTCCCAGTTTGCAGTCATCTGCAAAATTTGTCAGCCACAGACCTAAGTTTTAGCTTGTACTTTGGCGAGACAGATTCCAAACAGCAGAGATCCCAGGACTGATCCCTGTGTTGCACCACTGCTTACAGGTCTGCTGTTGGAGGTAGATTCCCCTATTTTGACTATATGGGTTATATAAGTGAGCCAGTTAATGACCCATCTAATGATATACAGGTTGATACCTAGCTGGGTGAGTTTGTGAATTATGCCCGAGTAGGGGATACTGTTAAAAGCCTTGGCTACATCTAGGTAGGCTGTGTGCACAGATTTCCCCTCATCAAGGGCCTTTGTGACTGTCTCAAAGAAGTCCACCAAGTTTAACAGGCATGATCTCCCTTTGACAAATCCAAACTGAGGAGGATCAAGTGTTTGGAGGTTACCGATGTCTTTGTTGATAAGGTCCATGATGATCCTCTCCATGGCCTTGCAGATAAGGCTAGTCAGGCTAATAGGTCTGTAGTTCCCAGGGTCAGTGCTTGGAAGCACCACCTTGCAAAGGGATAACGGTCGCCTTATTTTCCATTCAGTTGGGATTAAGCTAGTGCTTACATTATGACTGAAAAGATTTCCCAATGGCATTGCTAATTATTGTTTGAGCCCATATAGGACACAGCCTGGGATGTTAGGTCCCATGGATGCTGTGTTTTTGACCTTAGAGAGGGTGTTCATGACCTATTCTTTAGAGATACAGGGTAGAGGACAGGTGGTAGGGATGTTTTGGGGGTAAGTGTGGCGAGTAAGGGGGAATGAAGATTTTAGAGTACCTATTGGCTAACAGGTTAGCAACATCCACAGGCTCAGTTGCCAGTTCCATCTGAGGGAAGAGGTGCAGTGCAGCTATTCATATCATCCTGTGAGAGGTTATAATCTGTTTTGGAGAATTTTTTTAGTTTGGTTTGTGCTGTGGGGGGTCAGGTGTGATAGTAACTTCAAATGAGACTGATTTGTGGTCAGATCTCACCAGGGAAGACCTCACAGTGGGGGTGCTCCAGTGGTCCCCCATATTGGTAAACACAAGATCCAGGATGTTGGCAACCCTTGTGGGGGTGTCAACTACCTGGTCCAGGGCATTGGAGTTAATGAAGTTGAGAAACTTTGGGCAAGTGAGTTTCTGCATGAGTAATTTCCCCAGTCAAAGGATGAGTAGTTAAAGTTGCTCAAAACCATGGTGTTCGGATGTATCTTGATACACTCAAGTAGATCCACATAGTCAGAGTGAGTGTCCTTATTCATGGAGGGAGTCCTATAGCTGGCAATGACTTCAATAGGTGTCTCACCAACAGTTAATTGCACCTGAAGTGTCTCCAGAAAATCATACTGTTTAACTAATCTTTAGGTGTATTTATCTTTAATGAATACTGATATACCACCTCCTTAGTTTTCACTCCTTCAGTCTGAGATCTGAATGTGTGGAAGGAGGTGTAGCCCAATATGGCTGGGTGCTCTCCGTAGTCTTGAACCAGATGGAGTTGTTACATCGGGAGTTTTGTCCTTGAGACACTGACTAAAAAAGGCACTATGGCGGTGGCAAGAGCCTTGGCCAGTAGCTGAAATCTCAGGGGTGACAGATGAAGACCATCTATGGCAAAGCATCGAGGTTTGTCGATCACGTCATCCCAGGCTGACAGATAGTGTATCCCCTTAGAATGACACCAGAAACTACGCAAATGAAGTCAGTCATTTTCTGTTTTTACTGAGGCATCATCCTAGGTGAAGGTAAAATGCTGCTTAAGGTTAGGGACATACCAGCCTGATACACAAATTCTGAGTGCTCAACTATGTCTCTCTTTATATAGTCCAGACAGGTACGTCTCAAGTTGTTTACACCAACATGGACTACGATGGAGTCATAACAGTACCTGTTGTTGAGAGACTTGAGTGCATGTGTGATATGGCGGATCCTAGCACCTGACAGACAGCTGACTGTGACTTTCTCCTTCTCCAGCCTGGTGAGAGGGACATCTGTGTGTCTCATGATAGAATCACCTATGACTAATATGTTTGGTTTTGTGTTTTGCCTTAAGGGCTTGACAGGTGAGACACTAAGTGAACTATTATTCTGCAGAGGAAGTATTATGTGTAGCGTGCTTTTGTTTGGGAGGTCTCTGGTGTTTAGGTATGTTTCTGATGAGGACCTTCACATATGTAGGTATGTGGGATGTGGGTTTGAGTGGAGTAGGAGGTGAAGTGTGCATGCTGACGACCCGGTCATTGTCATACATCAGACTTCTTTCTTTTATATCATATGATGTCATAATGATCTAGCCTCTCTCCATTTTTGTTATGTTAGCCCTTCTGGTTTTGCTTCCTGTGGAACGTCACATTTGTTTGAATATAAAGTGCCGTTACTTCTAGATGCTCTCCAATATCACTTCTAAAAACATGAAAAAGAAATGCAGCTAGAAGTGGATCCTGTTGCACTCCACTGACACAGTCTGGTTCCTAGGAGTGTATTGTCTAATCATGGTATTAATTGTGCAGTGCGCTAAGAGTAATGGGTTCTGATATGATTTAATCTGCTAGCAGTATTCATTATGTGCACATTATTCATGTCAGAGATTATATAGAATGAGCTGCCTGTGTCTTCCTCACTTTTTAGTCATGAACCAGCAAGAAAGGTTTCCTCTGCACTCAAAGGCCCTCTTATTGTTGTAAATGAGCATGATTATACATAACATTGTGAATGGGACAAATTGCAATTTTTAGTGTGTGCTTGTAACAGAGATACTGTGCTCTATTTTTGCATGGGAATAATGTTGTGTTACACTATGATATCACATTATTTTGTCTTGCATATGAATCTGCTAATAAAACAATTTGAAAAAAAGAAGAGCCCAATCCCAGGCTTTGAAGTAAGAGAGATATTAACACTCACTGTGTGGTTAACCATGTCAGAAACATTCCAGATGAATCCATGTTCTAATTGCACTGGTGCAAATAATGTTACAGTAAGGGGCACGGTCCTGGTGCCGATGTTTGTCACCTGTGGAGAGAGCAAAATCTGTTAAGTGTAGCACTAACTACATACAAATATCCTGACGTTTTCATACAAATATGTTAAGTGTAGCACTAACTACATACAAATATCCCGACTTTTTCAGACTTGCATGTAAAACATGCAGAGTCATCACATTCAGCTGTCCTGAGAACTTTTGGATTAAATAATATAAGTTATGGCTGTTCGAAGTATTGTATTACTGTCATATTCTTGTATCGGAACATTGCTACTTTCAGTACTGGACAATTAGCAACACATCCTGACCTACTAAGAAATTGGACCCTGCTATCCCAAATTCCACATACGTTTTTCAGATCAATCTGCCATACCCCTAATAACGTGGGAAGGCACAGGGTCCAGGCCATCATGTGCTTTCTTTGGGTTACTTAGACATATAACAGACAGACCTGGAGGTCCAGGCCATCATGTGCTGTCTTTGGGTTACTTAGACATATAACAGACAGACCTGGAGGTACAGGCCATCATGTGCTGTCTTTGGGTTACTTAGACATATAACAGACAGACCTGGAGGTACAGGCCATCATGTGCTGTCTTTGGGTTACTTAGACATATAACAGACAGACCTGGAGGTACAGGCCATCATGTGCTGTCTTTGGGTTACTTAGACATATAACAGACAGACCTGGAGGTATGCTGCATGGAATGACATTGCACACATGACCACATGACCATGCTCTTCTCCCCTTCAGTGAGCACACCTGCATTAAATACTCAGCCTCCATTAAGACTCAGGCACCATAGTGTGACATCTGTTATAGCACAACCTCCTCCAACAGATGAGACAGCACTGGACAGTCACATCACCACACCCTCCCCTAATCGTAGAGCACCTCCCTCACAGATGAGACAGCACTGGACAGTCACATCACCACACCCTCCCCTAATCTTACAGCACCCCCTCACAGATGAGACAGCGCTGGACAGTCACATCCTCCCCTAATTTTACAGCACCCCACTCCCCACAGATGAGACAGTACTCCACGGTGTCATCACCACACCCTCCCATAATCTTACAGCACCCCCGCTCACAGATGAGACAACACTCGAAGTCTCATCACTATATCCTCCCCTAATCTTACAGCACCCTCCCTCACAGATGACACAGCACTCCACAGTCATACAGCACCCCCCAGAAGGATGAGACAGCACTCCACGCTCTCCTCACCACACCTTCCCCTAAGCTCCTTCACTACCTGGCAAAGTTGCTGAATTTGTTCTGCATGCACCACATGGGAAGTACAGCAGGGTCAGAGAGGCACTCAGTTTCAGCATTTCTGAGTAATTTTACTTCTGGGACCATGCTGTAGCCTGACACAGCTCCACTGACATACTACTGGGCCCACGAGGCACCCAATGTTCTGAGTACTGTATTTCTAGGTCTGTGATGTACAGAAATACAAATGTCCTGAGCAATGAACTCCTGGGTTTATGCTGAAGACAGCTATAGCTATTATAAGTCCTCTACAAGCTAGCTGATAATGTAACTATATAACCTCTTGAGTTCTGTAACAGATTGCTGATAATATCCCCACATAACATTCTGAGTGCTGTACTAAAGGGCTGATAACATAACTATATAATGCTGTACATAACCATAATCATTCTAAATGCTGTACTGAAGGACTGAGAACATAACCATATAACATTCTGAATACTGCACTGAAGGGTGATAACATACCCGTACCATGCTCTGAGAACTAAACTGAAGGGCTGATAACATAACCATATAATACTGTACAGAAGGGCTGATAATATAACCATGTAATACTGTACAGAAGGGCTGATAATATAACCATATAATACTGTACAGAAGGGCTGATAATATAACCATGTAATACTGTACAGAAGGGCTGATAATATAACCATATAATACTGTACAGAAGGGCTGATAATATAACCATGTAATACTGTACAGAAGGGCTGATAATATAACCATGTAATACTGTACAGAAGGGCTGATAATATAACCATGTAATACTGTACAGAAGGGCTGATAATATAACCATGTAATACTGTACAGAAGGGCTGATAACATAACCATATAATACTGTACAGAAGGGCTGATAACATAACCATATAATACTGTACAGAAGGGTTGATAACATAACTATATAATGGACTCCCTTCAGTTTGCTTATCAGAGAACCAGTCAGTCGATGATGCAGTTAATATGGGACTGCACTACATCTTGACAACCCGGGGACATATGCCAGGATTTTGTTTGTGGACTTCAGCTCTGTTTTCAATACAGTGATCCTGGAATTTCTGCACTTGAAACTCACCCAGTTTTCCATCCCTGCCTCCACCTGTCAGTGGATCACCAATTTTCTGATTAGTAGGAAGCAGCAGGTGAAACTGGGGAAATTCACATCTAGCTGTCTCATGATCAACATGGGCATCCCCAGAGATGTGTGCTTTCCCCACTGCTGTTTTCGCTCTACACTGGCTATCGCACAATCAACATGGGCATCTCCAGAGATGTGTGCTGGCCCCACTGCTATTTTCACTCTACACTGGCTGTCGCATGATCGACATGGGCATCCCCAGAGATGTGTGCTTACCCAACTGCTATTTTCCCTCTACACTGGCTATCGCACGATCGACATGGGCATCCCCAAAGATGTGTGCTTGCCCCACTGCTATTTTCACTCTACACTGACTACACCTGCATTCTGCACCCTGTGGGGTAGAGGGACCATAGCATGCTGTGCTCTGTAGGGGGTGCTGGGACCATGGCATACTGCACTCTGTTGGGGGGCTCTGGCATGTTGCACTTTGTGGGGAGGACACCATAGCATGCTGCACTCTGTGGGAGATGGGACCATGGTATGCTGCACTATGTTGGGGGTGGTGGTAGGACAATGGCATGCTGCACTCTGTGTGTGTGTGTGTGTGTGTGTGTGTGTGTGTGTGGGGGGGGGGTATGGGATCATGGCTTGCTGTACTCCATGGGAGATGGGACTATGCCATACTGCAGTTTGTCGGGGGTGATGGGACCATGGTATGCTGCACTTTGTTGGTGGGTGGTGGTGGGACCATGGTATGCTGCACTCTGTTGGGGGGTGGGACCATGGTATGCTGCACTATGTTGGGGGTGGGGTGGGACCATGGCATGTTGTGCTCTTTGGAGTGGGAGACCATAACATGCTGCGCTCGAGTGCAGCAGTATTTGGAAATATGTGCAGCAGACTGAGTATGATGTGTTACAAGGGGTTTCCATGGCAACCATCTGACTAATCTTTTGTGCGGGCATAGTGTTGCTGTGAGAGGGTGAGGATAAAGGTAGGGAAACCAGAGAGGTTTTGAGAGATGCAAAATGGGCATGTTGTCCAGAGCATGAAACTCCCTTTCTACAGCTGTGATGACAAAAATAATGACATTCTACTAAAGCATGAGGTGGTTGGAGATGAAAAGGTGGAGAGTAGGGGAAAGCAGATATAAAACAAAGTGAAAGTCTACTGGAAAGAGGGTCATTCAGACTGGATGACCAATAAGCTAGGTCAAGTAAGTCCAAGGTTACAGTCACATTTACTGCCCAGGTGAAGTCTGAAGGTGATTACAAAGCCTTGTTTGGAGGGTATAATGGTACAGAGCATGCAGTACTGTTATATGATAGCTCAGGTTTGTGCTGCGAGGATTGTGAGAAGGGTAGTTAGCTGTGAGGATTGTGAGAAAGGTGGTTAGCAGTGTGGATTGTGAGGAGGGTGGTTAGCTGTGAGGATTGTGAGAAGTATGCTTAGCACATGGAAAGCGTATAGGACGCTAAGCAGCAGCAAAGTGTGGACTGCAGCTGTTCCATTAGAGGTGGGCATAAAAACCTTGGGTCCTGAACAGCATACAAAGCCTCTGATTGTTTTTGGAATGACAGCCTTCATGCTGACATCAGACACGAGTGCATTGGCCAGGACGACTTCAGATAGTTTTGGAGATTTTGCAACCAAAACTGGTGACTGATTCCAAGAGGTTATAAATAAGTGAGAAGCAATCCAGGGCAGATTGCTTTATCCCCAGATGGCACACACATTGTTTTGATAATATAAAGTTACAGATTCAAGTTTGACAATCAGCCGTGAACAGAGTTTGCTCTCAAAAAGAGCTGTGTCTGGTCATCAGTATACTGTGTTAAGCTAGCAACATTGTAGTGTTATCATATACCATTCGAATATATAGAAGTAGGCCAAGCAAGAACCCATTTGAAAGAACACCAGAGGGGCTGGCGGAAGTCTGTTTCTCAGATATGCATGACTTCTGCCCACTAAAGTACAACTTTTGGATAAAGTGAATTGGTCTGGCAGGACAGGAGACTCTAATATGATCATCTACATCCTATCCTGAAGGTTGATTTACGTGTCCTGGCTACATGACAAGTATACATTTAGAATAATTGTACTATACTTACAGATTAATGATATGCTTCTACATTAATTGTCATTTTCAGTGTCACTTGCATCCATTAACAATTTCTAAAATTCTGCCAAACCAGGTGGAAGTGGATGCAGCCACTCCAGACCTGGAGTGCATTCAAACTCGAATCGTCTAAGTCATTTCATGGAGCAAGAGAATACGCAGCTCCACAGAACGAGGTGATATGGAGTTATTTTTTATTGGAGTTGGGTATCTTACCTTATAGGAATGTTCAGCTATCTTCCTTTCATTCGTTTTTGTTGTGAAGAAATGGATGTACTGAGTAAATTCAGCCCTAAAGAAAGAAAATACTAAATTAATAAAAAATAGTTAAAACAGTCAGCCTTTGCTCACACTCTTAGTGCATTCTGCAGTTTTAGGAATAGAGAAACCTCTCTCTGTGTCTCTATGTGCCTGTCTATCTACCCATCTATCTATCTATCTATCTATCTATCTATCTATCTATCTATCTATCTACCTACCTACCTGTCTATCTATCTACCCATATATCTATCTATCTATCTGTCTGCGTATTGCTTTAGAGTGAGTGGTTGGTGTAGTTGGTAGAACAATGTTGTGAAAGTGCTACTGGGTGAGGAGCATGTGAAAGGGGTTACAGATGCCTGCTATACACGAGTACATGTATGTGTGTTAAACAAGTTTTGGGGCATGAATGACAAAGAGGTGTTGGCAGCTTGCCCCACATATTATAAAGGTGTGCAGTGTGTGTTTGTGTTTTGCATTGTATGGGCATATTAAAATGGTTGAGTTTTCTAGGAGTGTGGGGTACTTTGTGTTGGTGGGTGTGTGTTTGTGCATGTCCATGTGTGTCAAATGGTTTGTCATTTTGATTAATGGACAAGCTGAGGACTGTGCTGTGATAATTTGCTTTTTCATCTACACATTCCTTGAGGAATCTGTTTTTGCGATTCAAGACCTAATCCATGTGTCCAGGTGTGTGTCTGTGTGGTGTACATGCATACAGTAAGAACAAGGGATTATTAGTGACCAGAAAAGAAGTAATGAAGAGGGGACTGAGGAATTAATGAGTATGTCCAGCATATAGTAAAGATGAAGTGTCTTCCCGATTATGGCTTGTGGTGCTTGTGACCTCCTGAGGCGACTGTTTTATCACTCCATAGTATTCGCTGACAGAATGCATATGGGCAGCTCCAGTAATTCTAATGTAGGAAGAAGCCATATAATTATAGGTTTGTTAGTCTCACACCCGGTCTACAAAAGGTTCCAAAATGCTTCTGCATGAAGGCTGGTCGAGTACTTCAGTGCTAATTTCTTGGATGCATTTACACAGCATGGCTTCACTCAGCAGAGGCCATTTGCATCCATTCTGGCTCAGTTTTATGACTGACTCACAACTGATGTGGACAAGACAAATTTATCAATGTGGAATATCCACTGTGCCACACAGGAGGTTGGAAGATAAAAGTACTGTGACTGGGGTCCCCAAATGGTGAGGTGGGTTGTAATCTAGCAGGTGAGAAGCAGAGGATGGTTGAAATGGAGCTTGGGTGGCATATGGTTAGTATTAAGAGGCATTATCACTCTATGGAAGGTGGCTGGGATGCTTCTAGACCATACCATACAGTAGGCAGTGGCCTTAAGCATGCCACTAGCACATTGGTGAGGAGGACTATTCACCTTTGTACACATCAGCCACAGAGTTAATTCCAGTATAATGACTGTTTTCTAGCTTCTACACTGTGCAGCACCCCCATAATAACTCTGATATGTACCCCTGCCCAGTGAAGGGTAGAGGCAGGACCTATCCCCTGCTGGTAGTGGTAGGCTGGAAGAATGGGAAGAACTATAGGCTGCAAGGAAATGATGTCAGCAGGGGCAGAATAGGCAGGACCATAGGCTGAGTGGGAATGATGTCAGCAGGGGCAGAATTGGCAAGGCCATAGGCTGAGAGTGAATGATGTCAGCAGGGGCAGAATGGGCAGGGCCATAGGTAGAGAGGGAATGGTGTCAGCAGGGGCAGAATGGGCAGGGCGATAGAGAGGGAATGGTGTCAGCAGGGGCAGAATGGGCAGGGCCATAGACTGAGAGGGAATGATGTCAGCAGGGGATCCTAAAAGTACAGATCAAATGGAGTCAGAAGGAACAAGAAGTTGGGGCACAGGTGAAGGGGGATCCACAGAGAAAAAAGGAAATTCTGAGGTTAACCTTTCATTATATAGGGCACTGGTAAGCCCATATCTGGAATACTGGGTGCATTTTTAAGGTGCATGACATGAAGAGTGGATCCCAGAGATACTGAGGTCACCCTTCCACCATGCAAGATACTGGTAATGTCACATCTGGTGTACAGGGTAGAGTTCTGGGGATATATATAATGTGGAGTACAGCCCTGAGATACAGAGGTCATCCTTTCACTGTATAACACACTGATAAGGTCACATATGGGGTAGGTGGTAAAATTCTGAGGTATATATTATGAGGACTGGATCCCAGACATATTGAGATCACCATTCTACTGTACAAGATGCTTATAAGACTACATTTGGGGTACAGGGTACAGTTTTGAATGTTATATCATCAGGAGTGTATCCCAGGGATACTGAGGTTACCCTTGTATTGTACAGAATATTTGTAGGGTGACATCTGGGATACAGGGTACAGTTCTGGGGTACATATCATGAGGAGTGGATCCCAGACATACTCAGTCACCTTACTGTTGTACAAGGCACTGGTAAAGCCACACCTGGAGTACTGAGAAACGTTCTGGGGGTGCATAACATGAGGGCAGCATATGTTGGTTCAGTTATCCTATTTCAGGGAGCTGGGACATTGTGCATGTCTGTGTTATCCTAACTTGAGGACATAGGACAGTGTGCATGTCTGTGGTATCCTAACTCGAGAACATGGGACAGTGTGCATGTCTGTGTTATCCTAACTTGGGGACATGGGACAGTGTGCATGTCTCTGTTATCCTAACTCGAGGACATGGGACAGTTTGCATGTCTGTGATATTCTAACTCAATGACATGGGACAGTGTGCATGTCTGCATTATCCTAACATGAGAACATGGGACAGTGTGCATGTCTGTGTTATCCTAACACGAGGACATGGGATAGTGTGCATGTCTGTGTTATCCTAACACGAGGACATAGGACAGTGTGCATGTCTGTGTTATACTAACTCAAGGACATGGGACAGTGTGCATGTCTGTGTTATCCTAACTCGAGGACATGGGACAGTGTGCATGTCTGTGTTATCCTAACTCGAGGACATGGGACAGTGTGAATGTCTGTGTTATCCTAACTCGGGGACATGGGACAGTGTGCATGTCTGTGGTAGCCTAACTCGAGGACATAGGACAGTGTGCATGGCTGTGGTATCCTAACTCGAGGACATGGGACAGTGGGCATGTCTGTGTTATCTTGACATGAGGACATAGGACAGTGTGCATGTCTGTGTTATCCTAACATGAGGACATGGGACGGTGTGCATGTCTGTGTTATCCTAACTCAAGGACATGGGACAGTGTGCATGTCTGTGTTATCCTAACTCAAGGACATGGGACATTGTCCATGTCTATGTTATCCTAACTCAAGGACATGGGACAGTGTGCATGTCTGTGTTATCCTAACACGAGGACATGGGAAAGTGTGCATGTCTGTGTTATCCTAACATGAGGACATGGGACAGTGTGCATGTCTGTGTTATCCTAACATGAGGACATGGGATAGTGTGCATGTCTATGGTATCCTATCTTGGGGATATGGGATAGTGTGCATGTCTGTATTATCTTAACTTGGGGACATGGGATAGTGTACATGTCTGTGGTATCCTAACTCAAGGACATGAGATAGTAGGCAGGTATGAGAAATTCTAATGTTATCCTAATTCAAGGACACAGGATAGTGGGTAGGTCTGGCTATCCTGACTTAGGGTCATGGGGTAGTGTGTAGGTCTGATATGTCTTAATTTAGGGACATGGGTCAGTTTGTAGGTCTGGTTATCCTAATTTGAGGACAATGGACAGCACACAAGGTCTGGTCATCATAATTCAAGGACATGTCACAACCTGCAGGTACAGGTATTTGTATACTAATTTACACACATGGGATAACGTAATGTACATGTTTTTGTGTCCTACATGAGGGATATGAAACAGTAATCAGGTAAAAAAAACAGTAAAAATAATTAACAATTATAGGACAGTATAGAGGTACAGGTCCTAGATAACATTCAAATACAATCTGTGTATCTGAGCTCAGATACAAGAGCAGAATGCAGGTACATGTCTGTTTATCTCAAATAAGGGACACGGGATAGCACAGAAATGTAATTAGCGCTTTCTATTGGATCATCCTAGGACCATCTGGTACCCATTTCATACACTTAACTTTGTCTTCAGACAATCTACATTACATCATTCTTTGCTAAAGAGATGCTTTGCCTGCCTCATTAAACACTGATAAAGTGAATCTGGGGGTCCCTGCTGTCTCCAGTCCCAGAATTAATATTTAGTACTTTTCTTGAAACTGCATTGTTGATTAATTTTGAAAGACTGATAATCTGTACAATGCAGTCATCTGACCTAAATACCTTTGAACTATGCTGTGGAATTTATGGATTACGCAGGCACCCCTTCTGAGAACTAAGCCGCTGTTTAGTCCTATTACCTGAGATGTAGTTATTGTTTGCTAGTCACTTTTTGTGATACAAAGTGCTCTCACTTGTCCTTCTATCGCGTCATTAGTGTTCTGATTTACCCTTCCATCATGACATTCGTGTTCTGACTTACCCTTCCATCATGACATTAGTGTTCTGACTTACCCTTCTATCACATTAGTGTTCTGACTTACCCTTCTATCATGACATTAGTGTTCTGACTTACCCTTCTATCACGTTAGTGTTCTGACTTACCCTTCTATCATGACATTAGTGTTCTGACATACCCTTCAGTCATGACATTAGTGTTCTGACTTACCCTTCAATCATGACGTTAGTGTTCTGACTTACCCTTCAGTCATGACATTCGTGTTCTGACTTACCCTTCTATCATGACATTAGTGTTCTGACTTACCCTTCAGTCATGACATTAGTGTTCTGACTTACCCTTCTATCATGACATTAGTGTTCTGACTAACTCTTCTGTCATGACATTAGTGTTCTGACTTACCCTTCTATCATGACATTAGTGTTCTGACTTACTCTTCTATCATGACATTAGTGTTCTGACTTACCCTTCTATCATGACATTAGTGTTCTGACTTACCCTTCAGTCATGACATTAGTGTTCTGACTTACCCTTCAGTCATGACATTAGTGTTCTGACTTACCCTTCTATCACGTTAGTGTTCTGACTTACCCTTCTATCATGACATTAGTGTTCTGACTTATCTTCAGTCATGACATTAGTGTTCTGACTTACCCTTCAGTCATGACATTCGTGTTCTGACTTACCCTTCTATCACGTTAGTGTTCTGACTTACCCTTCTATCATGACATTAGTGTTCTGACTTACCCTTCTATCATGACATTAGTGTTCTGACTTACCCTTCAGTCATGACATTAGTGTTCTGACTTACCCTTCTATCATGACATTAGTGTTCTGACTTACTCTTCTACCATGACATTAGTGTTCTGACTTACTCTTCTACCATGACATTAGTGTTCTGACTTACTCTTCTATCATGACATTAGTGTTCTGACTTACCCTTCAGTCATGACATTAGTGTTCTGACTTACCCTTCAGTCATGACATTCGTGTTCTGACTTACCCTTCAGTCATGACATTCGTGTTCTGACTTACCCTTCTATCATGACATTAATGGCATAGAGCACAGGTAGTTCCTGGGTGTGCATATTATCTTCCAACGTATCATTTTCATTATCACTAATGTGGAAACAAAGTATTCAGTGTTAATATTGCAGCTTATTAAATGGCAACACGTTTATATACAGACATCATCTCTCTCTCTCTCTCTCTCTCTCTCTCTCTCTCTTTGTCTGTGTCTCTGTTATTCCTGACTGGAAGAAGGAAGCCTGATTAGCTATTAAATTTGTATATATGAATAGTTTTCAGTCTCAGTTTCAGTCTGCAAAATTAATAAATGTAAATAATCACCCTGGGCTGTACATTACATTATTTGAAGTTTAGGAATACAGGGTTCCTTAGCTGGTAACTGAACACCTTGGCTTACTGCTGTGGACTGTACTAATGTTTTTTTATCATGCATCTAGCCATGTTTTAATGCTATTACAAAGTAACTGTTGCAGTGTTTAGTAATACATTGTAGTTTAAGTTCATAGGTTCATAGGTAGGTACTAGGCTATCGGCCCTAGGGCCTATACAAGCCTAGCCAAAAAGGTACCCTGGCTTTCGCCACCCAAGAAAATTATTTTCCTGTGCCCCTGTCGAGCAGTCACAGAAGTGATCCCCGGGGTGAATTTCCTAATTCCCATCCAGTCATCACGATTTTTCTTGGAGTGCTAATGAGGAGCTTTGTTTGACATAAATAAGTAGTTTGTTCCAGAGTATAGGAAGTCTCTGGGACAAGAATCTATCCCTCCAGTATGGTCTGTTTATTGTAGTGACAAGGTTTAGGTCCCTAGAGTGTGTAGCTCAAAGGGATTGGGATTTCTTCAAATGGATCATGTCCAACAGCTCTGGGTTTTACATAGCTTTGTATGTTAAGCAAAGATTGCCTCCGAGTAGGCGATATGCGATGGAGTAAAGCTGGAGTTTTTTTTAGATGGTCTGCATAGGGCATCTGTTTGAGGCCAGTAATCCTCTTTGTGAGGCAGTTCTTCGGCCTTTCCAGTTGTTGTAGATGTCTTGTGAGGTACATACCAAAAGGGGCATTGTACTCTATAATGGGTCTAATGAGTGATGAGTAGAGAGGAACAATGACCTATTTTTTCCTGGATGAGAAACCTTTTGTGATGAGGTGTGCCATGTAGAAGGATTTCCTGACTACTGTGGCAATGTGATTATCAAAGGAGAGACTACTATCCACCTGTGTCCCAAGGTCTCTTATCACACTTTTGGTGTTAAGTAGACTACCACCTACATGATAGCTCATGGATACAGAGTTTTTACCAAAGGGAATCACAATACACTTTTTGACATTGAGCTTGAGGCCATGGCTTTGACACCAGGCAACTGTCTCAGTGAGGCCCTTTTGTAGGATGTCCACATCGTTAGGAGTTTTGATTATGGCTCCTAGTTTGCAGTCATCTGTGAGCTTCATTAGCCAAAGACCTTCTGTGTTAGCCTGTACATCAGAAAAGTAGATACCAAACAGGAGAGGACCCAGTACTGAACCTTGTGGTACTCCACTTGTCACTGGTCTGAAGTTGGATTTGGAGTCTGCTACTTTCACAGTGTGGGTTCTGAAAGTGAGCCAGTTGGCAAGCCATCTTGTGACAGGGATTTATACCTAGTTTAGTGAGTTTATGTATAATTCCAGAGTGGGGGATGGTGTCAAAAACCTTGGCAAGATCTAGATAGGCAGTGGGAACCACCTTACCCTCATCTAAGGCTTTGGTGACTGCTTCAAAGAAGTCAGTCAGGTTTAGGAGACATGATCTGCCTTTTACAAACCTGAGCTGGGTGGGGTCTAGAGTTTGGACATTACCAATATCTTTGTTTATGAGTTCCATGATGATACATTCCATGGCCTTGCAGACCAGGCTCGTTAGGGTAATGAGGCAGTAGTTCCTGGGGTCCGTGGTGGCTCCCCCTTTGTGGAGTGGGATAACCATCGCTGTGTGCCATTCAGTAGGCACAAAGCCTGAGGTGAGGCTATGATTGAACATGGTGCTTAGGTGGGGTGCCAGTTCATTCTGTAGTTCATGTAGAACGCAGCCTGGGATGCTGTCTGGTAATATGGATGCTGTGTTCTCGGCTTTGGAGAGTGTGGTTTTTACCTGAGCAGCCATGATTACAGGAACTTTGAATTCTTCCAGTATAAAGATGGGCCCTTTAGGGGGTGAGAGGGGGGTAAAGTTAGCACTGA
The DNA here is from genome assembly GCF_019279795.1 of Protopterus annectens. Classification (NCBI taxonomy): domain Eukaryota; kingdom Metazoa; phylum Chordata; order Ceratodontiformes; family Protopteridae; genus Protopterus; species Protopterus annectens. The sequence continues at coordinate 1,824,338,119 of NC_056744.1, forward strand.
ACCTATCCGCCAGGATGTTGGCAATATCAGTTGGTTCTGTATATTTAGTGCCATTATGCTGTAACTCAGAGCAGATCTGAGAGTTGCCTTTGAGATTTTTGACATAGCTACAGAATGCTTTGTGGTTGTCTTTAGAATCAGTGGCAATTTTGTCTCCATAACTAGCTTTCGAGGATTTTATGAGGGATCTCAGCTTCTTACTGAGGCTGACCAGGGAGTTCCTCCAGTCATGAGATTTTACTCTTTTTTGCAACAGTTTCTTTCTTCTTTTGTAGAGTTTGTTTGTGGCAGAAGACCACCAGATTGTCTTCCTTTTTTTGGAGGATAGCATCTTAGTTCTGTTAGGGATAGCATGATCCATGCACTCGTGTAAGTGCTTATAAAGTGCATTTGTGCAGGATTCAGCAGTCGTACCTCTATTGTCCGTCAGCATGGATGTCGTGAAGTTTGCCACTTCTGTCTTAAGAAGCGTGAAGTTGGCTTTGAGAATTTTTTTACGGTGGTTTCCCTAATTGGGGTGGGGGGTGTGGATGTCTAGGCTGATTAGCTTGTGGTCAGAACTGACCAATGAGGAATTGACCTCTGGTGTGGAATACCGGTTGCCCATGTTGGTAATGACCAGGTCTGCCCCTGGTGGGGGTGTGGATAAGTTGATCCAAGGCGTTGGAATTTATGAATTCCAGAAAACATTGAACAAAAGAATTGGTACGAGTAGTTTTCCCAGTTAATGTTGGGGTAGTTAAAATTGCCCATTATTAGGGTGTTGGGTTGTACCCTAATATTTTCCAGTATATCAAGAAATGAAGAGTGGGAATCCTGGAGTATGGTGGGGGATCTGTAGCAAGTTACAATTTGGATTGCAGTCTTGCCCAGAGTTAGTTGCACTTGGATAATCTCAGATGCATTATGCTGAGCAACTAGCCTGGAGTTGTGGATATCCTTAATGAATATGGACTTGCCTCCACCTTTAGTGTTTTGGTCCAGATTAGGTGGCAGAAGGGTGTGGTATGAATTATAGCCAGGTAATGCAGGGGTGCTCTCTGGAGCCTTGAACCAGGTCTGTCACTGCACAGATGTCGATGTTCTCCATTTTAAGGAGTGCCTCGGGTGAATGCATTTTGAGGTTTAGACTTCTAGCATTGAGTAGCATTACCCTCAGATTTTGCTTGCTTATACCTGTTATGGTGGTGAAGTTGTCATTTAAACCTTGCCTAAAAAAGGCACTATAGGGATGGCAAGAGTTTAGCCAGTATCTGGAATTCCAAGGGCAAGAGGTGCAGGCCATGTCTGGCAAAGCATTGTGGTCTGTCGATCATGTCATCCCAGGCAGACAGATACTGGATCCCCTTAGAATGACACCAATAGCTTAGCCAGCTGTTGAACTCAATCATTTTGTCCTTGTACTGTGGTATCATTCTGGGTGATGGCAGGATGCTACTCAGGGCTTGGGTCATAGCCCTGAGTAGCATCCTACCATCACCCAGAATGATTTAAGTGCTGCAGTTTTCACACCCCCAGGTGCAGGCTGTTACACACACACACACACACACACACACACACACACACACACACACACACACACACACACACACACTTGAAAGTGGGACTGTGTGTATCAGATGTCCGGCCAGGTGAAATGGGGGTTGGGTGTGGGGCATGGAACCTAACAGGTAAGGATCTACTTTTTGTTTTCAGACTGGGGGGAGGATGAGTCAGCTGGTTACTACCACGTGGCTAAAGTCAGAGGAAAGGGATCACCCTTTTATCTTGAACTTGCCATGCATGCACATATTAGGACGTATGTGCAACTACATCCATGCTTTCTGTGATGTCATAGTACATGTGACCTGCAAACAGGATGCTGAACTGGCCCAATATAAAGGGCTCACTCAGTGTGGCCACTCAGGCCATATGGTCATTAGTGAAGTCCATGGAAGGGACACAAAGCAAGTCATTCCTGAGAGTCTGGATATATATCCCCAGCTTGCCCTCTCAAGGAATGACCAAGGTGTTGTAATAGGACTTCAAGGAATATTAGGTGACAAGCCCACTTCAAGCAGTAAAGACTCCTTAAAAAACAGAAACGGGAATGCAGTTATTCAATATAGTGACTCCACGAACTGAACAGCTGTAGCGACCGAAGACTGACTGCTCGTAATTTCAGACGCAAACAACAATTAGTAAAACAGTACTATTCCGATCTAGTTCACTTTTGTAGATTTAATCACCCTTTTAAGAAGAAACCATTAAAAAAAAGGTTTCATTAAAGGATCTGTATGCTTTTTAATAGCATTTAGATGATGCAGGCTGTGGTACAATATCACGTCTAGCCACCAGATGGCAGAAAGACATATTGCAAGCTTATTTTTGGCCATGTTTTTAACAGTTTTAGTTCATTTTAATTGTACCAGTTATCCATTTCATTAAAACATCAACAAAACTGTTTTCTTTTCTATATAAAATTAGATCCATATTCCCCCCACTCCCATTTAGCAGATCTGTGTCAGTGGTCATTAATTTTAACATATTCTTTGGGTTATAATGGCATGTATGCATTTGTTTCTTTCTTGGTTTTAATTTCAGTCAAAGTTGTCTATATTCTAAAAGGGCTTCTACTTTTGCCTGTATCTCAGTTATACTTCCTGAAAGTCTTTCTAGTTCTGCTTTTACATAAGGCAGTAGGTCATATATTATGTGTGCTACTTAAATTTTAAAAGTATTTTAGTACAAATGGAACAGGTTTATTTAGCAATCCAGACTGTTTACTGGCTCAACTTTTTTCTTGAACAAACACAGTAAGCCATGGTTTTTAGAAAGGTGTCCCACTCACTCACCATGAACATGGCCATCTTTGCACTCACAGAAAGATATCTTATTCTTGGTCTGATCTACCGCTGATGTTTCCTGCTAGTGGAAGCCTTAGCAGAGCAGGCCCTTCCGCTGATGTATCATGCTAATGGAAGCCTTAGCAGAGTGGGCCCTACCACTGATTTTTCCTGCTAGTGGAAGCCTTAGCAGAGCAGGCCTTACCACTGATGTATCATGCTAATGGAAACCTTAGCAGAGTGGGCCCTACTGCTGATGTTTCATGTTAGTGGAAGCCTTAGCAGAGTGGGCCCTACCGCTGATGTTTCATGCTACTGGAAGCCTTAGTAAAGTGGCCCCTGCTGCTGATGTTTCATGCTAGTGGAAGCCTTAGTTGAGTGGGCCCTACTCCTGATGTTTCTTGCTAATGGAAGCCTTAGCAGAGCTGGCCCTACCGCTGATGTTTCATGGTGGTGGAAGCCTTAGCAGAGCAGGTCCTACTGCTGATGTTTCATGGTATTGGAAGCCTTAGCAGAGCAGGCCCTACCACTGATGTTTCATGGTATTGGAAGCCTTAGCAGAGCAGGCCCTACCACTGATGTTTCCTGCTACTGTAAACTTTAGCAGAACAGGCCCTACCACTGATGTTTCATGGTAGTGGAAGCCTTAGCAGAGCAAGCCCTACTGCTGATGCTTCCTGCTACTGTAAGCTTTAGCAGAGCAGGCCCTACCGCTGATGTTTCATGGTAGTGGAAGCCTTAGCAGAGCAGGCCCTACTGTTGATGTTTCCTGCTACTGTAAGCTTTAGCAGAGCAGGTCCTACCACTGATGTTTCATGCTAATGGAAGCCTTAGCAGAATGTGCCCTTCCACTGATGTTTCCTGCTACTGTAAGCTTTAGCAGAGCACTACCTCTCAACCTCTTAGAGCAAAAAATCTGGACAAACCCTAAAATGATGGGGGGACAAATAGGGACAGATTTTATATATTGCTCTTATAACTTAGAAAGTTGATATAATAATAGATTTTGCATTATCATTAATTTTTTGAAGGATGTGTAGTCTTAAAATCAAATGTTTGTCATTATTTAATGACTTCAATCCTCAACTATTTGCCACGAAAGTACAGATTTTAAGAGGAACACACCAAAAATATGAGGCAAAAATCTGGACATTCTGCGAAAATCTGTACAGTTGAGAGGTGCTGATGTTTCATGCTAATGGAAGCCTTAGCAGAGCAGGCCCTACAGCTGATGTTTCATGCTACTGGAAGCCTTAGCAGAGTGAGCCCTACTGCTGATGTTTCATGCTGCTGGAAGCCTTAGCAGTGTGGGCCCTACTGCTGATGTTTCATGCTACTGGAAGCCTTAACAGAGTGGGCCCTACTGCTGATGTTTCATGCTAATTGAAGCCTTAGCAGAGTGAGCCCTACTGCTGATGTTTCATGCTGCTGGAAGCCTTAGCAGTGTGGGCCCTACTGCTGATGTTTCATGCTACTGGAAGCCTTAGCAGAGTGAGCCCTACTGCTGATGTTTCATGCTGCTGGAAGCCTTAGCAGAGTGAGCCCTACTGCTGATGTTTCATGCTGCTGGAAGCCTTAGCAGAGCAGGCCCTACAGCTGATGTTTCATGCTACTGGAAGCCTTAGCAGAGTGAGCCCTACTGCTGATGTTTCATGCTGCTGGAAGCCTTAGCAGTGTGGGCCCTACTGCTGATGTTTCATGCTAATTGAAGCCTTAGCAGAGTGAGCCCTACAGCTGATGTTTCATGCTACTGGAAGCCTTAACAGAGTGGGCCCTACTGCTGATGTTTCACGCTGCTGGAAGCCTTAGCAGTGTGGGCCCTACTGCTGATGTTTCATGCTACTGGAAGCCTTAACAGAGTGGGCCCTACTGCTGATGTTTCATGCTAATTGAAGCCTTAGCAGAGCAGGCCCTACAGCTGATGTTTCATGCTACTGGAAGCCTTAACAGAGTGGGCCCTACTGCTGATGTTTCATGCTGCTGGAAGCCTTAGCAGAGTGAGCCCTACTGCTGATGTTTCATGCTGCTGGAAGCCTTAGCAGAGTGGGCCCTACTGCTGATGTTTCATGCTAATTGAAGCCTTAACAGAGTGGGCCCTACTGCTGATGTTTCATGCTAATTGAAGCCTTAGCAGAGCAGGTGTTCCCACTTGCAAAGCTGCATGCTAATGAGCAGCACCAGGACAGCAGCTAATGCTAGTTAGCCTTATCCTCTCCTGTAGAAATGCCAGAGAGAGAATTCCTCAGTGGTGTAACCTCTACTGTTGGAGGAAAAAGCAAACATCAACAAGTAGTGGTAATCAACGATTTTCTCCTGTGGAAGCAGCTGCAATGCATGTACGTTCAGCAAGGATACTTTAGGGTGGGGTGTAAAAGTGTGTGTGTGTGTGTGTGTGTGTGTGTGTGTGTGTGTGTGTGTGTGTATATATATATATATATATATATATATATATATATATATATATATATATATGGGTCTACTTTGTTTCATTGAATTTCATTTCACTGAATTTCATTTCACCCTAACCACATTGCTGAAAACACAAATTATGAAAACTAATTTCACTGAATCTCATTTGACTGAATAGAACTTAGTATATATGGCACTGTGTAGAGTACTGTAAGGCAAGAAAAAGGTATATGCTCTTTTCCCCACTGTAGTGCGATCCTGGAGTTAGTATATATAGTTAGGGGGTGCGGGGGGCATACCCTGTTTGTTTTATATTGTATTTTACCAAAAACTTCAAAACAATACATTTTAAACAATAGACATTCATACTTGCAACACCAGTGACTAACTCTCTCCAAAAGACAATATGTACTCAAACTAAATTGGGGTGGGAGGCTACACCCCCATCCCCCAATGTAGGGGGCTGTGCCCCCCCGCCCACACTCCCTAACTTTATATACTAACTCATGGCAACTCCTTGGCAATTAATTGGATTGTGCATTCATTGAATTATCAACAGTGCTCCTAGCTGCTTGGGTTGGTTTTGTATATATAAATATTTGTGTGTGTGTGTGTGTGTGTGTGTGTGTGTGTGTGTGTGTGTGTGTATATATATATATATATATATATATATATATATATATATATATATATATATATATATATATATGTATATATGTGTGTGTGTATATATATATATATATATATGTGTGTGTATATGTATCTATATATATATATATATATATATATATATATATATATATATATATATATATATATTTATTTATGTTACAAAATATGCACAGACAAGGCTCCAGGTTCTCCAACAACTTTAATATGAACAGACACAAGCACTTTCACGAGATGCTTTTTCAGGTGTATATCACATTCAATCAGAAAACCCTTCTTACACCCTTCAAATAAAGTCATGTGACCTTTTCAAAATATATTTAAAGGTATATATATTTCATAAGCACATAAGCCTGTTTTCATAATATATAATAAAACATTCACAATGTATAATAATAAAAGCAGGAGCAACAACATTCAATAATAAAAAATATAAAATAAGACTATAATAATATGATAGGATACTGGCATTAGTAATCACAGGCCTCTACCTACGTAGTGGTCTGCTTTTTAAGATGGATCTCATGGGCACATGATGATTTAGTCCATGCCCTGTATTTGCCCTTAACCTAACTATCCATTCTGTCTCTAAACTTTCAGTTCATCCCCTTATATCCCATCCTCTTGGGTTATCAAAACAGCTACCTATAACCTGAAATTTTAAATTATGCATATCATTGGTCTCACTAATGTGCTTAGCTAATGCATTAAAACTACTTATTTTCTTAATGTGATAAACATGCTCCCTGATTTTATCTTTTAATTGTCTGTCTGTCTTGCCAATATAAAATTTGTGGCAGAGCTGACACATGGCCAAGTATACATCATGTTCACTATCACACATAGCAGTGATCCTAAAATTAAAAACTTCTCCTGTGCCTGGATGTTTAAATTTTGTCTCATCCTTCAGATAAACACACATCTGACATCTCCCACAGGGCTTAGTTCCCTCTTGGCCTACCATATAATTGCCATCTCTCGTGTGGCAAAGTCGTCTTTTCAGAGACTTTTTTTTGTCTTATGTTTCTGTATCACTCCAGCATCTGTTAGCGTGGAGGATATGGTCAGCAGACCATGTTGTTTTGCCAAGGATGGCCTGCACCTGCCCTCCTAGACTTTCGGATATTGGCTAAACCTTTTCCCCTCCACTTAGAGCCTTTTGTAAGCGATGCCAAAAGGACAAAACTACCAACATAGTGAACAAGTTTCCAAGCAGCCTTAAGTTGTTACTGGCCTGTACTAGGAGCCTAAACAAAAAATTCCACACCTTTCAAGCCCTCTTCACTCTGGAGAATGTAGACATCTGTGCTGTGACTGACACTTGGTTTAAAGCCATAGAAAGTACTCCGGCAGTGCAAGGCTACAGTGCTTTCCACGCCTTTAGACCAAAAACAGCACAGACCAGGGTCAAAGGTGGAGGTGTCTTGCTCTATGTTAGTAACAAACACACCTCCAGGCTAGTTAAACAGCATATGATACCATGGAGTTCATCCATGTGCAAGTCACCATAGACAAGGTCCCTCACCATATCATGGCTAGCTACAAGTCACCATAGACAAGGTCCCTCACCATGTCATGGCTAGCTACAAGTCACCACAGACAAGGTCCCTCACCATGTCATGGCTAGCTACAAGTCACCATAGACAAGGTCCCTCACCATGTCATGGCTAGCTACAAGTCACCATAGACAAGGTCCCTCACCATGTCATGGCTAGCTACAAGTCACCATAGACAAGGTCCCTCGCCATATCATGGCTAGCTACAAGTCACCATAGACAAGGTCCCTCACCATGTCATGGCTAGCTACAAGTCACCATAGACAAGGTCCCTCACCATGTCATGGCTAGCTACAAGTCACCATAGACAAGGTCCCTCACCATGTCATGGCTAGCTACAAGTCACCATAGACAAGGTCCCTCACCATGTCATGGCTAGCTACAAGTCACCATAGACAAGGTCCCTCACCATGTCATGGCTAGCTACAAGTCACTATAGACAAGGTCCCTCACCATGTCATGGCTAGCTACAAGTCACCATAGACAAGGTCCCTCACCATATCATGGCTAGCTACAAGTCACCATAGACAAGGTCCCTCACCATATCATGGCTAGCTACAAGTCACCATAGACAAGGTCCCTCACCATATCATGGCTAGCTGCAAGTCAACATAGACAAGGTCCCTCACCATGTCATGGCTAGTTACAAGTCACCATAGACAAGGTCCCTCACCATATCATGGCTAGCTACAAGTCACCATAGACAAGGTCCCTCACCATATCATGGCTAGCTACAAGTCACTATAGACAAGGTCCCTCACCATATCATGGCTAGCTACAAGTCACCATAGACAAGGTCCCTCACCATGTCATGGCTAGCTACAAGTCACCATAGACAAGGTCCCTCACCATGTCATGGCTATCTACAAGTCACCATAGACAAGGTCCCTCACCATATCATGGCTAGCTACAAGTCACCATAGACAAGGTCCCTCACCATGTCATGGCTAGCTACAAGTCACTATAGACAAGGTCCCTCACCATGTCATGGCTAGCTACAAGTCACCATAGACAAGGTCCCTCACCATATCATGGCTAGCTACAAGTCACCATAGGCAAGGTCCCTCACCATGTCATGGCTATCTACAAGTCACCATAGACAAGGTCCCTCACCATATCATGGCTAGCTACAAGTCACCATAGACAAGGTCCCTCACCATGTCATGGCTATCTACAAGTCACCATAGATAAGGTCCCTCACCATATCATGGCTAGCTACAAGTCACAATAGACAAGGTCCCTCACCATATCATGGCTAGCTATAGGTCACCATCTATGACCCTAGAGTCTCACAACTCTTACCTAAACCTACTGGAGTCACTCAGCATCCAACCAACCACCCTATTCATGGGTGACTTAATTACCCCTTTATAAACTGGGAAACTTACACTGCCTCAAACTCACAGGCATAATGCTTCCTGGACTTTTTTTAGCACAAACACCCTGGAACAGATAGTGCACACTCTATCCAGAAGATCAAACATGCTGGATCTGGTACTCATCAACATGGGATAGTGTTGAACCCCCCCCACCCGGTGTCACAAAGCTATCTCCTTTGAAGTAAAAATCAACCCAGAAAACCCAGCTAAACCAGTAACAGTTAACTATTTTAAGACAGCCTACATCCATTTAAGTGATAATTTGTGAAAAATTCAAGGCACCCCCAACCCTGAGACCACAGGGATTTCAGCCCCCCCATGTAGAAACATTCTAATTTCTACCCTTCAGGTCTGTAAAAACACTCCACTCTAAATTGTAATTCTAGCCCTTCCAGTCTCTAAAGAAACATTTATCCATCTTTTTTGGTATGTGATACATCCCCACTACCCTCCCAGTCTGTCCCTGAGTCAACATTAGCTGACACAATCACTTTCAGCCTTAGACGTTTGAGTCACCCCCTGGTACACATTCTGGTTTCTACACTTAACGTCTGTAAAACACTCCACACTAAAGTAATTCCAACCCTTCCAGTCTCTAAAGAAACATGTATCCATCTTTTTTTTGGTATGTGATATATCCCCACTACCCTCCCAGACTGTCTCTGACTCAACAATAGTTGACTCACTTTCTCTCAGCCCTCAGACAAGGTATTTCTTAGGGCATTCAACTGGTAAAATTAAAAAGGACTTTCACTCCTATAAAAAATAAAAAAAGCATTGGTAACAAAAGAAAGACTAACATTATAGATGTGACGTCTGAGCAAAATAAAAATTGGTAACAAATGAAAGACTAACATTATAGATGTGACCTCTGAGCAACTGATAGTTTATTTTTCAATTGCACATACCTTGATTGGCTTATCCTGCTCCATTCGCCTTACGGGCTCACTCCACTCCCCTCTCCCCAATTGTCACCCACTCCCTACATACTCTGAATTTATAGGTAACCTCCTTTACTAAGACCCTCCAATCATCCATCAGCACCATCTACACACACCCTTTAACTTTCCACCACTCCAGCCCACCTACCTGTTCAATATCCACACCCATATCTCCTACTCACACAATTCACACCGTCACCAAATATAAATACCTCCTCTAACTGCACAACATCACTCCTACTATGTCTCATTACCCCCAGTCTCATCTCCACTATACCCTCCTGGGATTCACCTCCCTATTCAGCTGCTTCTCCATAGCTACCATCAGCACCTCTTATCTCTTCACAATCACTCACTGTATCCACCCTAAATCTCCCACTCTAACCCACAACATTACTATCACCCCCACTCATGCAAGCATATACTCCACCATATACACCCAACCCACCATATACCATACCCCTCCCATGTACCACTACTATCCTTCTAAAAAGCAACCAAGTCTACAATTTCACTACCTAATCATCCAATACCTAACAACAATCACCTGTATAACTACCCAGCTACTACTAGGAGGAGACATTCACCCCAACCCTGGGCCAGCAACCTCTGCTAATAAGCCATGCACCCATCACTATCCAGCTAAATACAAACCCACCGACTTACTGATACTAGATATGAATACCCGCAGTGTCATGAATAAAATAGAAGACCTTCACGCTGCCATCTCCTTATATAACCCTGATATTATTCTCATCACAGAGACGTGGCTTAAACCACATATTAAAGATAATTCCATCACCCCACCTGGGTATAACATTCTCAGGGCAGACCGGCTACATAAAAGAGATATGGCTTGAACCACACATTAAAAATAATTCCATCACCCCACCTGGGTATAACATTCTCAGGGCAGACCGACTATATAAAAGAGACGTGCCTTAAACCACATATTAAAGATAATTCCATCACCCCACCTAGGTATAACATTCTTAGGGCTGACCGGCTACATAAAAGAGACGTGGCTTAAACCACATATTAAACATAATTCCATCACCCCACCTGGGTATAATATTCTCAGGGCAGACTGGCTACATAAAAAAGATGTGGCTTAAACCACGTATTAGAGATAATTCCATCACCCCACCTGGGTATAACATTCTCAGGGCTGACCAGCTACATAAAAGGGACGTGCCTTAAACCACATATTAAAGATAATTCCATCACCCCACCTGGGTATAACATTCTCAGGGCAGACCGGCTACATAAAAGAGATATGGCTTGAACCACACATTAAAAATAATTCCATCACCCCACCTGGGTATAACATTCTCAGGGCAGACCGACTATATAAAAGAGATGTGCCTTAAACCACATATTAAAGATAATTCCATCACCCCACCTGGGTATAACATTCTTAGGGCTGACCGGCTACATAAAAGAGACGTGGCTTAAACCACATATTAAACATAATTCCATCACCCCACCTGGGTATAACATTCTCAGGGCAGACCGCTACATAAAAAATATGTGGCTTAAACCACATATTAAAAATAATTCCATCACCCCACCTGGGTATAACATTCTTAGGGCAGGACCGGCTGCATAAAAGAGACGTGGCTTAAACCACATATTAAAGATAATTCCATCACCCCACCTGGGGTATAACACTCTTAGGGCAGACCGGCTACATAAAAGAGACGTGGCTTAAACCACATATTAAAGATAATTCCATCACCCCACCTGGGTATAACGTTCTCAGGGCTGACCGGCTAAATAAAAGAGACGTGGCTTAAACCACATACTAAAGATAATTCCATCACCCCACCTGGGTAAAACATTCTCAGGGCAGACCGGCTACATAAAAGAGAAGTGGCTTAAACCACATATTAAAGATAATTCCATCACCCCACCTGGGTATAACATTCTCAGGGCTGACCGGCTACATAAAAGAGACGTGGCTTAAACCACATATTAAAGATAATTCCATCACCCCACCTGGGTATAACATTCTCAGGGCAGACTGGCTACATAAAAGAGACGTGGCTTAAACCACATATTAAAGATAATTCCATCACCCCACCTGGGTATAACATTCTCAGGGCTCACCGGCTACATAAAAGAGACGTGGCTTAAACCACATATTAAACATAATTCCATCACCTCACCTGGGTATAATATTCTCAGGGCAGACTGGCTACATAAAAAAGATGTGGCTTAAACCACGTATTAGAGATAATTCCATCACCCCACCTGGGTATAACATTCTCAGGGCTGACCAGCTACATAAAAGAGACGTGCCTTAAACCACATATTAAAGATAATTCCATCACCCCACCTGGGTATAACATTCTCAGGGCAGACCAGCTACATAAAAGAGATATGGCTTGAACCACACATTAAAAATAATTCCATCACCCCACCTGGGTATAACATTCTCAGGGCAGACCGACTATATAAAAGAGATGTGCCTTAAACCACATATTAAAGATAATTCCATCACCCCACCTGGGTATAACATTCTTAGGGCTGACCGGCTACATAAAAGAGACGTGGCTTAAACCACATATTAAACATAATTCCATCACCCCACCTGGGTATAACATTCTCAGGGCAGACCGGCTACATAAAAGAGACGTGGCTTAAACCACATATTAAAGATAATTCCATCACCCCACCTGGGGTATAACACTCTTAGGGCAGACCGGCTACATAAAAGAGACGTGGCTTAAACCACATATTAAAGATAATTCCATCACCCCACCTGGGTATAACGTTCTCAGGACTGACCGGCTACATAAAAGAGACGTGGCTTAAACCACATATTAAAGATAATTCCATCACCCCACCTGGGTAAAACATTCTCAGGGCAGACCGGCTACATAAAAGAGAAGTGGCTTAAACCACATATTAAAGATAATTCCATCACCCCACCTGGGTATAACATTCTCAGGGCTGACCGGCTACATAAAAGAGACGTGGCTTAAACCACATATTAAAGATAATTCCATCACCCCACCTGGGTATAACATTCTCAGGGCAGACTGGCTACATAAAAGAGACGTGGCTTAAACCACATATTAAAGATAATTCCATCACCCCACCTGGGTATAACATTCTCAGGGCAGACCGGCTACATAAAAGAGACGTGGCTTAAACCGCATATTAAAGATAATTCCATCACCCCACCTGGGTATAACATTCTCAGGGCAGACCGGCTACATAAAAGAGACATGGCTTAAACCACATATTAAAGATAATTCCATCACCCCACCTGGGTATAACATTCTCAGGGCAGACCGGCTACATAAAAGAGACACGGCTTAAACCACATATTAAAGATAATTCCATCACCCCACCTGGGGTATAACATTCTCAGGGCAGACCGGCTACATAAAAGAGACGTGGCTTAAACCACATGTTAAAGATAATTCCATCACCCCACCTGGGTATAACATTCTCAGGGCAGACCGGCTACATAAAAGAGACGTGGCTTAAACCACATATTAAAGATAATTCCATCACCCCACCTGGGTATAACATTCTCAGGGCTCACCGGCTACATAAAAGGGACGTGGCTTAAACCACATATTAAACATAATTCCATCACCCCACCTGGGTATAATATTCTCAGGGCAGACTGGCTACATAAAAAAGATGTGGCTTAAACCACGTATTAGAGATAATTCCATCACCCCACCTGGGTATAACATTCTCAGGGCTGACCAGCTACATAAAAGAGACGTGCCTTAAACCACATATTAAAGATAATTCCATCACCCCACCTGGGTATAACATTCTCAGGGCAGACCGGCTACATAAAAGAGATATGGCTTGAACCACACATTAAAAATAATTCCATCACCCCACCTGGGTATAACATTCTCAGGGCAGACCGACTATATAAAAGAGATGTGCCTTAAACCACATATTAAAGATAATTCCATCACCCCACCTGGGTATAACATTCTTAGGGCTGACCGGCTACATAAAAGAGACGTGGCTTAAACCACATATTAAACATAATTCCATCACCCCACCTGGGTATAACATTCTCAGGGCAGACCGCTACATAAAAAAGATGTGGCTTAAACCACATATTAAAAATAATTCCATCACCCCACCTGGGGTATAACACTCTTAGGGCAGACCGGCTACATAAAAGAGACATGGCTTAAACCACATATTAAAGATAATTCCATCACCCCACCTGGGTATAACGTTCTTAGGGCTGACCGGCTACATAAAAGAGACGTGGCTTAAACCACATATTAAAGATAATTCCATCACCCCACCTGGGTAAAACATTCTCAGGGCAGACCGGCTACATAAAAGAGAAGTGGCTTAAACCACATATTAAAGATAATTCCATCACCCCACCTGGGTATAACATTCTCAGGGCTGACCGGCTACATAAAAGAGACGTGGCTTAAACCACATATTAAAGATAATTCCATCACCCCACCTGGGTATAACATTCTCAGGGCAGACTGGCTACATAAAAGAGACGTGGCTTAAACCACATATTAAAGATAATTCCATCACCCCACCTGGGTATAACATTCTCAGGGCTCACCGGCTACATAAAAGAGACGTGGCTTAAACCACATATTAAAGATAATTCCATCACCACACCTGGATATAACATTCTCAGGGCTGACTGGCTACATAAACAAGACATGGCTTAAACCACATATTAAAGATAATTCCATCACCCCACGTGGGTATAACATTGTCAGGGCAGACCAGCTACATAAAAGAGACATGGCTTAAACCACATATTAAAGATAATTCCATCACCCCACCTGGGGTATAACATTCTCAGGGCAGACTGGCTGCATAAAAGAGACGTGGCTTAAACCACATATTAAAGATAATTCCATCACCCCACGTGGGTATAACATTCTCAGGTAGACCGGCTACATAAAAGAGGCAGAGGCTTAGCCCTACTTCACAGAACCAACCTACAACTCCAACTCCTCCAAAATGATTCCCACAACTTCAACAATGCAGAGACTCTATTTGCAAAGCTCTCCCTTAACCAACATAAGCAACTAAACCTACTGCGTATCTATATACCCACTGGTGACAACCTAACCATCCTAGAATCCATACTTCACTGGGCCTCATACTCCTTCCCTCAAGAAATTATTGTGCTAGGTGATGTAAACATTGACTGGAACTCCATCCATTCTTCCACCCCCCCACCCACCACATTAACCTATATAACTTCACCCAACTTGTAGATACTCCCATATGCATTGATAAGGCCACAAAAAGACAATCTATAGTGGACTGGATCCTCACAAATCAACCAAATACTGCCCATCAGTGTGGCACCCTACCAAACTCTCTGAGTGACCACAGCCCCACTTTTATCCTTAGGCAAAATCTTAAAATAATGAACTTTCCCTCCCTTCTACAAACTCGCTCTAACAAAAAATTTTCCTAGAGACCACGTCATAAGAGCCTTGCAACATTGTAACTAGTCTCCCATCAAAACCCTTTCATTAGACAAATTAGTTGATTACTTCAACTACACATTTCTAAACATCCTCAACCAACTAGCCCACTTAAAAACTATCAGGATACGTAGCAACCCCAACCCTTGGCTCCAGAAAACCACAATAGCCCTACTTACAGCCAGGGATAAAGCCTGGAAAACCAGGTACCACACCAGATCATCCGCAGCTAGGTAAACCTTTCATGAGCTCTAAAACAAAGCTAAAAAGCAGGTTAAGCTCAATAAACAAAATTACTGTATCACTCAACAAAACAAATACAGTACCAAACTACAAAAATTCTGGGCAACAATAAATAACATCCTACAGCCCGGAAGAACCACCACTCCCACTTCCAATATAACAGGTACAGACCTGGACATAGCCTCCAGCATTAATAACTATTTCACCTCCTCAGTACTCATACTCAAACAACATCACTTCCTCCAACATCTCACCACCACCTCAGGCCCAAATCAATACCATACCATTCACACGTAAGTCTGTTCCTACGTCTTACTATCCAAAAACTCCTAGCCAAACTCAAACCAACCACCCTTGCAGCCAATAAACTTCCTGATGAATACCTCCAAATTGCATCCACAGCTATAGCCTGTCCCATTTCACTTCTAATAAATGGATCCGTCACTGAACACACCATTTCATCCCTTTGGAAAACCTCATATATCATACCACTCCACAAGGGTGGCCCCTCCCTAGACCTTTCCAACTATCGATCAATTGCAATTCTGTCACCCCTCTCTAAGATCCTAGATAGATGTATTCATCACCAGTTCCTCTCCTGTCTCCTCACCAACAACCTTCTCTCCTCAACCCAACACGGATTTTGCCTATCTCACAGCACCACCACTGCCCTACTCAAATTCACCAATACTATAAACTATAAACTTCTACAGTAATCTAGTTAAATCTAGGTAAATTTGTCTTAGCTACTTTCCTAGATTTATCCAAGGCATTTGACACAGTCTCACATAATAAACTACTGTCTTGTCTCTCTGACCTCAACCTTAACAACCCCATCCTCCTCTGGTTTAAAAGCTATTTAGATAACCGCCAACAATCCGCCAAATGGCATAACTCTCTATCCACCCCACTCCCAACCTCCTTAGATATGCTGCAAGGATCAATCCTAGGACCCCTTCTTTTTAATATCTTCACAAACCAACTCCACTCAACTACCTCTAAAGCTGGCATAGTGCAATACGCTGATGACACAACTCTCATATGCTCTGCACCCAACATCCAACTTCTCCAACAAAAAGCCCAAGATGCCCTCTCTGAAGTGGAGAACTGGCTTAACAACTCACAACTCATACTAAATTCCAAGAAAACACAATTAATGCTATTCCACTCTACTAAAACGTGCAACCTTACCGTCTCTATACTCT
This sequence comes from Protopterus annectens, assembly GCF_019279795.1. NCBI lineage: Eukaryota > Metazoa > Chordata > Ceratodontiformes > Protopteridae > Protopterus > Protopterus annectens. The sequence goes on from NC_056744.1 coordinate 1,824,354,808, forward strand.
TCACCAGCAAAACCCAAATCACCCCTGTCATTGTGGCGAAACTCCTAGGAGTTACCATTGACCAGCAACTCAAATTCACAAAGCACATATCAACAACCATCACTAAAGTCCACAAAAAGCTAGGTTCCCTCTATCACTGTAAAAGTTATCTAACCACTGAATCTGGAATTGCAATAGCCAGGACCCACCTCATATCTGCTCTACTTTATGCACCCCCCGTTCTAACCATTCTTTACAAAACTGACCTTAATAAACTTTCCAGCTGTTACAACAAAATTACTATATTCAGTACCAATGCCAAATCATGATCCCACCACTGCCTTTCCTACAAGCCTTGCACTGGCTTGAGTTTCCAAACCTACTAAGGTTCCATCAACTCAGCCCAGCTCATCTAATTCTGTACTATCCCAAGAAAACCCCTGACCTGACTGGTGTGCTGAACTTCTACAATTCAAATAGACAACTTTGGTCCTCCAACAAAGCCTTAATTGAAACCATCACATGCAAAAACAACTCCGGGGAACCACTATTTGCCCATGAAATAGCAAAAATATGGAGCAATCTTCCCTCTGACCTCAGACTGCAAAACTCCACGCCCTCTTTCAAAAGCCTACTTAAAACATACCTTTTTGCCAACCATCTATGCAACTGTAACTGACCTCCTGAAGCCTCGTCCGCTTACTATTTCTACACCCAATCTGTCCTGGACAACACAAACAACACCATCTAACTATACCTATCCATGTGTGAGCAATAACCTACATATAAGTGTCATGTACATGTGTGTGTGTGTGTGTGTGTATGTATGCATGTGTGTGTGTGTGTGTGTGTGTGTGTGTGTGTGTGTGTGTGTGTATATACACACATATATATATATATATATATATATATATATATATATATATATATATATGGATCACCTACAGAACACCGACAGCCCAAAATACTGTCACCCATATGGCCAACACACAATATCGACAGCGCCAGAACTTCACAAAAAAGGAAAATAAAATGTACTTTTTTATGCTAGCAGGGGAGCTCCCCATATATGTGGAGAAGGGGGTGAGGAGGGACCATTCTGTCAGCTGAGGGAGACAGAAACAGAAACTCTCAGCAGAGAGACAGTCGAATCAGTCCCTCAAAAAAATGTGGAACCAGTTGGGAACTGTTTAGTCTGGAACATTTCATGGAGAAGTTTAGATGTGGATGAGTTCAGTGTCTTGAACAGGGGATTGAATTTCATTCCTTTGAAATGTAATAATTTGACTGATGTTCTGACTGATATGAAGATGTTTAGTAGAAATGTTATATTGAATTATGAATTTGGTAACAATTTTAGCTCACATGAACGTATGTTCAAAAAACCTAGTGTCTATATACCCCGAATAATCATCTGTTGGTTGCGGCTTTTTATAAATTAATTGAAGATGATTTACATAAGATGTACACGATGAAGGTAGACTGGATCGTAATGTCAGGAACAAGGGTTATAACTTGAGTTTTAGGGAAAGGAATGCCTTGTTAAGGTTGCAGAATGATTGTACTATTACCATCAGACCTGCAGATAAAGGCGGACCTATTGTAATTATGGATAGGGAGGGATATAAAAAGGCCATGACAAATATGTTGAGTGACCTTAAGTACTATACAGTGATCAGTAAAGAGTATGTGGTTGCCATTAAATGTAGGATCCTGTCAATGATGGATGACCTTGTTAAAAGTTTTACCATCACCAGTGAGTTGGGTAGGTTTCTGGAAGTAGATTACCCTATGATTCCGGTCATACATGGCCTTTCTAAAATTCATAAGGATGGTGCAAACCCCCCCCCCCCCCCCATGAGCCCCATAGTATCAGGGAGGGGGTGGTGCACTGAACCATTTTCTTTATATGTAGAACAATACCTACGACCCATTTGAGATCACAACACAACTGCTTTCAAAGATACGAAACAATTCCTCCTAGATTTGTATAGTTTCACTAACACTTTTGAGATGGAGCAAGATACCCTTTATGTCACTTTAGACGTACAGTCATTGGTCACTATTATTCCAAATGATTTGGGTGTGGGTTCAGTTAAAGAATATTTAACTAAATATAGTGAATATGATGAGAAATAGATAGATTTAATCTGCCTATTTTTGGAAGTTATACTTGAAAATAATGTCTTTATATATAAACAAAAGGTGTACTTACAGCATGATGGTGTGGCTATGGGCACTTCCTGTGCCAATAGCTACGCCAACATGTTTTTAGCTCTCTGGGAGGAAGATGCCTTGTTCTTGACTGATTGTTTCAGCAAACATGTTAGTTTCTATCGTTGGTTTGTGAACGGTGTCTTTTTCATCTGGAATGGTACCCCAGATGAATTGGATAGGCTTGTCATACAGATGAATAGTATGACTGATTACCTTACATTCTCCTTGAACTTTTCCAGTACCAGAATAGAGTCTCTGGATGTTTATGTGGAGAAGTTGATGGGCTGTCATATCAATACAGGAGTTCACAGGAAGATGTGTCATAGGAACACTCTTTTGCACAGACGAAGCATGCATCCTCCTTACATCTTTAGGAACATCATTAAAGGACAAGGAATGAGAATATCTCACCTGAATGCCTCAGACTCAGGGTAGCAACATGAGTTGGATGCCTTCAGAGGCAGGTTACTTGAGCGAGGTTACAATAAGGAAGCAATAGAAGAAGGTCTCTTAGATCTAGACCATTTTAGGGCAGGCAGAGCTGCACCTTACTTTTCAAATCAAGTGGAGGTTAGGAGCAATGAGAGGAACAGACCCTCAGGAGTGAGGATACCCATGTATTACACTACTGATAACAGGGCCATCTATGATATTATTAACAACCACTGGCGGATTCTCACCACCAACAGAGATATCAGAAACACTGTTGGTGAGAGGCCGACTTTTAGGTTTAAGAATAAATCTAATTTAAAGAGAATTTTATGCCACTCCATCAATAGAAGTGATATGAATGAACATGTAGGAACCACATCATGTGGTAAATGTAATTATTGTGAGTTTATCAACATAGGTGATCAAT
>NC_056744.1:1824362862-1824407862 GCF_019279795.1 Protopterus annectens
CTAAACTGGTGGTAAACAGTACGACCTTCATGGATCAACTTACAGGTAACGCACAGCAGTGTGCTGAACTGGTGGTAAACAGTACCACCTTCAGTGATCACCTTACAGGTAACACACAGCAGTGCACTGGACTGGTGGTGAACAGTGCCACCTTTACTTGATCTGCTTACAGGTAACACACAGCAGTGTGCTTGTCTGGTGGTGAATGGTACCACCTACACTGATCACCTTACAGGTAAAACACAGCAGTGTACTAAACTGGTAATGAACAGTACCACCTACACTGATCACCCTACAGGTAACACACTGCAGTGTGCTGGGCTGGTGGTGAATGGTATCACTTTCACTGATCACCTTACAGGTAACAGACAGCAGTGTGCTGGACTGGTGGTAAATAGTACCACCTTCACTGATTACCTTACAGGTAACACACAGCATTGTGCTGGACTGGTGGTAAACAGTACCACCTTCACCGATCAGAGTGACATAGCAAATCTACTCATCTGGGATAAATACAGCTCAAATTTCACTTGCCAGTTTCTCCAGCTCCAATAGGTGAAATGCCCTCCAACATACTCTCCCAGCTATCAGCAGGGAGCAGGTGCAGGCAGCACTTGCTGAAGCCAAGAACACTGCCTCTGTGGTTCCCAACAACATCCCTATCTGCCTCCTCAACAGTCTAAAACATGACCTTTAAGGACAACTTGACACACTTTTCAACTATGGCCTTCAAATAGGCTTCATTCCAAGTGAATGGAGGACCACAGCAGTCCCTCTTCTCCACAGGGGTGGATCATCAGCTGACCTAGGGAACTAGAGACCCATCAGTCTAACTAGCTTAATATGCAAAGCAATTTAATGAATTATCATAGAAATGATAAACAAGGACATTGGCAACCTACAAACACTGGACCTCTCCCAATTTGGCTTTGTTAAGGGAAGGTCAAGCCTGCTTACCCTGATGGACTTCTTTGAGAGGGTCAACAAGGCAATGGATGAGTGTAAAACCACGCATAATGCGTATCTTGACCTGGTCAAGGCATTTGATACAATACCTCAATCAGGCATTGTTGACAAGCTCTATGAGCTAGGTGTAAATTCCTTCCTAACTCACTGTATTGCTGGCTGGCTCACAGACAGGACCCAAGAAGTCAGGACTGATGAGACTACCTCCACTGAGAGACCAATCACCAGCAGAGTACCCCAGGGCTCCATGTTAGGCCCTCTCATGTTTGGCATCTACTTCTCAAAAGTCAAGGTTTGCGTTCAAGGCCTCTGGTTCACCAAGTTCTCAGATGACTATAAATTAGAAGCTATTATAGATTGCCCCCAAGGCACTACATCTTACAAGAGGGTTTAACAGAGTCAAATGATTGGTACCAAAGCCATGGCCTAACACGCAGTGCCAAAAAATGTATTATAATGCCCTTTGGGAAGCTTTCAGCCCAAGTTAATTACTCTATCAGTAAAACATCTCTAAGATTCAATCCAGTAGTAAGGGATTTAGGAATATATATAGACAACAGTCTAGTCTTTAATCAACATGCAGTTAAGATCAACTTATAGGCAAGGGTATGGCATCCAGGTCCAAGGAAATGACAGTACCACTCTACTCAGCCCATATCAGATCTGTCACTGAGTACAAGGCTCCCCTTTGGTATGCACCTGACCACACACTTGCAACAGTTGGAATGCTCACAAAGGTTTCTCACTAGGAGAATTCAGGACATGAATACCCTGTCCTACATGATTTGCCTAAAGGCTCTTTTCTGTGTATTTAGTCTCCTACAGGCTGCCAAGAGGGGATCTTTCCCCTGGCTTACAGAGCTTCCTCAGACCTAGCTCCAATGGAACTGTTGCACATGCACAAAACCAATATCACCAGAATCACTAGATCCAGGGATCTGACCCTTACCTGTGACATAAACAGAACGTGCTGGAGGAGAAAAGAGAGTTCATCCCTGACCCTGTTCAAACAAAATCTTGACAACTGGATGAGAAATCGTAAATTCATCCCCAATCTGGCCCTCACATCCCTTATGGACAGAAGCCCTAAAGAAGAAAAGTAGTATCTTAACTAATACCCCCCATGACAAATCCTTTAGTTATCCCACTACTAAAATGCCCCCATCCCATACCCATGATACTCTGAATCTAAATCAGATTGGGGTGTGTGGCTAGGCTTGTAAGGGCCCTAGTGATCATTAACCTAGTAAAAAGTGTCAGTGTCACAATAGGTAGTGCACTCACCTTTGGTGCAGAAGGCAGTGAGTTTTATTCCCACAGCAGGCAGATCAATTGCTGATATTGCAGTGTAGAATAAAGAGGGTGCGAGTGTGTAATCCTTCAGATGGGGGGGGGGGTGCTTCACTCTAGTTTGTCATCCTTCAGATGGGGGGGCTTCACTCAAGTGTGTCATCCTTCAGATGGGGGGTGCTCCACTCGATTGTGCCATCCTTCAGATGGGGGGGTGCTCCACTCGAGTGTGCAATCCTTCAGATGAAGGGTGCTCCACTGGGGGTGCTCCACTTGAGTGTGTCATCCCTCCGATGGGGGGGTGCTCCAGTCGAGTGTGTCATCCTTCAGATGGGGGGGGTGCTCTACTCGAGTGTGTCATCCTTCAGATAGGGGCTGCTCCACTCGAGTGTGTCATCCTTCAGATGGGGGGATGCTCCACTCGAGTGTGTCATCCTTCAGATGGGGGTGTCCACCACTCGAGTGTGTCATCCTTCAGATGGGGGGTGTTCCACTCGAGTGTGTTATCCTTCAAACAGGGGGGTGCTCTACTCAAGTGTGTCATCCTTCAGATGGGGGAATGCTCCACTCAAGTGTGTCATCCTTCAGATGAGGGGGATGCTCCACTCGGGTGTGTCATCCTTCAGATGGGGGGTGCTCCACTCGAGTGTGTCATCCTTCAGATGGGGGGTGCTCCACTCGAGTGTGTCATCCTTCAGATGGGGGGTGCTCCACTCAAGTGTGTCATCATTCAGATGGGGGAGTGCTCCACTCAAGTGTGTCATCCTTCAGATGAGGGGGATGCTCCACTCGGGTGTGTCATCCTTCAGATGGGGGGGGGGTGCGCCACTTGAGTGTGTCATCCTTCAGATGGGGGGATGCTCCACTCGAGTGTGTCATCCTTCAGATGGGGGTGTCCACCACTCGAGTGTGTCATCCTTCAGATGGGGGGTGTTCCACTCGAGTGTGTTATCCTTCAAACAGGGGGGTGCTCCACTCAAGTGTGTCATCCTTCAGATGGGGGAATGCTCCACTCAAGTGTGTCATCCTTCAGATGAGGGGGATGCTCCACTCGGGTGTGTCATCCTTCAGATGGGGGGTGCTCCACTCGAGTGTGTCATCCTTCAGATGAGGGGTGCACCACTCGACTGTGTCATCCTTCAGATGGGGGGTGCTCCACTCAAGTGTGTCATCCTTCAGATGGGGGGGTGCTCCACTCGAGTGTGTCATCCTTCAGATGGGGGGATGCTCCACTCGAGTGTGTCATCCTTCAGATGGGGGTGTCCACCACTCGAGTGTGTCATCCTTCAGATGGGGGGTGTTCCACTCGAGTGTGTTATCCTTCAAACAGGGGGTGCTCCACTCAAGTGTGTCATCCTTCAGATGGGGGAATGCTCCACTCAAGTGTGTCATCCTTCAGATGAGGGGGATGCTCCACTCGGGTGTGTCATCCTTCAGATGGGGGGTGCTCCACTCGAGTGTGTCATCCTTCAGATGAGGGGTGCACCACTCGACTGTGTCATCCTTCAGATGGGGGGTGCTCCACTCAAGTGTGTCATCCTTCAGATGAGGGGTGCTCCACTCGAGTGTGTCATCCTTCAGATGGGGGGTGCTCCACTCAAGTGTGTCATCATTCAGATGAGGGGTGCTCGACTCGACTGTGTCATCCTTCAGATGGGGGGTGCTCCACTCGAGTGTGTCATCCTTCAGATGCAGGAGTGCTCCACTTGAATGTGTCATCCTTCAGATGAAGGGGTGCTCTACTCGAGTATGTCATCCTTCAGATGGGGGGTGCTCCACTCGAGTGTGTCATCCTTCAGATGGGGGGGTGTTCCACTCGACTGTGTCATCCTTCAGATGGGGGGGTGCTCCACTAGAGTGTGTCATCATTCAGATAGGGGGTGCTCCACTGGTGGGTGCTCCACTCGAGTGTGTCAGTCTTCAGATGGGAGGTGCTCCACTCGAGTGTGTCATCCTTCAGATGAGACATTAAACTGAGCCCCGCCCCATATTATACCCTTATAATGTACTTATTATAAACTCCCCACCCCATTATACCCTTATAATATACTTATTATAACCTCCCCACCCCTATTATACCCTTATAATATACGTATTATAATTCCCCCATTGAATTACTCTTATAATACACTTATTATAACCTTCCCGCCCCTTATTATACCCTTATAATATACTTATTAAAACCTTCCCGCCCCATATTATACCCTTATAATGTACTTATTATAATTCCCCCCTTAAATTACTCTTATAATACACTTATTATAACCTTCCCACCCCTTATTATACCCTTATAATATACTTATTATAACCTTCCTGCCCCCTATTATACCCTTATAATATACTAATTGTAACCACCCTGCCACTATTATAGCCTTCCCACCCCTTTACACTCTTATAATATACTTATTATAACCTCCCCGCCCCATATTATACCCTTATAATATACTTATTATAACCTCCCCGCCCCTATTATACCCTTATAATATACTTATTATAACCTCCCCGCCCCTATTATACCCTTATAATATACTTATTATAACCTCCCCGTCCCCTATTATACCCTTATAATATACTTATTATAACCTCCCCGCCCCATTATACCCTTATAATATACTTATTATAACCTCCTCGCCCCATATTATACCCCTATAATATATTTATTACAACTTCCCTGCCCCATATTTCACCCCTATAATATACTTATTACAACTTCCCTGCCCCATATTATACCCTTATAATGTACTTATTATAATCTCCCCACCCCGTATTATACCCTTATAATATACTTATTATAACCTCCCCTCCCCTTATTATACCCTTATAATATACTTATTATAACCTCCCCACCCCTATTATACCCTTATAATATACTTATTATAACCTCCTCGCCCGATATTATACCCCTATAATATACTTATTATAACTTCCCCGCCCCATTTTATACCCTTATAATATACTTATAACTTTCCCGCTCTATATTATACCCTTATAATGTACTTATTATAACCTCCCTGCCCCATTATACCCTTATAATATACTTATTATAACCTCCCTGCCCCTATTATACCCTTATAATATACTTATTATAATCCCCCCCTTAAATTACTCTTATAATACACTTATTATAACCTTCCTGCCCCTTATTATACCCTTATAATATACTTATTATAGCCTCCCCACCCCTTTACACTCTTATAATATACTTATTATAACCTCCCCGCCCCATATTATACCCTTATAATATACTTATTATAACCTCCCCGCCCCCATTATACCCTTATAATATGCTTATTATAACTTCCCCGCCCTGTGTTATACCCTTATAATGTACTTATTTTAACCTGTAATAATAAAAATAAAACCAAATCTGCAGAAATACTAAAACCAAAAAAAGTATAATACATCCGATACATTGGAGTAGGAAAATAAAAAATGTTTATTCATACATTAAGCGCTTTCATCTCAAAAAGAGAGACTTTTTCAGAATATAAACACATTAATTATCCACATTTAAATATAAATTAAGACCAATGACATCACAAATCCTGCAATCATGTTAAAGAAACAAGGTCCTGCCAAAATCAGAATAATTTAAACTTTTTGAACTTTTCCATAATGTAAATTAATGCCATAGCACTATTCAATTAATTCTTAATATTCATAGACACTGAAAATTAAAAACAACAAACAATAATGTTACCTAAAAAAATGTCTAATACACTTTATAACTTATTGGCTCTTTCTAATAACATAGGGGCTATTGACACACGGTCATTCAAGCCTGGTGGTAGCATAGCAGCTAATCTTAACTGCCACTGAGTCTACTTCTTTTTTAATAGATGTTTCCAGTCGCCCCCTCTTGGATTAATCTTTACAATATCTAAAATCCCAAACACAAATTTATCAAAATCTATACAAGTTGCTGCATGTTTATAAAGGGCATTGGTTGATTTTTTATTTCTCATATCATTTAAATGTTCATATATCCTATTTTTCAACATACGTTCGTTTTTTCCCACATAGAAGTGTCCACTTGTGTTACACAATGCCAAGTATACCACTCCCATGGTACTACAATTTCCCTTCTTGAAAAATACTTTGTTCTTAATATTGTTGTTTAAAACCAAACTATTCTGTTTATTAATATATGAACAATAGGAACACATACCACAGGCCTGCGTACCTTGCTTGACCACTGTTTTGTTTTCTACCCTTATTTCCAACAATTGTTTCGTATTAAACCCCACTTTGTTCACAAACCTAGGTTTTTCCCCCACTTTTTTAAAAATCTCCTGATTGGTCCTAAATATATTCCAATTTTTTCCAGTGCTTTTCGAACCTTATATGTGTTCACATTATACTGCAACATACATGCCTTACTAAAATTATTCTGTGCATGATTGATTTGTAAATTCTGATCATTTTGTGCCAAATTTGAACTGGCCCCTAAAAGTGGTTTATATATGCTCCCCCATTTGTCATAAACCTCTTTAAGGATCTGATTTAACAAGTCCACTGGATAACCCCTCTATTGAAACATGTTAGAGATATTAACAAATTCTTAGGCTAAATCTTCTTTACATGAAGTCGTACGAGCTACTCTAATGGCTGCCCCGTCACAAAGCTCTTCTTTTGCCCTAAAGGATGGTCGCTTTTAAAATGTAGATAGGCATTGCAAAAAGTATTCTTCCTATACAATTGGGACTTGAGACCTTCACCTTTCTCGGTGATAAATGTGTCTAAATAATTAACCCCCTTTTTGTCATATTGATATGTAAATTCAAGAAATTCAGTGCTAGAATTCAAGTACTGTATAAATTGTGGAATTTCCTGTCCCAAACCATTCCAGAGGATAAAAATATCATCCAAATATCAAAGGTATAATTTAATATACCCCCAGAAAGGGCTTCCAATAACATGTAGACTCTCCCAACCTAAAAGTATCAAATTGGCATATACGGATGAGCATACTGCTCCCATAGGAACACCTCTTACTTGCTGATAATATTCACTCTCAAACCAAAGGAAATTATTATCTAACACGATGCCCATCAATTTACAAATGAAGTTAACCATGTTGCTTTCCAACCCTGATGTTTGAAATAGAACCTGTTCAAAAAGAGCTAAACCCTCTTCCTTGGGAATACTTGTGAACAGGTCCTTAACAACTATAGTCAGGAAAATAACCTCATTAGTCCACAATTCTTGCTTTATACATTCCAAAAATTCCCAAGAGTCCTTTAACAAATGCGGGGTTCTGTCCACTACATGTTGTAGACAGGAATCAATAACCACTGCCAATGGATGAATTTTAGAGCCTCTTGCAGCCACAATAGGTCTAAATGGGGGGTTACTAATATTTTTATGTATCTTAGGTATTCCGAAGAATACCGGAACAACAGGGTCCCTTCTGTAAAGAAATTCACATGTATCCACATCAATCCTTCCATCTAATAAATATTCCTGTAAATAGGAATCAATCCTGGAATATGCAATATTTATCTGGTTCCTTGATATCCCAATATATGTATTGTCTTCGATGAGCAAATTCTGCATTTCATTAGAATAATCCAAAGTGCGAAACAGTACCACCCCACCCCCCTTGTCTGGAACCATGACACGTAGGTGTCATTAAAAGTTATTTTTTTAAATCCATTAAAAGTTCATACTCCCCTTTGGTTAAGTTCCACTTGTTTATACCCCTATGGTCCACAAAACTACTGTATATATCCTCTATAACCAACCTTTCATATGTCTCAACCAGGGGTGTAAAGTTTGATGATTGTAGGATTTGTGACATCATTGTTCTTAATTTATATTTCAATGTGGATAATTAATGTGTCTGTATTCTGAAGAAGTCTCTCTTTTTGAGATGAAAGCGCTTAATGTATGAATAAACATATTTTATTTTCCTACTCCAGTGTATTGGATGTATTATACTTTTTTTTACTTATTATAACCTCCCAGCCCCTATTATACCATTATAATATACTTATTATAACCTTCCTGCCCCTTATTATACCCTTATAATATACTTATTATAACCTCCCTGCCCCTTATTATATCCTTATAATATACTTATTATAACCTCCCTGCCCCTTATTGTACCCTTATAATATACTTATTATAACCTCCCTGCCCCTTATTATACCCTTATAATATGCTTATTATAACTTCCCCGCCCCTATTATACCCTTATAATATACTTATTATAACCTCCCTGCCCCTATTATACCCTTATAATATACTTATTATAACCTCCCTGCCCCTATTATACCCTTATAATATACTTATTATAACCTCCCTGCCCCTTATTATACCCTTATAATATACTTATTATAACCTCCCCCCCTTATTATACCCTTATAATATACTTATTATAACCTCCCCGCCCCTATTATAATCTTATAATATACTTATTATAACCTTCCTGCCCCTTATTATACCCTTATAATATACTTATAACCTCCCCGTCCCTTATTATACCCTTATAATATACTTATTATAACCTCCCTGCCCCTTATTATACCCTTATAATATACTTATTATAATCTTCCTGCCCCTTATTATACCCTTATAGTATACTTATTATAACCTTCCTGCCCCTTATTATACCCTTATAATATACTTATTATAACCTCCCTGCCCCTATTATATCCTCCTGTACTTATTATAACCTCCCTGCCCCATTATACTCTTATAATATACTTATTATAACCTTCCTGCCCCTTATTATACCCTTAAAATATACTTATTATAACCTCCTCTTATTATACCTTTATAATATACTTATTATAACCTCCCCGCCCCTTATTATACCCTTATGATATACTTATTATAATTCCTCCCCTTAAATTACTGTTATAGTACACTTATTATAACCTTCCCGCCCCTTATTATACCCTTATAATATACTTATTATAACCTTCCTGTCCCCATTATACCCTTATAATATACTAACTGTAACCTCCCTGCCACTATTATAGCCTCCCCACCCCTTTACACTCTTATAATATACTTATTATAACCTCCCTGCCCCATATTATACCCTTATAATATACTTATTATAACCTCCCCGCCCCTATTATATCCTCCTGTACTTATTATAACCTCCCCGCCCCTATTATACTCTTATAATATACTTATTATAACCTTCCTGCCCCTTATTATACCCTTATAATATACTTATTATAACCTCCCCGCCCCTATTATACCCTTATAATATACTTATTATAACCTCCCTGCCCCTTATTATACCCTTATAATATACTTATTGTAACTTCCCCACCCCTATTATACCCTTATAATATACTTATTATAACTTCCCTGCCCCTATTATACCCTTATAATATACTTATTATAACCTCCCTGCCCCTTATTATACCCTTATAATATACTTATTGTAACTTCCCCACCCCTATTATACCCTTATAATATACTTATTATAACTTCCCTGCCCCTATTATACCCTTATAATATACTTATTATAACCTCCCCGCCTCTATTATACTCTTATAATATACTTATTATAACCTTCCTGCCCCTTATTATACCCTTATAATATACTTATTATAACCTCCCCGCCCCTATTATACCCTTATAATATACTTATTATAACCTCTCTGCCCCTTATTATACCCTTATAATATACTTATTGTAACTTCCCCACCCCTATTATACCCTTATAATATACTTATTATAACTTCCCTGCCCCTATTATACCCTTATAATATACTTATTATAACCTCCCTGCCCCTTATTATACCCTTATAATATACTTATTATAACCCCCCCCCTTATTATACCCTTATAATATACTTATTATAACCTCCCTGTCCCTTATTATACCCTTATAATATACTTATTTTAACCAACCACCCCTTGTTATACCCTTATACTTTAAATACCCCTCCATCAACTGGGAAAACTACTCATGCACCAAAACACTGGCCCAACACTTCCTGGAATTCATCAGTTCCAATGCCCTGGACCAGCTCATTCTTTCCCCCACTAGAGGAAGCAATATCCTTGACCTGGTAATTACTAACACGGGCAACCATTCTCTATACCAATAGTCAATTCCTCCCTGGTTAAATCCGAACACAAACTAATCACCATGGAAATCCACATCTCACTCACACCCCCTGCAAAGGTAACCACCATGAAAAACTTCTCCAAAGCTAACTTTGGGCTCCTAAAAACAGAGGTGGCTAACTTCACGGCACCCATGTCAATGGAAAATATATGCATGACTGCCGAATCATACACCAATGCACTGTATGAACACGTACATAAATACAAGGAACTAGCCATACCCAACAGAACCAAGAGGCTCTCCTCCAAAAAAAGGAAGCCAATCTGGTGGTCCTCTACCATTAATAAGCTCTACAGCAGAAGGAAGAAACTGTTGCAGAAAAAGGCGAAGTCCCAAGATTGGAAAAACTCCCTTATTAGCCTCAACAAAAAGTTGAGATCCCTCATCAAAACCTCTAAAGCTAGCTATGAAGGCAGAATTGTGGCAAACACTAAAAACAACCACAAAGCCTTCTATAGTTATATCAAGAATCTCCACGGCAATACCCAGATTTCCTCTGAATTACTGCACAATGGTACTTCCTATACTGAGCCAACAGATATTGCCAACATACTGGCCAACAGATTCAGTGCCAACTTTACCCCCCAAAGGACCAATCTCAATACCAGAAGAATGCCAGACACCCAGCATTACTGCAGCACAGGTTAAGGCTGCATTGTCCAAGGCCAAGAATACAGCTTCCATGGGACCCAACAATATCCCTGGCTGTGTTCTACATGATCTACAAAGTGAACCAGCACCACATCTGTGTACCCTGTGCAATCATAGCCTCACCTCAGGCTTTGTCCCTACGGAATGGCGCACTGATACAGTCATCCCTCTCCATAAAGGGGGAGCGACTACAGACCCTGAGAATTATCACCCCATTAGCCTGACGAGGCTGATATGTAAGGCTATGGAGCACATCATCATGGACCTAATTAACAAGGATATAGGGAATCTCCAAACTCTAGATCCCACGCAATTTGGTTTTGTGAAAGGAAGATCATGCCTGCTCAACCTGGTTGACTTCTTTGAGTCAGTCACCAGAGGTGTGGATGAGGGCAAGGCAGTTTATACAGCCTATCTTGATCTGGCCAAGGCCTTTGATACCATTCTCCACTCAGGAATTATTGATAAACTCACCAATCTAGGCGTCAACCCCTATATTACTAGGTGGTTTGCAAACTGGCTCACAGATAGAACCCACAGTGTGAAAGTAGCAGACTCCAAGTCAGACTGCCAACCAGTCACAAGTGGAGTTCCACAGGGACCAGTCCTGGGTCCTCTCTTGTTTGGCATCTACTTCTCAGAAGTCTAGGCCAACACGGAGGGACTGTGGCTAACCAAGTTCACAGATGACTGCAAGCTGGGAGCCATTATTAACTCCCCAAGTGATGTAGACATCCTACAGAAAGGCCTCACTGAGACCAATGACTGGTGTCGAAACCATGACCTTAAGTTTAATGCCAAAAAAAAATGTGTCGGCATCCCTTTTGGGGAAAACTCAGTTCCCACTAATTACCCCATCGATGGGAGTTCACTGAATGCTGAAGGGGTTATACGAGTTCTGGGGACACAGGGTGACAGCAACCTCTCCTTTGACCACCACATTGCCACTGTGGTCAGAAAGTCCTTTTGTGTGGCACATCTCATTACCAAGGGTTTTGCATCCAGGAAGAAAGAGGTCATCATCTCGCTCTACTCTTCCATCATTAGGCCAGTCATCAAGTACAATGCCCCATTTGGCATGTACCTCACTAGACACATGCAACAGCTGGAAAGGCCACAAAAGTACCTCATGAAGAGGATCCTAGGCCTTAAACACATGTCCTACATGGACAGACTCAAAACACTCCCACTATTCTCTGCCTCATATCGTCTACTAAGAGGTGATCTCTGCTTGACTTACAAAGCCATGTCTGACCCAGCTCTGTTAGAAATGCTACATCTAAAGAAATCCCAATCCCACCACACCACATGCTCCAGAGACCTCAACCTCATTACCACAATCAACAGAACATGCTGGATGGACAGGTTCATAACCCAGAGACTGCCTATGCTCTGCAATAGACTTCCCATACATGTCAAGCAGAGCATCTCACTGGCCCTCTTCAAGAGAAATCTTGATGAGTGGATGGGAAATAGAACATTCATCCCAGGGATCACTCCAGTGGCTCTACTTGATAGAGGCACTGGGAACTAACATCAGGTGGCACGATGCCAGGGTAATCCTATGGGCAAGGCCATTAGCCTAATACACACCTATGAACCTATGATATACTTATTATAATCTCCCCCCTTATTATACTCTTATAATATATGTATTATAACATCCCTGCCCACCATTGTACCCTTATGATATACTTATTATAACGTCCCCATCCCCTATTATACACTTATAATATATTTATTATAAGCTTCCTGTCCCCTATTATACCCTTATAATATATTTATTATAACCTTCCTGTCCCCTATTATACCCTTATAATATACTTATTATAACCACCCCACCCTTATTATACTCTTATAATATACGTATTATAACTTTCCCACCCCCTTATTCCACTTTTATAATATACTTATTATAACCCCACCTTATTATACCCTTATAATATACTTATATCCTCCTGCAACTTATTATACCCTTATAATATACTTATTATAACCTCCTCGCCCTTTATTATACCCTTATTTGTTTGTGTCTTTCGGCTTTTCCCGGTTAGGGGTCGCCACAGCGGAACTCCGGTCCGCTAATGATTGTCAGTTGATTTTTACGTACCGGCTTGCCAGGCCTGATGCACAACCTTCAACGAAGGTATGCCCATTCATGCATGTCTCCATGCAGAAGCTGGTCTAGCTGAGAATCAAACCGGACAGCGTCTTACTGTGAGGTGACAACGCTACCGCAGTACCACCACCGCAATGCCTTTATTATACCCTTATAATATACTTATTATAACCTCCTCGCCCTTTATTATACCCTTATAATATACATATTATAACCACCCCCTTATTATACTTCTATAATATACTTACTATAACCTTCTCACCCCCTACAGTACCCTTAGAATATACTTATCACCTCCCCACCCCATTATACTCTTATAATATACTTATTATAACGTCTCCACCCCCATTATACCCTTATAATATACTTATTATAACCTCTCCGCCCCATATTATACCCTTATAATATACTTATTATAACCTCCCTACCCCTTATTATACCCTTATAATATACTTATAACTTTAGCGTCCCTTATTACACCCTTATAATATACTTATTATAACCTCCCCGCCCCTTTTTATATGTTATAACATACTTATTATAACCTCCCCCTTTTATTGGGTTCCCTTCACATGGTCGACATTTCAGAATGTTGACATTCATATGGCCAAGACCACATATCGACATTCGAAATGTCGACCATGCGGAACTTGCATCTGTGTACAGTGCAGAATGGAAAGATTTCCATCTTCTGCACTGTAGTACAATCTCAGAGTTGGTATATTTAAGTTCTGGGGGTGTGGGGAGAAGTGCCCCCCACAGGGGGGTGCAGCATGAAGGTAATTTATTTTTTTGTGTTTTTTATTTTTTATTCTATGGTCGACATTTCGAATGTCGATCATATGGTCTCAACCATATGAATGTCGACATTCTGAAATGTCAACCATATGAAGTAGATGCCTCTTATTATATTCTTATATTATACTTATTATAACCTCCTCACCCCTTATTATACCCTTATAATATACTTATTATAACCTCCCTACCCCTTATTATACCCTTATAATATACTGTTATAACCTTCAGCACCTCCTTTTCTCCCCTCCTTCATACTTGAATCTCTTATTATAACCTCCCCCTTATTATACTCTTATAGTATACTTATTATAACCTTACAGCCCTTTATTATACCCTTATAATATACTTATTATAACCTCCTCCCATTGTACCCTTATACTTATTGTAACCTCCTCACCCCCTATTATTATAGCCTCCCCTCCCCTTTACACTCTTATAATATACTTATTATAACCTCCCCGCCCCCTATTGTACACACATAATATACTTATTATAACCTCCCTGCCCCCATTTTACCCTTACAATATACTTATTATAACCTTCCCTCCCCCATTATACCCTTATACTATACTTATTCTAACCACCCTGCCCTTTATTATACCATTATAATACACTTATTATAACCTCCCCACCCCGTTATAACCTTATACTATACTTATTCTAACCACCCTGCCCTTTATTATACCCTTATAATATACTTATTATAACCTCCCTGCCCCCTATAATTCCCTTATAATATACTTACTATAACTTCCCTGCCCCCTATTATACCCTTGTAGTATACTTATTATAACCTCCCTGCCCCTTATTTTAAAATTATAATATACTTATAACCTCCCCGCCCCTATTATACTCTTATTATATACTTATTATAACCTCCCACCCCTTATTATAGCCTTATAATATACTGTTATGACCTTCAGCACCTCTTCTTCTCCCCTCCTTCATACTTGAATTTCTTATTCATATCTATTTTGTTTACTATCTCTCTCTGTATTCTCATCAGCAGTGCATAACAGAACCTAATTTAAAGTTTGAATACTGCCTATATTTGGTCAATATTGTATGCATGTTTGTAAACAGTAACAGTGCATGACAGACTACATTATTTTAACTACATTTGTAAATCTTGGTAGATAGCATGTTTGCTTGTCTAGACATTCTGTAAAGAATTATTATAATTGTTTTCTTAACTACCAATTGATTTAACACTTGTAACTTAAAGCACTGCATTTACCCATGATAGGGGGATACAGTTTGCCAGCTTTATAAGATTATTAAAGCACTGCATTTACCAGTGATAGGGGGGTACAGTTTGCCAGCTTTATAAGATTATTAAAGCACTGCATTTACCCGTGATGGGGGGTACAGTTTGCCAGCTTTATAAGATTATTAAAGCACTGCATTTACCCATGATGGGGGGTACAGTTTGCCAGCTTTATAAGATTATTAAAGCACTGCATTTACCAGTGATGGGGGGTACAGTTTGCCAGCTTTATAAGATTATTAAAGCACTGCATTTACCCGTGATGGGGGGTACAGTTTGCCAGCTTTATAAGATTATTAAAGCACTGCATTTACCCGTGATGGAGGGTACAGTTTGCCAGCTTTATAAGATTATTAAAGCACTGCATTTACCCGTGATGGAGGGTACAGTTTGCCAGCTTTATAAGATTATTAAAGCACTGCATTTACCCGTGATAGGGGGTACAGTTTTCCAGCTTTGTAAGATTATTAAAGCACTGCATTTACCCGTGATGGGGGGTACAGTTTGCCAGCTTTATAAGATTATTAAAGCACTGCATTTACCAGTGATAGGGGGGTACAGTTTGCCAGCTTTATAAGATTATTAAAGCACTGCATTTACCAGTGATGGGGGGTACAGTTTGCCAGCTTTATAAGATTATTAAAGCACTGCATTTACCCGTGATAGGGGGGTACAGTTTGCCAGCTTTATAAGATTATTAAAGCACTGCATTTACCAGTGATAGGGGGGTGCAGTTTGCCAGCTTTATAAGATTATTAAAGCACTGCATGTACCAGTGATAGGGGGGTGCAGTTTGCCAGCTTTATAAGATTATTAAAGCACTGCATTTACCCATGATAGGGGGGTACAGTTTGCCAGCTTTATAAGATTATTAAAGCACTGCATTTACCAGTGATAGGGGGGTACAGTTTGCCAGCTTTATAAGATTATTAAAGCACTGCATTTACCAGTGATAGGGGGTACAGTTTGCCAGCTTTATAAGATTATTAAAGCACTGCATTTACCAGTGATAGGGGGGTACAGTTTGCCAGCTTTATAAGATTATTAAAGCACTGCATTTACCAGTGATAGGGGGGGTACAGTTTGCCAGCTTTATAAGATTATGGTTGATCATTCATTCATTGTCTGGCTACTCATCTAATCTAAGCCTGAATCATGGGGGAGAAAGGATACAAGAGATGATTCCACACAAAGATTATGTCTAGCAGAGTCTGAATGAGAATGAAGGCCAATAAAGTAACAATCAGAAGCATAACTATGTGCTGACAATACGTGGCAATGCAGCCATGCAAGGTTAATGGCCATAGTAAAGACACTGACAATACGTGGCAATGCAGCCATGCAAGGTTAGCGGCCATAGTAAAGATACTGACAATACGTGGCAATGCAGCCATGCAAGGTTAGCGGCCATAGTAAAGACACTGACAATACGTGGCAATGCAGCCATGCAAGGTTAGCGGCCATAGTAAAGACACTGACAATACGTGGCAATGCAGCCATGCAAGGTTAGCGGCCATAGTAAAGATACTGACAATAGTGGTCAAGATGTTGATAGACTCAGGTGTGCCTGCTGTCATACTGACAATGAAAAGCCACGTCCTAGATTACAAGAAGTAAGTAAGGTGAATATATGCTTATAACTCAGAAATCTCTCTTCCAATGAAAGGTTGTATTGAGGAAAAAGTCAAGGTGCCTGTCAGGAAAGAAAAGACAATTTTAATATACCTGCAGGATTTCTTTAAATCTTGTGAGTTATCCTACAGATTAGGCAGCACGATGGCTTGGAGATAAGATGACGACCTCACAACTGCAAGATCTGTGTCTTATTACTTTATTTTTCTTCCTTGTAAGATCCCAGCTGATGGCTGCTGTGACTGAATACAGTTGGTTCATTTATTCCAGGGGGTGGGAACTGGGCATTCCCAGGCTAGACAAGAGCCCTACAGACTATTTGTTCCAGTATGGGAATCCCAGAGTCAGGCAGTAGTGAATGACCCAGCTTGCTGGTCCTGTCAAGTGGTCTGCCCTCTTTCTCTCGAAGCACCTCCGGCAGCTCTTCTGACCTCTAACATTGATGTCTTCTGACAGTACATCTGCCTGTGCATGTTGAGTTCCCCTTAGCTTACAGTGTGTTGGCCTCAGACTGAAAAACACTATCAGGTCCACTAAGCTCATTAATTTGGCCTCCGGTCTGAAGCCAAAGATGAATATAAATCCTTCTTTGGCTAGAGTAGAAAAATAAGAAACAATACTCTATGTTACTCTAAATTTATTCATAATGATGCCTCTTATTCTTACCTTAATACCCTACATTACTCTAAACTTATTCATAATGATGCCTCTTATTTTTAACTCAATACTCTACATTACTCTAAATTTATGAATAACAATGTCTCTTATTCTTACCTCAATACTCTACATTACTCTGAACTTACTCATAATGATTCCTCTTACTCTTACCTCGATACTCTATATTACTCTAAACTTACTCATAATGATGCCTCTTATTCTCACCTCAATACTCTACATGACTCTAAACTTATTCATAATGATGCTGCTTATTCTTACCTCAGTACTCTACATTACTCTGAACTTACTCATAATGATTTCTCTTATTCTTACCTCGATACTCTATATTACTCTAAACTTTCTTATAATGATGCCTCTTATTCTCAACTCAATACTCTACATGACTCTGAACTTATTCATAATGATGCCACTTATTCTTACCTCAATACTCTACATTACTCTGAACTTATTCATAATGATGCCGCTTATTCTTACCTCAATACTCTACATGACTCTGAACTTATTCATAATGATGCCTCTTATTCTTACCTCAATACTCTACATTACTCTAAACGTATTCATAATGATGCCGCTTATTCTTACCTCAATACTCTACATGACTCTGACCTTATTCATAATGATGCCGCTTATTCTTACCTCAGTACTCTACATTACTCTGAACTTATTCATAATGATGCCTCTTATTCTTACCTCAATACTCTACATTACTCTAAGCGTATTCATAATGATGCCGCTTATTCTTACCTCAATACTCTACATTACTCTGAACTTATTCATAATGATGCCTCTTATTCTTACCTCAATACTCTACATTACTCTGAACTTATTCATAATGGTGCCTCTTATTCTTACCTCAATACTCTACATTACTCTAGACGTATTCATAATGATGCCACTTATTCTTACCTCAATACTCTACATTACTCTGAACTTATTCATAATGATGCCGCTTATTCTTACCTCAGTACTGTACATTACTCTGAACTTATTCATAATGATGCCTCTTATTCTTACCTCAATACTCTACATTACTCTAAACTTATTCATAATGATGCTGCTTATTTTTACCGAACAGACATTACCAATATTCTTGCAAACAAATTTAGTACAGATGTCATTCCACAAGACATCTAGCTAAAGCTCTGAATCATCTGAATCCCTTATTCCCACAAATTGCTCTAAAGAAGGTTAGGAAGGCAGGCACTTTTCTCATTTTGGATTTATATATCTTTGCAAGTATTTGTCTTCTCAGAAATTGATATTTTGTTAACTTTGAACATTAAGCTTTAAACACAACTTACTTTTTCTTAAAAGAAAGAAATGGATCTTCTTTCCCTACTCATGATTTTGGCCATCAGAAGATCAAACATGTTGTAAAACTAACTCTAAGATGCACAGCAGAGCCTCTAGAAGTTAGAACCCTATAACATCTGGGGACCTAGTGGTCCTCAGTACCCTGGCATAATTCAGTAACTTCCTTTCCACTTAAAATGCTGGAGTCTTGTATAGCTATGATGTGTTTAGAAGGGAAGAGGAAAACGCTAAAAGTTAGACAAAAGGTGAAAAAACAAGAAAGAAGTAATATATGTTGATGGCGCAGGGCCAGGATGGGGGGTACTGGGGCTGTGTAGGAAGGACCAGTGTGCAAAGAGGGAGCCCATGGAATCTCTTGTCTAGGGCTACATTTTACCTAAGGCTAGCCTTGTGGATTGCAATCAGACATCTGAGGTGTACATAGTCAATAAAGTGTCTGGTACTGAGGGAGCCTGTGGATGAAAGTGACTGACCCCTATTTGTTGTTTGAGTACAGGTGATGGCAATTGACCTGTCATAACCCCTTCCTACTTCCAATTAGCCCCACCCATTCATTTTCTTCCTGCACCCCCCTCCCCCTTGCTTTAAAGTCACCAGCCACCATTTATTAAGTGTGCACTTGCAAAACCACTCCTTAAACTGCTTAATCTAAGTTTAGCTACTGGTTTCATCCCTGATAATTGGTGTACTGCAATTGTGATACTAAAATATGTAGTACCAGACACCACCTCCAATCATTATACTGTATAGACAACATACCACTTGTAAAATGAAAATGCAGCCGAGGGCCTAGGAACTCAGGTTTGTAATCCCCTATTTTTTGATCATTATGGGCAATGGTTGCCAGGTTGCCAGGCAATCCTTTTTAGTATAGCTAAGTGTCAAAGGAATATCCTCAAAGGTCTAAAGGGGTAATCACTGCCTTATATTCACTATTGATCAGACCAGTTATCGAGTACAGCACCCCCTTCAAAATGTATCTCACTAAACACATCAAACAGTTAGAAAGACCCCAAGGGTCTCTAAACAAAAAGATCACAGGCCTAATCTCCATGGGCCATCTAAAAAGGCTGGAATCTGTATCCCTTTATTCAGTGTCTTACAGAATTTTGAGCAGAGATCTCTGTCTTGCTTACCACACCATTAGACGGCCATTAGAGTTCTGGTTGTCCTGGACCTCCTGTATCTCTAGAAGTCCAATGGCTTTACCAGTACTAGAACCTGGGACCCAAATCTTTAGCAACAGGTAAAGCACAAAGTTGGGGCAGGTTTAGAACCTGGCACCTCCCAAACCTCTGGAATAAACTTTTCCTGCATGTTAAGCTGTGTGACTCACTATCTTCCTTTAAGCATATCCTGGAAGACTGGATTGGAATCCACACTTTTACCCTGGGATTGACTGGATTGACAGGTACAATGCTCCTGGAGAAAGAAGGTGTGGCCTGAGGGTTGCTACAAACAACATAAGACTCAATAAACTTGCTATGTCTACAAATCTTTGCCAACCTTCATCACAGAAGTCAAGAATTCCTAAAAGCTGAAAACCTGGCTAAGACAGTTGCAACCTCCATTTGAGATTCCATCTGTACAAGAGAAGAGGACAACATATCCAGTGCTGTATTATTGTGTTTAAGACCCATTCTTCACCATCACAAATACAATCTTTTTGCTAGTGGAGTAAATCAGAAAAGAAAAAGAAATGTTAACATTTTAAGAGCTTTGTAAAATGTGTGGAAAATTTGGGCTCTCCCTGTCTGCATCTTTGCATCTTCATACTAGACACCAATCTGAACAGGAATTTAGTAACAGAGGCTGTCTTCAGAGATTTTGTGGAATTTACCACAGTCCTTCTGGCAGGTATTTATGGACTGCCAAAGGTAAAACGTGACATGGAAGTATTTCCTGCCTACTGTGTTACTGACGTTCAGTCACAGAAATGAATGTTGATGAGGCAATTTCAATGTGTGTGTGGTTTTACAAGAGGGGGGCAGTTCAGACTATGGAAGGGGTTCAATTTTAAAGTGACAGTCTCTTATTTATAAAATATAATAAGTTATGACAGGACATTCTTGATACAGAAAGTATTAATACTTGTCACATGAATATTTTTTTACTTTTAGCTTCTGTTTAAACTATAGAAAGTATTTGCAAACAACAGCCAAGTGAAAAGTAAGGTGAAACAAAAGTAGAAATTAAAGACTTCAGGGCAATTAGAAGCCATTCAAGTATAAAGAATCACAAAATAGAAGTAACACAAATGCATTCCGTAAAATCCACGATGAGGTAGTCAAAGAAAGAATTATCAAAAGTGACAAGAGAGAACATTTATAAAGTCACAAATAAATATATTACAAGAGATTGTGAAAAATAAAATAAAGCATATACAAGAATAAAAAGAAAATTGATATTTAAAATAAAGAAAGATTCAGAAGAAAAGAAAATAACTGAAGCCAAGTCTTGTATGATAGTGGAAGATAACAAAAGGAAACCGTCGAAGTATTATCAGATAGAACAAGATGGGATAACCATATCACAAGACCAAAGCTGCAGGCTTCTAACAGATGCACAAAAGCAAGAAATAACAAAAGTGTGGTCTGCCTTGAAAAAAGAACACTGATTTTGTTAGTGAAGGGTTGTTTTTGAGTGCACTGTAACATTTAAACACACATATCTCTGTAGGGGGCAGATGGGTTGTCAAGTAGAGATGAGGGAATTAAAGATGGCATTTTCTTGTTATGTGACCTCACTTTCAGTAATTCTCAACTTTGGAGACCATAATGTGAGACAGGAATAGAAAGGAGATAATTGTCCTCACGTATCAGGAAAAGATATCCTTAGGATGTTAAAAAAGTACAGCCTACTTAGCTTGCTGATCTTCATTTAGAAGGTTCTAGAAAAAAAAAAAGCCTGCTATCATTGCTTTAGAATAACTTTATTGAAATAAGAGAAGACTAGACTTTTAAACATGGTTTTAAAAGGCCACATTCCTGTATCTCTTATTTTTTCCTTGCTTTATGGGTAACATTTCCAAAACTGATTGTGCAAGACTTCAGGTAAATACTGGGCATCGTAATGTATGTGCAGTAAATAAAATATGACATTTGATAAGGTGAATTGTGACATAAATTAACATATGGATTCACACTTAAATCTGTGCATAATACTTTGGAAGAATCAACAGGTAAACAGAAGGTGCCAGTCTGTTAGACTTGGTGGTTATACACGAGTAAAATAAATCTCATGCTAAAGGGGGACGTCACACAGCACCACCTTGGGCCCACAGGTGTTAAGTAAAAAAGCTCATCATCACGAATCGACAGAATTACTTCTCCATACTCCAAAACAAAAATAAAACAAACCCAAAAAATTTTGGAAAGGCATCTCCACCCTCCTTAACCCCAGCAGAGCAGATAACCCTAGCCCAGACCCTGATGCTCCAGATATAGATCTGGCTACACAATTCAATACTTTTTTCATCGATTCCATATCCAAACTAACCTCATCATTCTCATCCTCTAACACCACCACACCCTCCACTTTATCCCCATCCTCCTCTACCAATCCTTTACCCCCCATTTCTACTCATATTTCCTCTCCTTCACCACCCCCAATACCCCCTCCTCACAGCCTCCACCATTCATACTAAAACCTGTACCCACATCCACCATAAAATATCTCCTCCAGAAACTGAAACCATGCTCTAATGCCCCCGATAACATTCCTTCTTACTTTCTTGTCATAGCTGCCAAAGCCATTGCCTACCCCATCAGCATTCTAATCAAAAGCTCTATTCAAGAAAGTTTAGTACCCCAAATCTGGAAAAAGGCTTATGTCGTACCTTTGCATAAAGGTGGCAGCAATAATAATATTACTAATTTCCTTCCCATCGCTATCCTATCTCCCATCTCTAAACTCCTGGAAAAGTGTATCCATTTACAACTCCTACCATATCTCTTAGACAATAACCTACTTACTCCCACACAACATGGCTTTAGAGCCAGTCACAGCACTATGACCACCCTTCTCTCCTTTCTGGAAACTGGGAATAAAGCACGGGACTCTGGCCACATTGTCTCAACCCTCCTGCTTGACCTCTCCAAGGCCTTCAACCCTATTTCCCACAATTTACTCCTAACTAAACTCTCTAAGCTTAACCTGTCACCTTCCTCTCTGAATTGGTTCACTAGCTACTTATCTAATAGATGTCAAGCAGTAAAATGGAAAAAAGCCACCTCCCCATTCCGTAACACCCCAACTGGAGTTCCCCAAGGATCCATACTGGGCCCCCTTCTCTTCAATATATTCATAAGCGACTTCCACAACTCCATCCCCTTCACAAACATTATCCAATATTCAGACGATTCAACTATTATCTGTTCTGCTACCTCTATCCCTACCCTCCTTAAGCTCACACAAGACGCATTCTTAACCACCGAACAATGGATGAAAAAAAAATCACCTCACACTAAATGCATCTAAAACCAAACTAATGCTATTTCCCCCCCTCCAAAGCCACCTCTTACAATATAAGTACATTCCCTATCACTAGTCATAGTAATACACCCATCGAACTGGTATCAGAGGCCAAATTATTAGGTGTCCAAATTGATAGTCAGCTTAAATTCAGCTCCCATCTTCAACTAAATATTAAAAAAACCCACAAAAAACTTGGTATGCTCTACCGACAAAATCGTTATCTTACACCCTCCACTAAAATCACCTTCTCCACCACATTTCTCATCCCCTCCCTCCTCTACAGAGCCCCACTCCTAACTAACCTACAGTCTTCACTCAAAACACAACTCTCCTCTTGCTATAACAAAATTGCCAAGTTTGCTACCTCCCATAAGTCTTCCTCATACCACTGTTCATCTCTCCACAAACTAAAATGGTTGGAACTGACCAATCATCTTACCTATACACAACTTACTCTTGCACTCAAACTCATTTTCAACCCTTCCCTCTGTCCCTCCCTTTCCTCTACCTTTAAAATGCTCCTCCCTGATAGACTACTTAGATCTAGCAACCAAAACCTAATAGAACTGTACAAACCATCTCGTCCCCCAGGAAAAACCTCCTATCCTTTAGTCTAGCTCGTCTCTGGAACTCCCTACCACCACCCATCTGCACCACCTCAAACAACCTTTCATTCAAAAAAATCTCTTCACTCACATCTAATTTCCTAGTGGGAATGCTCCTGCTCCCACCCCACATAATCTCTTCCCCTCTTTTTCTTTTACTCTCCTAACTCATATATCCTGATCTCATTTGTATTAAGCCTTTGATATTGAATGCATAACATGCACCTCTTAGTGGAACCTACCCTGGATGTAAAGACATCTCAGTTATCATATTGTAATTTTTTTTTTCTTTTAAATTGTAGTATATGAATATTAATCACTAGTCCGTTGTACTTGCAATGTTTTTACTAGGACATTGTAACTATAACTATAATAATTTGTAACAAAATATCTTACTGTAATCTTCTGCTTGTTTTGGAGCTTTTCTCCCCAGGACTCCATTGAAAACGAGTTCTTTGTGACCCAATGGACTATTCTGGTAAACCAACTGCAAATAAATAAATAAAATAAATAAAGTCTTTTTATGAATGACATCGCTGGGTCAGAAGAAAAGTATTTTTCTAAATACTGAGCTGAAACAGCAATGAATATCATTAATGGTTGTAATGGCTGCTGAAAACAATGTGAAATAGATTCCATTGTGTACCAGTCAAATGAAATGAATGGTGGGTTAGGAATGAGTTTATGCTAAATAAAGACAAATGTATGATGAGGCATGGTAAAATACAGCTTGCCAGAATTTTAGTAAAAGGACAGGCTATGCGTAAATTATAGGAACGTATAAAGATGCGTGTCATCATATAACGAGTTAGTAAAAGGACAGGCTATGCGTAAATTATAGGAACGTATAACGATGCGTGTGATCATATAACGAGTTATCTTTTAATTATCATGTAGCGCCAGAATTTATACTGATGGGTTTGGACCTCCAGATAGCATGCTTTGTTTTATTCAGGCAGGAAAATCAGAGGTGAATTTACCTTCGTATGAGTCTTTTAGTAAGGATTATGCTGCTCCTTTCAGTATGAGTAAGAAAATCTAATACGGTAAAACTTATTAACAAAGTTGAAACAGTACAGGAGATGTGTGAGTAGGTTAGGTGATGTGCAAATAAATGAATCAATCAATAAATAAATAAAACTGGATTGAGGAAATGTCTTATTTATTTAATTTTTATTACATTTGGTTACTGGGATAATCTTACTAGGATTAACCCTTTTTGGCAGATGCCTAGAAGGAGAAAAGCTTCAATAGAAACACTAGTACAATTCAGAATCACAATTTACAAACAATAAAACACAGTTAATATGGTTACAAGTTACACTGCAGATATTCAATAGAACTGCAATGCTGTATGTAGTACAATTTATTATTTAACATTTGTTTATCGGGAAAGTCCAACTTGGAACAAAGCCAATTTTCAGTGGAGGCCTGAGGAGAAACACTCCAGACGCATGTCTGTGAAACATGGGAGGAAACTGGAGCACACTCACATGAACACAGGTAGAACATGAGGACTCCACACAGAACGCACTCCAGACGAGAATTGAACCGGAGAACCTCTTGTTGTGAGGCGACAATGGTACCGCTGCACCACTGCACAGTCCAGACATAAAGCATGTGTGCTTTCCTCTTAGAGCAAAAAAAAAAAGACTATGGCTCTGTTGAGGAGTGAGGGAAGGCATACTAAGCGTGTACAGAGGGAACATCACTGAGTCAAGTAGCTTTCCATTCAGATGTTAATATATCTTTCAGAGCAGTGCAGTGCTTGCACATTTCCAAAGATTGCCTCACTTGGAGAAAGGGACAACAACTAAGTAAACAGGACATTTCTTAAGACAGCACTGTTAAAATGGCTCGTGTACTACCCTGTCCATCAAGTCAGTGAAGTTTCAGAAAACTCCATATTTCCTGGGAATCAACCTTACAAACGTCTGCTACAAAAAGGCTTGCAGAGGAAACAGAAGCTGATGTGCTGCAATCAGAATGAGGACTGATCTGCAATGAAAGAGGTTTGTCTGCTTTATCGTAACAAAACCAGATTGACTTAGCTCTCACCTGAGCAACAACTGTTATGTCTGAAATAGAACAAAGTTAATTCAACTTCCTAATTAAAATTTCAGCTGCAGAATATATAAATAAGCAATCATAAGGAAGGAATGATGCAAGACTAAACCTGAATTGAAGAGATCCACCTGCAAATAAAATGCCGAGGACCTAAAGACAAACGTGAGAATGTTCACACCTGGTGTCCTAATCACCTCTGAGAGTTCATGAGAGGAAATGTAAGACCATATTAGAATGAAAAGGAAGTACAAACTGAGAATTGTGTTATGCTAAGATAAGGAAGTCCTTCAAGTAGTTAAATTCAGCTATCTCCTACGATAAGGAAGTCCTTCAAGTAGTTAAATTCAGCTATCTCCTATGATAAGGAAGTCCTTCAAGTAGTTAAATTCGGCTATCTCCTACGATAAGGAAGTCCTTCAAGTAGTTAAATTCAGCTATCTCCTACGATAAGGAAGTCCTTCAAGTAGTTAAATTCAGCTATCTCCTACGATAAGGAAGTCATTCAAGTAGTTAAATTCAGCTATCTCCTACGATAAGGAAGTCCTTCAAGTAGTTAAATTCAGCTATCTCCTACGATAAGGAAGTCCTTCAAGTAGTTAAATTCAGCTATCTCCTACGATAAGGAAGTCCTTCAAGTAGTTAAATTCAGCTATCTCCTACGATAAGGAAGTCCTTCAAGTAGTTAAATTCAGCTATCTCCTAAGATAAGGAAGTCCTTCAAGTAGTTAAATTCAGCTATCTCCTACGATAAGGAAGTCCTTCAAGTAGTTAAATTCAGCTATCTCATACGATAAGGAAGTCCTTCAAGTAGTTAAATTCAGCTATCTCCTACGATAAGGAAGTCCTTCAAGTAGTTAAATTCAGCTATCTCCTACGATAAGGAAGTCCTTCAAGTAGTTAAATTCAGCTATCTCCTACGATAAGGAAGTCCTTCAAGTAGTTAAATTCAGCTATCTCCTACGATAAGGAAGTCCTTCAAGTAGTTAAATTCAGCTATCTCCTACGATAAGGAAGTCCTTCAAGTAGTTAAATTCAGCTATCTCCTACGATAAGGAACTCCTTCAAGTAGTTAAATTCAGCTATCTCCTACGATAAGGAACTCCTTCAAGTAGTTAAATTCAGCTATCTCCTACGATAAGGAACTCCTTCAAGTAGTTAAATTCAGCTATCTCCTATGATAAGGAAGTCCTTCAAGTAGTTAAATTCAGCTATCTCCTACGATAAGGAAGTCCTTCAAGTAGTTAAATTCAGCTATCTCCTACGATAAGGAACTCCTTCAAGTAGTTAAATTCAGCTATCTCCTACGATAAGGAACTCCTTCAAGTAGTTAAATTCAGCTATCTCCTACGATAAGGAAGTCCTTCAAGTAGTTAAATTCAGCTATCTCCTACGATAAGGAAGTCCTTCAAGTAGTTAAATTCAGCTATCTCCTACGATAAGGAAGTCCTTCAAGTAGTTAAATTCAGCTATCTCCTAAGATAAGGAAGTCCTTCAAGTAGTTAAATTCAGCTATCTCCTAAGATAAGGAAGTCCTTCAAGTAGTTAAATTCAGCTATCTCCTAAGATAAGGAAGTCCTTCAAGTAGTTAAATTCAGCTATCTCCTACGATAAGGAAGTCCTTCAAGTAGTTAAATTCAGCTATCTCCTACGATAAGGAAGTCCTTCAAGTAGTTAAATTCAGCTATCTCCTAAGATAAGGAAGTCCTTCAAGTAGTTAAATTCAGCTATCTCCTACGATAAGGAAGTCCTTCAAGTAGTTAAATTCAGCTATCTCCTACGATAAGGAAGTCCTTCAAGTAGTTAAATTCAGCTATCTCCTACGATAAGGAAGTCCTTCAAGTAGTTAAATTCAGCTATCTCCTACGATAAGGAAGTCCTTCAAGTAGTTAAATTCAGCTATCTCCTACGATAAGGAAGTCCTTCAAGTAGTTAAATTCAGCTATCTCCTACGATAAGGAAGTCCTTCAAGTAGTTAAATTCAGCTATCTCCTACGATAAGGAAGTCCTTCAAGTAGTTAAATTCAGCTATCTCCTACGATAAGGAAGTCCTTCAAGTAGTTAAATTCAGCTATCTCCTACGATAAGGAAGTCCTTCAAGTAGTTAAATTCAGCTATCTCCTACGATAAGGAAGTCCTTCAAGTAGTTAAATTCAGCTATCTCCTACGATAAGGAAGTCCTTCAAGTAAATTCAGCTATCTCCTACGATAAGGAAGTCCTTCAAGTAGTTAAATTCAGCTATCTCCTACGATAAGGAAGTCCTTCAAGTAAATTCAGCTATCTCCTACGATAAGGAAGTCCTTCAAGTAGTTAAATTCAGCTATCTCCTACGATAAGGAAGTCCTTCAAGTAGTTAAATTCAGCTATCTCCTACGATAAGGAAGTCCTTCAAGTAGTTAAATTCAGCTATCTCCTACGATAAGGAAGTCCTTCAAGTAGTTAAATTCAGCTATCTCCTACGATAAGGAAGTCCTTCAAGTAGTTAAATTCAGCTATCTCCTACGATAAGGAAGTCCTTCAAGTAGTTAAATTCAGCTATCTCCTACGATAAGGAGGTCCTTCAAGTAGTTAAATTCAGCTATCTCCTACGATAAGGAAGTCCTTCAAGTAGTTAAATTCAGCTATCTCCTACGATAAGGAAGTCCTTCAAGTAGTTAAATTCAGCTATCTCCTAAGATAAGGAAGTCCTTCAAGTAGTTAAATTCAGCTATCTCCTAAGATAAGGAAGTCCTTCAAGTAGTTAAATTCAGCTATCTCCTATGATAAGGAAGTCCTTCAAGTAGTTAAATTCAGCTATCTCCTACGATAAGGAAGTCCTTCAAGTAGTTAAATTCAGCTATCTCCTAAGATAAAGAAGTCCTTCAAGTAGTTAAATTCAGCTATCTCCTACGATAAGGAAGTCCTGCAAGTAGTTAAATTCAGCTATCTCCTAAGATAAGGAAGTCCTTCAAGTAGTTAAATTCAGCTATCTCCTAAGATAAGGAAGTCCTTCAAGTAGTTAAATTCAGCTATCTCCTACGATAAGGAAGTCCTTCAAGTAGTTAAATTCAGCTATCTCCTACGATAAGGAAGTCCTTCAAGTAGTTAAATTCAGCTATCTCCTACGATAAGGAAGTCCTTCAAGTAGTTAAATTCAGCTATCTCCTACGATAAGGAAGTCCTTCAAGTAGTTAAATTCAGCTATCTCCTAAGATAAGGAAGTCCTTCAAGTAGTTAAATTCAGCTATCTCCTACGATAAGGAAGTCCTTCAAGTAGTTAAATTCAGCTATCTCCTACGATAAGGAAGTCCTTCAAGTAGTTAAATTCAGCTATCTCCTAAGATAAGGAAGTCCTTCAAGTAGTTAAATTCAGCTATCTCCTAAGATAAGGAAGTCCTTCAAGTAGTTAAATTCAGCTATCTCCTAAGATAAGGAAGTCCTTCAAGTAGTTAAATTCAGCTATCTCCTACGATAAGGAAGTCCTTCAAGTAGTTAAATTCAGCTATCTCCTACGATAAGGAAGTCCTTCAAGTAGTTAAATTCAGCTATCTCCTACGATAAAGAAGTCCTTCAAGTAGTTAAATTCAGCTATCTCCTAGGATAAGGAAGTCCTTCAAGTAGTTAAATTCAGCTATCTCCTAAGATAAGGAAGTCCTTCAAGTAGTTAAATTCAGCTATCTCCTAAGATAAGGAAGTCCTTCAAGTAGTTAAATTCAGCTATCTCCTAAGATAAGGAAGTCCTTCAAGTAGTTAAATTCAGCTATCTCCTAAGATAAGGAAGTCCTTCAAGTAGTTAAATTCAGCCATCTCCTATGATAAGGAAGTCCTTCAAGTAGTTAAATTCAGCTATCTCCTACGATAAGGAAGTCCTTCAAGTAGTTAAATTCAGCTATCTCCTACGATAAGGAAGTCCTTCAAGTAGTTAAATTCAGCTATCTCCTACGATAAGGAAGTCCTTCAAGTAGTTAAATTCAGCTATCTCTTAAATTCAGCTATCTCCTACGATAAGGAAGTCCTTCAAGTAGTTAAATTCAGCTATCTCCTACGATAAGGAAGTCCTTCAAGTAGTTAAATTCAGCTATCTCCTACGATAAGGAAGTCCTTCAAGTAGTTAAATTCAGCTATCTCCTACGATAAAGAAGTCCTTCAAGTAGTTAAATTCAGCTATCTCCTACGATAAGGAAGTCCTTCAAGTAGTTAAATTCAGCTATCTCCTACGATAAGGAAGTCCTTCAAGTAGTTAAATTCAGCTATCTCCTACGATAAGGAAGTCCTTCAAGTAGTTAAATTCAGCTATCTCCTACGATAAGGAAGTCCTTCAAGTAGTTAAATTCAGCTATCTCCTACGATAAGGAAGTCCTTCAAGTAGTTAAATTCAGCTATCTCCTACGATAAGGAAGTCCTTCAAGTAGTTAAATTCAGCTATCTCCTACGATAAGGAAGTCCTTCAAGTAGTTAAATTCAGCTATCTCCTACGATAAGGAAGTCCTTCAAGTAGTTAAATTCAGCTATCTCCTACGATAAGGAAGTCCTTCAAGTAGTTAAATTCAGCTATCTCCTACGATAAGGAAGTCCTTCAAGTAGTTAAATTCAGCTATCTCCTACGATAAGGAAGTCCTTCAAGTAGTTAAATTCAGCTATCTCCTACGATAAGGAAGTCCTTCAAGTAGTTAAATTCAGCTATCTCCTACGATAAGGAAGTCCTTCAAGTAGTTAAATTCAGCTATCTCCTAAGATAAGGAAGTCCTTCAAGTAGTTAAATTCAGCTATCTCCTAAGATAAGGAAGTCCTTCAAGTAGTTAAATTCAGCTATCTCCTAAGATAAGGAAGTCCTTCAAGTAGTTAAATTCAACTATCTCCTAAGATAAGGAAGTCCTTCAAGTAGTTAAATTCAGCTATCTCCTACGATAAGGAAGTCCTTCAAGTAGTTAAATTCAGCTATCTCCTAAGATAAGGAAGTCCTTCAAGTAGTTAAATTCAGCTATCTCCTAAGATAAGGAAGTCCTTCAAGTAGTTAAATTCAGCTATCTCCTACGATAAGGAAGTCCTTCAAGTAGTTAAATTCAGCTATCTCCTACGATAAGGAAGTCCTTCAAGTAGTTAAATTCAGCTATCTCCTACGATAAGGAAGTCCTTCAAGTAGTTAAATTCAGCTATCTCCTACGATAAGGAAGTCCTTCAAGTAGTTAAATTCAGCTATCTCCTACGATAAGGAAGTCCTTCAAGTAGTTAAATTCAGCTATCCCACGATAAGGAAGTCCTTCAAGTAGTTAAATTCAGCTATCTCCTACGATAAGGAAGTCCTTCAAGTAGTTAAATTCAGCTATCTCCTACGATAAGGAAGTCCTTCAAGTAGTTAAATTCAGCTATCTCCTACGATAAGGAAGTCCTTCAAGTAGTTAAATTCAGCTATCTCCTACGATAAGGAAGTCCTTCAAGTAGTTAAATTCAGCTATCTCCTACGATAAGGAAGTCCTTCAAGTAGTTAAATTCAGCTATCTCCTACGATAAGGAAGTCCTTCAAGTAGTTAAATTCAGCTATCTCCTACGATAAGGAAGTCCTTCAAGTAGTTAAATTCAGCTATCTCCTACGATAAGGAAGTCCTTCAAGTAGTTAAATTCAGCTATCTCCTACGATAAGGAAGTCCTTCAAGTAGTTAAATTCAGCTATCTCCTACGATAAGGAAGTCCTTCAAGTAGTTAAATTCAGCTATCTCCTACGATAAGGAAGTCCTTCAAGTAGTTAAATTCAGCTATCTCCTACGATATGGAAGTCCTTCAAGTAGTTAAATTCAGCTATCTCCTACGATAAGGAAGTCCTTCAAGTAGTTAAATTCAGCTATCTCCTACGATAAGGAAGTTCTTCAAGTAGTTAAATTCAGCTATCTCCTACGATAAGGAAGTCCTTCAAGTAGTTAAATTCAGCTATCTCCTACGATAAGGAAGTCCTTCAAGTAGTTAAATTCAGCTATCTCCTAAGATAAGGAAGTCCTTCAAGTAGTTAAATTCAGCTATCTTCTAAGATAAGGAAGTCCTTCAAGTAGTTAAATTCAGCTATCTCCTATGATAAGGAAGTCCTTCAAGTAGTTAAATTCAGCTATCTCCTACGATAAGGAAGTCCTTCAAGTAGTTAAATTCAGCTATCTCCTAAGATAAGGAAGCCCTTCAAGTAGTTAAATTCAGCTATCTCCTAAGATAAGGAAGTCCTTCAAGTAGTTAAATTCAGCTATCTCCTAAGATAAGGAAGTCCTTCAAGTAGTTAAATTCAGCTATCTCCTAAGATAAGGAAGTCCTTCAAGTAGTTAAATTCAGCTATCTCCTACGATAAGGAAGTCTTCAAGTAGTTAAATTCAGCTATCTCCTAAGATAAAGAAGTCCTTCAAGTAGTTAAATTCAGCTATCTCCTAAGATAAGGAAGTCCTTCAAGTAGTTAAATTCAGCTATCTCCTACGATAAGGAAGTCCTTCAAGTAGTTAAATTCAGCTATCTCCTACACAGTAATCAAGATATCCAACATCTGCCATCTAGAAACATCTTGATGCAGCTGTTGAGTAAGCAGAAATGCGTTGAAGTGACAGTTGCTGTTTTAATAGGATATCCATGTCAAACAAGTCCAGCAAATAACATGTCAATGTAGCCACATTAACAAATGGTCCATCTTCCTACTTGCTCAACAATTAGAAAATATTTCTGCATGGCAAAAATAGGTTTGCAGTTAAAAAATGCTTGCAAGGATAAGAAAAGACTGCAAATACCCTCATGAGAAAATAAAAGCAGTTTATAGGTCCTCCAGAACCAGGATGGTAATTTCCCATTTGTGAGAAGAGAGAAGACAGCTGTAAAAGTGCATGACAGACCCAATCTTGACACAATTAATCTTGAAGAGTTAATAGTCTAAACATATTATTAGTGAAATGGTATAAATCAGAAAGCAGTATTGAGGGGTTATGCAAAACTTTAAATACATCTAATATATGTCAGGTTAAAAATGATGAAGATGCATTATAAATGTGGGCTAGGGAGGAGTTAAAAGTTCAGAGGTAAGTACTAGACTGTCATTCTGCAGACCACTACAAGCTTAGCCAATAAACAGAGGTCAGAATGAAACCCTGTACCTTATGTCTGTGAGATAAATATCTTAACCATTACACCAACCAGTTAGTTGATGCCTTTGAATAGTTTACAGTGAAGTATGATACAGCAAAAATAGAAAAAGTGAGTATTAGCAAGTAAATAGTTTAGGTGAAATATAGGGTTATTGTAAATTACTTTTTTGTGGAAGATATTGTGTTAATGTATGTTTCAATCTGAGTACTAGAGAGTGTAGAGGACGTACAGTAGTTCAGCTGGAGGAAGTATTAGTCAGAGGGTGAGAAGGAGGATTAACAGGGGTCATGCAGGAAAACAGCCAAGAGCCCAGTAGGTGTTACTTTAGTTGTATTTAGAATGTTTTTTTTTTATATTTTATTTGTCGGGGTGGGGGAGTTCCAAAGTTTTGACTCACACTTTCAGTAAAGGGAATCCCCATCTGTGGTGTTTGATCGGGCTATGAGTACTTGGTGTTTGTGCTTACAGTGAAGTGTTCTTTTAGGGGGACAGGGTATGAGTGTGCCATGTAGTGATGGCCAGTTATCTGGTTTGTGGATGAGGTTGTGAGTGGTTTGTAACTGAGAGTATGTTTGGTGATGCACTTGTTCTAGCTAGTAAATCTGTTTCAGGGCTCTACGGTGGTCTGTTTTATGAGGTAAATTTGCAGTGAATTTGGTCACTTTGTTATAGCATTGCACCTTTATAATTTTTTTATGTAGATTCTAGGTTTGTTAGTATGGCTGTTGCATAGAGTGTTAGAAAGAGACAGGTTAATGCAATGTGTTTTTATGCACTGGGTGTCACATAAGGTTTGATCTGATATAAACAGACATGTTTTTAATGTTTTTTTAAACTTGTTTTATGTGGTGGTCATATTTCATGTTTTCATTTATGGTAACATCAACCTTTTTGGAGTGACTCACCAATTAAATTGTTTACTGTCACATGATGTTGTGTTACAAGATAGTTCCTATCCAATGTGTTGCTTTGTCATAAATAGTATTACATGTGTTTTTTGGATGTAATAGCAGCTGATTACTACATAGCCAAGTTTTGATGGATCTCAAATAGGACCGAGTAGGATCTTTGACCTTTGGCCTTTCATGAGCTAAGGGCAGACAAGAGCAATATGGGGTTGACATTTTGTACTATGGTGGCAATTTTGCTTGCCATGTTAAGATCATTTATGGAAATATTAAAAAGCTTAGGCTATAGGATGGAACCTTGGGAAATACTTACATATACTGGCAGGAAGGATGAGATGTTTTGCCACTCAACTGCCTGAGATCTATTGTTTAGTTAGATTTGAATATAGGAGAGGGATGAGTTTGCAAGAGATATGGTAGAGAGTTTATGTAAGAGTTTATAGTGAGATGCTGTGTTGAAGGTTTTTGAGGAAGAGTGCAGGTACCAGGTTACCTGTATTTCTTTGTAGGTTAACAGTGTTAGTGAAATTGAAAGGGGCAGTAGTGGTGTTATTATGGGGGGAAAGGGGCAGTAGTGGTGTTATCATGGGGGGAATCCATGCTGGGCTTGAGGAAAGCAGCCTTTCGACTGTGATATACTCAAGTAGTTGGGATTAGATGCGTTTCTCAAGGGTTTTTGATGAGGGGGACTGTATAACTATAGGTCTATAGTTTGAGCTCTTGATAGACATGCCTCCTTTATGTATGGGTTAGGATGTAAGAGTTTTTCTATAATATGGGGACATAAGCTTTAGCAATGGAATTTTTTATTAGAAAACAAACTGTGTAAGCTATGGCATCTGCTGCAGTCTTGATGTAGGCAGGTGTCATATCATCTGGGGCTAGGTTAGTTACCTTTAGTCTGATCAAGTAAAAACGGACATACGGACAACTTGGAAAAAAGTGGCTGTAGGGATGGAAAAGTGACCAGGGATTATTGCCATTGCTTAGAGAGGCTACTGTTGGTATGACGTTGGCATTGAATGGATTTTCTCTGCAGGCTGATTGTTTATCAAAGGATGGAGTTGGTTTTGAGGAGTGACTGGTGTTTAGAACTTGGTTTATGGATGACCAGAGTATTTTGGGGTTAGTTTGGTTTGAAGTTTGAAACTGTGTAGTAGTGTTTCTTGTCTGGGGTATATATTTTGTTGTACTTGTAAGATGCCTGTACTTTTAAAGGTTTGTCTCAGACTTTTCTTGTACCCATTTTTCCACAGCCTGTCTCTCTGAGTCATAACTTGTTTTATATGCCTTGTTATCCCACTGGGCTGAGTTCATTTGGTTGTCATAGTTCAGGTGGGGGCAAGTTCATTTAAGATAGACACATCCTAATGAATTCAGATACAGCTTAATACAGGGGTTGTTGGTTTTACCCCAAACAAGTTGAGCAGGTTACTTCAGACTAATCATTGAAATGGAGCTTCTCAAATAAGAGAATCCCTAGAAAATCTTCATGTGACTCAAAGAATAATTGGATTACATAGGGTACTGGATATTTGGGCCGCTGCTCTTTTCAACAGTACATGTTCCAATGCAAGCAGTTTTACAGAGTGAAACAGCATCGGAATAAGACCATACTTAAAGTATTTACTAAAAGAGATAGCCGATTAGTATGACTGTTAGATGAGCCCACAGAGAACACAGACATTTGTCTGTTCCCAAAACTGAAGATGGAAATGTGACGTTTGGGTTGTTTTATAGTCAAGATTCATATCCATGATCTTTGTGCTTGCTGAGTTGTAAATCACACAGAAGCTAACTTTATCTTACTGGCCTGGTATTATGAAAGGAATACAAAACCTCTGTGCAGCTTCTGTAGAATGTCAAAAGGTAGCACTTAACCATTGTTTAGGAAAACCTTTGATCTCCTTACGTACTACAGACGTCCCATTTGAGCAGATAACAATGGGCACTGTAGGGTCACTGGTGAAAATTGAGTAATACATGATGTTTGGCAATTCTTTAAAGAAAAAGATAAGGACTTCTTTATACCATGTACAGAAATATGGATTAGGTAAACATTTTAATCAAACCTTAAGTCAGTGTTAAGGAGAGGTACACAAAAGGATGGATAAATTAGGACCAATTATTTCCAAAACTCCTTTTTGCCATATGGGAAATACCCCAAACTTCTGATGGATTGTTTGAACTGTTATATTGTGGACAATTCAAAAGCTTGTTAGAGTTAGTGAAAGAAATCTGGGAAGAGGAAACACCCCCACCCTTTAAAACTGTGCTAGAGCATTTTATAGACATACAGAAGAGGTTAGGAATGATAACACATACTGCAAAAGAACACATGCATAGGAAAGGCACAATAAACAACAAAAAACATATAATAACAATGCATAGCTTAGAAAGTTCAATGTAGGAGACAAACTACTGGGGTTAGTGCCATACCAGAGACAAGTTCCTTGCAAAATAGCAAATAGTTATAAAAGTTAAGTTATAAAAAAGATAAAATAAATTATAAAGTGAGACAAGCTACACAAAAGAAATCAGAACACTTACAAGAAATAAATGATCTGAAGCACAAGGAAATAAACTAAGAATATCTGAAGTTAGAATGTTTGCAGAAGACGTTAAGAACGCGGTAGCATGTTCAGAAGTGTAGATAAGTGACTAGTACCAGTACTTCAGAAGCGAGAGGTAAAAAGTACTTACCGAGGAAGAGAGATATATTAACAGGTTAAGGAGTACGTACTGAGGAACAGAGATATATTAACAGGTTAAGGAGTACGTACTGAGGAACAGGGATATATTAGGAGGTTAAGGAGTACGTACTGAGGAACAGAGATATATTAGGAGGTTAAGGAGTACGTACTGAGGAACAGAGATATATTAACAGGTTAAGGAGTATGTACTGAGGAGCAGGGATATATTAGGAGGTTAAGGAGTACGTTCTGAGGAACAGAGATATATTAGGAGGTTAAGGAGTACGTACTGAGGAACAGAGATATATTAACAGGTTAAGGAGTACGTACTGAGGAACAGGGATATATTAGGAGGTTAAGGAGTACGTACTGAGGAACAGAGATATATTAACAGGTTAAGGAGTACGTACTGAGGAACAGGGATATATTAGGAGGTTAAGGAGTATGTACTGAGGAACAGAGATATATTAACAGGTTAAGGAGTACGTACTGAGGAACAGGGATATATTAGGAGGTTAAGGATGCATTACTGAGGAACAGAGATATATTAACAGGTTAAGGAGTACGTACTGAGGAACAGGGATATATTAGGAGGTTAAGCAGTACATACTGAGGAACAGGGATATATTAGGAGGTTAAGGAGTACGTACTGTAGAACAGAGATATATTAGGAGGTTAAGGAGGACGTACTGAGGAACAGGGATATATTAAGAGATTAAGGAGTATGTACTGTAGAACAGAGATATATTAAGAGGTTAAGGAGTATGTACTGAGGAACAGAGATATATTAGGAGGTTAAGGAGTATGTACTGTAGAACAGAGATATATTAGGAGGTTAAGGAGGACGTACTGAGGAACACAGATATATTAAGAGGTTAAGGAGTACGTACTGAGGAACAGGGATATATTAGGAGGTTAGGAGTACGTACTGAGGAACACAGATATATTAAGAGGTTAAGGAGTATGTACTGAAAAGCAGAGATGTATTAAGAGGTTAAGGAGTATGTACTGAAAAGCAGAGATATATTAAGAGGTTAAGGAGTATGTACTGTAGAACAGAGATATATTAAGAGGTTATGGAGGACGTACTGTAGAACAGAGATATATTAAGAGGTTAAGGAGTACCTACTGAGGAACAGAGATATATTAAGCGGTTAAGGAGTACGTACTGAGGAACACAGATATATTAAGAAGTTAAGGAGTATGTACTGTAGAACAGAGATATATTAAGAGGTTATGGAGGACGTACTGAGGAACACAGATATAGTAAGAGGTTAAGGAGTACGTACTGAGGAACAGGGATATATTAAGAGGTTATGGAGGACGTACTGTAGAACAGAGATATATTCAGAGGTTAAGGAGTACCTACTGAGGAACAGAGATATATTAAGAGGTTAAGGAGTATGTACTATAGAACAGAGATATATTAAGAGGTTATGGAGGACGTACTGTAGAACAGATATATTCAGAGGTTAAGGAGTACCTACTGAGGAACAGAGATATATTAAGAGGTTAAGGAGTATGTACTGTAGAGCAGAGATATATTAAGCAGTTAAGGAGTATGTACTGTAGAACAGAGATATATTAAGCGGTTAAGGAGTATGTACTGTAGAACAGAGATATATTAAGAGGTTAAGGAGGACGTACTGAGGAACAGAGATATATTAAGAGGTTAAGGAGTACATACTGTAGAATAGAGCTATATTAAGAGGTTAAGGAGGACGTACTGAGGAACAGAGATATATTAAGAGATTAAGGAGAACGTACTGAGGAACAGAGATATATTAAGAGATTAAGGAGTACGTACTGTAGAACAGAGATATAGTAAGAGGTTAAGGAGTGTGTACTGTAGAACAGAGATATATTAAGAGATTAAGGAGTATGTACTGTAGAACAGAGATATATTAAGAGGTTAAGGAGGACGTACTGAGGAACAGAGATATATTAAGAGATTAAGGAGTATGTACTGTAGAACAGAGATATATTAAGAGGTTAAGGAGGATGTACTGAGGAACAAATATATATTCAGAGGTTAAAGCAGAGATATATGAAGAGGTTAAGGAGTATGTATTGAGGAACAGAGACATATTGAGATGTTAAGGAGTACGTACTGAGGAACAGAGCTATATTAAGAGGTTAAGGAGTGCGAACTGTAGAACAGAAATATATTAAGAGGTTAAGGAGGATGTACTGAGGAACAGAGATATATTAAGAGGTTAATGAGTATGTACTGTAGAACAGAAATATATTAAGAGGTTAAGGAGTACGTATGAGGAACAGAGATATATTAAGAAGTTAAGGAGTACGTACTGAGGAGCAGAGATGTACTAAGAGGTTAAGGAGTACGCATTGAGGAACAGAGATATACTAAGAGGTTAAGGAGTATGTACTGAGGAACAGAGATATACTAAGAGGTTAATGAGTATGCATTGAGGAACAGAGATATACTAAGAGGTTAAGGAGTATGTACTGAGGAACAGAGATATAGTAAGAGGTTAAGGCCTACGTACTGAGGAAGAGAGACATATTTTCAGAGATGTCTGTCAGTAGCTGGTTAATCGAGCCAACATTAAAACATATTGGTGCGAAGATAAATCTGAAATTATACCAAATAACAGAATGACAATTCATATTATTTAAAGAACAAGAAAAGAAAATGCTCAAATTTGAGGACATAAACAAATCCCAGAGAGAATGGAAATTTAATGTTTTCTGTTTTACATTCTCTTTTTGTAAATTGTGATTGTAGGAACTGTTAAACTTTTTGTATATTCTTTGTAAATCTTTGTAAAAACTTTTGTGCTACTTGCCCAGCTGGACACTACCCAGTTAACAAATGTAAAATAACAATAAATAAATAAATAATGCCATTGCACTGGTCTCCAAGCCTAATGGCTCTATCAGATTTTGCAATACTGTCAAAAAACTAAACAGCATTTCCAAATTTGTCTCATATCCTATGCCCTGAGTAGATGAATGGAAAAGTCAGGCAGTGCAAGGTCTTTCTCCACTTTTGACATAACTAGAGGTGAATGGCAAATGCAACTAGTCCCAGAACTAAGTGGGAAAATATTGCCTATGTCAGACAGCTTTTCCCAGTATGGATTCTCACTATTTGGCCTCATGGAGCACCAGTGATGTTCCAGGGCAAAGGTGTAGTCAGGCATACTCTTTGCACTCAACTGAGTACATTTTTTTCTGAGTATCATATCAGCATATTATGTCTACAACTGCCTAAGTGAATGCCTTTAACAACAGATGCAATATTTATAATCTAAAAAATAACATTTTTAATAGTTTAAGGGGAACAATTGAAAATGTTACTTAATTTATTAAGTGCTTTGCGGCAGCATTTTGAGAGATGTGTCCAGTTATAAGTGATTGGTATCCAAGGGGGGAGTTAGCACAAAGAGCTTGTGAGAACAAAATGGAATTTGCTTGCCACACCCCTTTTCCAGAGGCTCATAGACAGGATATTCAGTCCCCATACAAGATATTCAGCAGCCTATCTTGACAAGGTAGTGAGTTTCTCCAAGGACTGAAAAGCCATTTCCCAAGGTGAAGGCTGTTTGGAGCTCCCTGCACCAAAGTGGACTAGCAG
This sequence comes from Protopterus annectens, assembly GCF_019279795.1. Classification (NCBI taxonomy): domain Eukaryota; kingdom Metazoa; phylum Chordata; order Ceratodontiformes; family Protopteridae; genus Protopterus; species Protopterus annectens. Next base: position 1,824,403,107 of record NC_056744.1, read on the forward strand.
CAAACCCATATATATATATATATATATATATATATATATATATATATATATATATATATATAAATAGCTATATAATGAGAGGGGGATTTTTAATGGCTCAGGCTAAAAAGGTAGACGCATTATGAAACTGGGCCAGATTCATGACAAAAAAGACAAGTTAAGGCTATCCTGAACTTGGCAAATATGTTCCGTACTTTACTTCTATTACCTGTTCATTGACTGATTTATAAAACTGTAAGTCTTCACTAAATGTCAAATGGACAGAATTTCAAAAACTGAAGGACTTGTACTCAGAACCTGTCTTAATAACAATGGAGTTCTTGAAAACATTTATTGTCTTTACTGATGCCTTTGGAGTAGAGATTGGGGCAGTCCTGTTACAAAATGTAGAAGGGGCTGAACATCCCATGTTTTTAAATCAGCCTTAAGTTTATGCTGAGTGATGTTAGTCAGTAACCCAAAGGGAATGATTTGAAATCAAACAGGTTCTCAAAATGTTACTATATTATTCTTTGATGATAGAATTTATAATGACTTTAAGGCAATCCGAAGCTTTTTATTCAGCATTAACCCTACAGCCATTCAAATTCAAGAAGATTTATTGTCCAGTCCACTGCCACCTTAAAGTGGATGCGTGGTACCAAGTATGTTGTCCATTCACGGGAGCTTGAACAGATTTTTTTTTTTGTGTGTGGGGTGGGGAGTTGGGGGTGGTTGTGGTATAGTGATGACTGTACAAACTGCTCATTTTAGGCCAAGGCAAGCAGCCAGGCAGGGCATCAAAGAAACCAGGGTTGTGTTAACTGCAGTCATAGTACACAAGGCTTACTGCTAGAAATAGCAAATTCAGAAAGCGGGAGCTAGAAGGCATCTCCAGGAGTTGACAGGAAATCCTGTCCACTGAAAGGTAATTCTGTAAACTGTACTGGATGAAGTTATACAGAAGCTGTTTTCTTGGGTGGGAAGAAGAACTGCCTGCTAGACAAATCTTGCTGCAAGTTGAATGAGTAAGTAGTAAAGTGTTAGGGAAACCAATAAAGGTCTGTCATAAAACATTTGCTGGTACTGTGAACTGTCATAAAACATTCGCTGGTACTGTGAACTGTCATAAAACATTCGCTGGTACTGTGAACTGTCATACATTCACTGGTACTGTGAACTGTCATAAAACATTCACTGGTACTGTGAACTGTCATAAAACATTCGCTGGTACTGTGAACTGTCATAAAACATTCGCTGGTACTGTGAACTGTCATAAAACATTCGCTGGTACTGTGAACTGTCATACATTCACTGGCACTGTGAACTGTCGTAAAACATTCGCTGGTACTGTGAACTGTCATAAAACATTCGCTGGTACTGTGAACTGTCATAATACATTCGCTGGTACTGTGAACTGTCATAAAACATTCGCTGGTACTGTGAACTGTCATAAAACATTTGCTGGTACTGTGAACTGTCATAAAACATTTGCTGGTACTGTGAACTGTCATAAAACATTTGCTGGTACTGTGAACTGTCATAAAACATTTGCTGGTACTGTGAACTGTCATAAAACATTTGCTGGTACTGTGAACTGTCGTAAAACATTTACTGATACTGTGAACTGTCGTAAAACATTTACTGATACTGTGAACTGTTGTAAAACATTTACTGGTACTGTGAACTGTCATAAAACATTTGCTGGTACTGTGAACTGTCATAAAACATTTGCTGGTACTGTGAACTGTCATAATACATCCACTGGTACTGTGAACTGTCATAAAACATTCGCTGGTACTGTGAACTGTCGTAAAACATTTACTGGTACTGTGAACTGTCATAAAACATTCACTGGTACTGTGAACTGTCATAAAACATTCGCTGGTACTGTGAACTGTCATAAAACATTTGCTGGTACTGTGAACTGTCATAATACATTCACTGGTACTGTGAACTGTCGTAAAACATTTACTGGTACTGTGAACTGTCATAAAACATTCACTGGTACTGTGAACTGTCATAAAACATTCACTGGCACTGTGAACTGTCAGAAAACATTTGCTGGTACTGTGAACTGTCATAAAACATTCACTGGTACTGTGAAGTCGTAAAACATTTGCTGGTACTGCGAACTGTCATAAAACATTTACTGGTACTGTGAACTGTCATAAAACATTTGCTGGTACTGTGAACTGTCATAAAACATTTGCTGGTACTGTGAACTGTTTTGCTTCTTGTGTCTGTGTCTGTTGAGTTTTGTTGTTTCCTCAAGCTGAAGAGCAAAATATTTTGTGTTATCCTTGTAAATTAACCTGAGTTTTGAAATCTATGGAACTGACTTTAAGACTGGTTTATAGGGTTCCTATTGGATGACCGAAGATGCATTCTTTCGAATGCATCTTGGTCGAACTTGAAAAGACAAAAAGGCAAAATGAGGAAGTGGCATATAAGTGAATTCTTTCCCTGGGAAAGAAATCGCTTGGCCGCACGCATTACTTTGCCATTTTCGTCATGATCTCGGAGTTGGTATATTTAAGTAGGCGGGTGTGGGGGGTGAAGCCCCCCTACTTTATGTTATGTTTTAAGTGTTTTTTTTAGCACCACTGAAATTACATCTTACCCAATCCACCAGCCACCAATTCATCCTCAAAAAACACCCATAATAAATTATTCTCCATTAATTCACTCCTCACTGATGACGTACCCAAACTGAGCTTGTGTTATTCTCTCTCTGTTGACACCAGAACACCACAAATCCCTTTCATTTTATTACCTTCAGCTATCCTCTTCTAATAACCTAACTTTCTCAATTATTCCTCCTATCTTAACCGACTATGTTTTAGTTTTCTTTTCCCTCCTCCAGCTTAATATTGAATATAGTGAAACCAGATAATAACCAATGCATATCTTATGTGTATCCAGATAATAACCAATGCATATCTTATGTGTATCCAGATAATGACCAATGCATATCTTATGTGTATCCAGATAATAACCAATGCATATCTTATGTGTATCCAGATGATAACCAATGCATATCTTATGTGTATCCAGATGATAACCAATGCATATCTTATGTGTATCCAGATAATGACCAATGCATATCTTATGTGTATCCAGATGATAACCAATGCATATCTTATGTGTATCCAGATGATAACCAATGCATATCTTATGTGTATCCAGATGATAACCAATGCATATCTTATGTGTATCCAGATGATAACCAATGCATATCTTATGTGTATCCAGATGATAACCAATGCATATCTTATGTGTATCCAGATGATAACCAATGCATATCTTATGTGCATCCAGATAATAACCAATGTGTATCTTATGTGTATCCAGATAATAACCAATGCATATCTTATGTGTATCCAGATAATGACCAATGCATATCTTATGTGTATCCAGATAATAACCAATGCATATCTTATGTGTATCCAGATAATAACCAATGCATATCTTATGTGTATCCAGATGATAACCAATGCATATCTTATGTGTATCCAGATAATGACCAATGCATATCTTATGTGTATCCAGATAATAACCAATGCATATCTTATGTGTATCCAGATGATAACCAATGCATATCTTATGTGTATCCAGATGATAACCAATGCATATCTTATGTGTATCCAGATGATAAGCAATGCATATCTTATGTGTATCCAGATGATAAGCAATGCATATCTTATGTGTATCCAGATGATAAGCAATGCATATCTTATGTGTATCCAGATGATAACCAATGCATATCTTATGTGTATCCAGATGATAACCAATGCATATCTTATGTGTATCCAGATGATAACCAATGCATATCTTATGTGTATCCAGATGATAACCAATGCATATCTTATGTGTATCCAGATAATAACCAATGCATATCTTATGTGTATCCAGATGATAACCAATGCATATCTTATGTGTATCCAGATAATGACCAATGCATATCTTATGTGTATCCAGATGATAACCAATGCATATCTTATGTGTATCCAGATAATACCCAATGCATATCTTATGTGTATCCAGATGATAACCAATGCATATCTTATGTGTATCCAGATGATAACCAATGCATATCTTATGTGTATCCAGATGATAACCAATGCATATCTTATGTGTATCCAGATAATGACCAATGCATATCTTATGTGTATGAAGCTACTCAAAATGTTTTACAGATGTTTGTAGTCTTCACTGTCCTTTGCATTTATTTATATTTATTTCACATCTAAACACACCATTTTCATACCTAATAAATACATTTATATATATATATATATGTGTGTGTGTGTGTGTGTGTATCTGTGCGAGAACAGAGACAAACAGAGAAAAGACACAACAGACTCTTACCTGGCTACACCAGCAGTCATTTTGAAAGTCTCATTTTGTGGCCAGTCCCCAGAAAAATCAAATGTCACAGCAAATATTGCCTAAAAATTGAAGACAATTAATTTAATTTTGTTTTTACTAATGGAAATACATTTTTGCATAGTAGCATTTTCTTTTTCACCCCCTATTCCAGCAGTTTTATGCGTACTTCATTCAGTGTTCTGGCCTCACTTAGCCCATCTGTTCTTACCTCTCACCTTGCTTCAGCTTCACAGAAGACCTTAGACAGATAAGTGTTGATTTATGGGTTTGGCCTTTAGTATAGGAAGAAGACTTATTGCTTATTGGCTCGATTGAGAGGTTTCAACAGAACCAACCAGAAGAGTGTCTTACTCTATATTTACCTAACTGGGTGTACTGCCTACAT
>NC_056744.1:1824410362-1824485362 GCF_019279795.1 Protopterus annectens
TAACCTGGAAATTCCTGCTAGGTATGGCCCCTTTTCATCAGAGAGAGAGAAAAGTTGTACAGCAGCTGTTAAAAGACAGTGTCTGGGATTCAGAAAAGCTTACCGTGATGCAAAAGCTTTACCGCCTTAGTTTTTTTGCATAATGTAAGCTTGAACAGTTCAGAGACTGCATTCTCATCACTGTTGGCACTGCCAACAGCTGTAGTGCAGCGACTGAACTAGATGTTGCATCTGCATATAGACTCAACAGTCTGGAGGAGTGGCTAATGCAAATTAGCCATGTGCTGTTCCCCAGAAACGAGACTGGCCATGGATTAACATCTTTTTCACTAAAGGAAAAAGTCAATGCCTTCTTTTGATGATGGTTACCTATTAACGCCCATGGAACTGTCTGCAGCTTCTATGTAGTTCTTTATGTGAGTGTGCGTGTGTGTGTGTGTGTGTGTGTGTGTCTGTGTCTGTATCTCTATATGTGCTGGGAACTAAAACATATACATTTGTAAAATGAGGTCTAAAAAGAGCTTATTAGACATGGTAATACATAGACAATAGAAATGGGTATGTTATAAGGAATTCACAGATGGTATTCATGTTCCAATCAATGCCCAACTTAGAACATTGAAGCACAGCTTAATTCCTAATGCAATACCACTAATGTAAAAAAAGAACTAATTTCCGCAGTAAGATTTTCAGAATGGGCTACTTCTACTCTCCATATGTTAAGACTTGACTGAACTGCTAAACTGTCAGCTGATTGACAGTTAATCAGCGGCATCTTTGTCTCCATGCCTGAAATGGAAGACGTTTGTTTCCAGTGGTTCGAAAGTTTTCTAAATGATGCAAGTGTTGCATATTAAAAATGGCCTTATATGAAAGACTTGGGGAGGTCTGGAAAGCCCTGAACTGTGAGTACGAAGCTTTTCATCAAAAAGGAAAGAAAAAATGCTTTTACTTCAGGTCTGCTTAAATATTTTTGTCGCACTTATAAAGATCTGTGTAGAGATACTTCTTTGTATTTTTCTGCTTTTTTCCATGTATTAGGCAAAACTGTTATCTCCATTTGCTTTTTTTAGTTTGTTTTGGGACTTTAGTCTTGTAGCTTAATTTGTACTTGTGGAAGGATTGTGTTTCTGCATTATACTGCATTTTTATTTCCACAAGTAGAATTACTTGTAAAAGCTAGCTGTTTGTATTTTTAAACCCTGTTGGGCCTTATTCTTGTAGTTTCAGTCACATTTGTGACAGAATTGTAAATTGCTTCCAGATTTGAGCCTCATTTAGTCACTTATTACTGTATTTTTCCATAAACAATGTTACTGGCAAATTTCTGCATAGTTTAATGCCTTAAACTCTAGCAAAATTGCAGTAGTGAGAGTACCGTTTTTGCTGCTCTAGGATTTGTATTTCAGTGGTTTTACAGTTATTGATATTCCGGTTTTGCTCCTATAGTTTTGCCTTCCAGTGTCTTTCTATTCCCCTAGTCTTTGTGTCTGTCCCAAACCCCAACTAATGTTTTTTCAAGAGCTGCAGTATTGGCTTTATTTCATTGGACGCCTCTCTAGCTAGTCTGCCTTTTCCTTGATTTTTTTCTTAACCCTTCTAGCCTTTTCTGTTGTGATTTTATAAGGTTGTGTCTCTGGCCTCTGCCCCTTATGATAAGCTGACTTTCTAAGTCCCTCCCTCCCATTTTTCATTGATATTGTCTGTTGTGTAAGCTATTAAGTATTTTACCCACTCATTGTTTTCCATAGATGCATCATACTGAGTGCCCACCCAGCAAACCAGCATTGCTCTTGAGTGACTCCCCCTTTGCTACATAGTGTCTCCTGCTCATTTTCCCAGAGCTCAGCAACGCTTGGCATTCTACCCTACATTCCGGACGTGCTTTACTTGTGTCCAGTGCCACCCAGGCAAAGGTAAGCACTTTTGATTGCTAAACTGCACTTGCTTAACTTATATGAGTGATCACTACTACTTCCTGCTTTTATTTGTGCATTTCATTGCATTTTTGTAAAAAATACTCTTTCTCTCACTGTTACCGCTGTATGACTGTCTTGAAATCACCCTCAGCAAGCAATTTCCAGCTAGTTGTTTAACTGGTTTGTGGTAGCATTGCATCTGTGAGTCTCTTCATATAGGTTTATAGGTGTGTACCAAGCTAATGGTCCTGGAACCTTTACAAGCCTAGCCCATAGAAGTGCCCTGGCATCATGCTGCCCAACTTTAGTTCCCAGTGCCTCTATCAAGTAGAGCCACTGGAGTGATCCCCGGGGTGAACTTTCTATTTCCCATCCACTCATCAAGATTTCTCTTGAAGAGGGCCAGTGAGGTGCTCTACTTGACATGTATGGGACGTCTGTTCCATAGCATGGGCAGTCTCTGGGTTATGAACCTGCCCCTCCAGCATGTTCTGTTGATTGTGGTAATGAGGTTGAGGTCTCTGGAGTGTGTGGTGTGGAGGGATTGGGATTTCTTTAGATGTAGCATTTCAAACAGAGCTGGATCAGACATGGCTTTGTAAGTCAAGCAGAGATCACCTCTTAGTAAACAATATGGGACAGAGACTGTCTTTTTACATCAGGAGGAATAGGTTTATTTATCTTGTGGCAGGAGGTGTTTGCTTGGTCTGTTTGAGTTGGGAAACACACAAAAGAGCTCATAGTGCAGTTGTTTAATTGGACAGAGAACTCATTGGTTCCTGTTTTTTTGGCACATTTGTGTGGAGCTGCCGAATGTGCACTGGCGGTTAGTAGTGCTCTGTATGGAAAACACCTACAAGTCTAATTTCCCCTATAGAATGTTCCATAAAACTGTACCATCTAAAGCTGTAAATATAGAGCAAATACCTTGTGAGCCAACAAAACTTAGAGCAGCTAGCTGGGTGTCGAGTGGCAATATCTACAGATTTAGCAGAATTCAGTATTATGTAAATATTAAAGTTAGTAGAATTTAGTACTGTGTAGCTTAATCTGCCCCCATAAAGCACCCTTATTAATCTACACAAACAAAGCACCCTTAATAAGCTCCTAATCCCAATGCTCTACCCCCTTGTAGCTCACAAATGAAAGGGCTGAACAACATAGATATGCAATTTCTTAATTTCTCTGTAGCCAGTTGTCTCATGTTCATTGACAACCACTTAATCCTTATAGAAGCAGACACAGTATGCAAGAGGTGTACTTACACAATGACAATGGAGGCTAAACTCTTGCATACAAGAAAACAACAGGTTGTCAAAACCTAAAACACAACACCACACCCACCTCATATAGAACACGACACACATAGACTAATGTATGCGGCACTTAAAAGCCATCTTCATAAGCAACAAAGATCACCTAGACTGTCTGACTGATTTTAAGAATTGGCTGTCTTTTTGGTGTCATTCTAAGGTGATCCAGTATTTGTTATCTTGGGGACATGGCTAAAAGACCATGTTGCTTTGCCAAGGATGGTCTGAACCTGTCCCCTGTAGGCTTTCAAATACTGGCTAGAACTTTATCCACCCCATAGTGCCTTTTTTTAGGCAATGCCAAACTTGACAAACCTACTGATATAGCAAAATCAACTCAACTGAACCTCAAGGTGTTCTTGGTCAATATAAGTACCTAAATAAAGCAGTCCACTCCCTCACTCCCTCACAGCCTTCCTGACACTTGAAAATACAGATATCTGCTCAGTTACTGAGACATGGTTTAAAGAGGCAGAGAGTACCCAGGCAGTACAAGGTTTCAATGCCTTCCACATTTTAGACCAGTAGCTGCACAGACAAGTGCTAAAGGTGGAGGTTTCTTAATATACATCATACCTTTATGGTGGTCTTACAGGATGACTCGCTGGAGTTCCTCCATGTGCTGATTACCATATCCTGGCCAGCTATAGGTTACTTACCATAGCCTGGCCAGCTATAGGTCACTTACCTTATCCTAGCCAGCTATAGGTCACTTACCATATCCTGGCCAACTGTAGGTCACTTACCATATCCTAGTCAGCTATAGGTCACTTACCATATCCTAGCCAGCTATAGGTCACTTACCATATCCTGGCCAGCTATAGGTCACTTACCATATCCTAACCAGCTATAGGTCACTTACCATATCCTGGCCAGCTATAGGTTACTTACCATAGCCTGGCCAGCTATAGGTCACTTACCTTATCCTAGCCAGCTATAGGTCACTTACCATATCCTGGCCAACTGTAGGTCACTTACCATATCCTAGCCAGCTATAGGTCACTTACCATATCCTAGCCAGCTATAGGTCACTCTCCATGCCCCAAGAAACTCAGAATGCATACTTTGACCTATTAGAGACACTTACCATCCAACCTAAAACCCTATTCATGGGAGACTTTTATTGCCCCTTATAGAATGGGAATACTACATGGACTCAAATCTACAGGGACAGAGATTCCTGGACTTCATAAATACAAACACCCTTGGCAAACTAGTGAATATGCCCACTACAGGCTCCAACATACTGGACCTTGTGTTTACAAATACAGGAGAATGCTGCACCCCCTCCCCATTGTCTCATCCTCCCTTGTAAGGTCTGACCATAAAGACGATTACTTTGAAATCAAAATCATCTCAGTAATTCCATTAAAACCAGTAACAGTTACAAATTATTCCAAGGCAAATTTCCTTTTATTAAGTGATGGTTTGTCAAAATTCAATGTCCCTCCAAACCCGGAGAGCACAGCAGCTTATGCTGAATTGCTGTCAGAAACTCTGTACAACCATGTCAGTGGATGCATTAAGACTGCTGCATCTAATAAAAGTAAGCCCAGGTCTAGCCCCAGGAACAAACTGCCTTTGTGGCGTCCAAATTAAACAGGATATATAACAAAAGGGAAAAAATGGCAACAATCAGGAAAGATAATTCCCATTAAGATAAAACTCTGTAATCAAATTAAATAGGCAACCAAGAGGGCTAATTAGGTCAAGCAAAGCCAATTTAAGGTTAAGATAGCCTCTTAGGTGAAAGAGAACCATAAGGCCTTCTATAACTGTGTCAGAAATCACAAGGGCAGCACACAGCCATATGCTGAACTGGTGGTTAATGATGCTGAATTCACTGAGCCTGGTGATACAGCAAACCAGTCAGTGGACAAATGAATTTACAGCATTACCCTCCTCTCCCCCCAACCATCTCTTCAAAAATACCCTCTAACATATCCCCTCCGACTGTAACAAGGGAGCAAGTACTGTCCATCTTGCTAAAGCTAAGAATACAGACTCAATGTGTCCCAATAACATTCTAGGATGCTTTCTGAACAGTCTAAAATATGACTTATCAGGACCCCTAGAGTTGTTATTTAACTATAGTCTTAAAACAGGCTTTGTGCCATGAGAATGGAGGACAGTGACAGTCATCCCCCTTCATAGGGGAGCACATTCTATAGACCCATTAGTCTGACTAGTCTTTTTTACAAAACCATGGAAGGAATTATGAAAATTATCAACAAGGACATATGAGACCTCTAGACACTGGATCCATCCCTGTTTGCCTTTGTCAAAGGAAGGTCATGCTTACTGGACCTGGTGAACTTCTTTAAAAAGTTCATTAAAGAAATGGTTGAGGGGAAAGCAGTGCATACTGCCTACCTAAATCTGGCTAAACCATCTGATACGATACTCCACTAAGGCATCATCAACAAACAAACAGAACTAGGCATAAACCCCTTTATAACATGCTGGACAGATAACTGGCTCAATGATAGGACCCAGGAGGTTGGAATCGGTGAGGCTGCCTCCACAAAGAGGCTGATGACCAGTGGAGTCCCCCAGGGTCCTGTGCTAGCCCCACTCCACCAGGTTCACAGATGATTGCAAACCGGGAGCAGTCATTGAATTCCCCCCAAGATGAGAACATCCTTCAGGAAGGTCTAACACAAACAAAAAGCTTGATGCCAAAGCCATGGCTTAAAACTCATTACCAAGAAATGCACTGTAGTACCTTTTGGGAAGTCATCTGCCCTGGGAAACTGTGTCATCAATAAAATACTTCTGAAAGTTGATTGACTAGTCAGGGACCCAGGAACTCATGTAGATAGTAACCTAGCATATGACCAACATATGTCCAAGGTAGTAAGAAAATCCTTCTATGTTGCTTAACTTATATGTAAGGGCATGGCATCTAGGTCCAGAGAGGTCATTGTACTACTGTATTCGGCCCTCATCAGACCCATTGTAGAGCATAATGCCCCTTCAGTACGGACCTGACCAGATATGTGCAACAAATGGAACACCTACAGTGGGCTATGATACAACAAGTAGGAGGGCTGTTGCAGTGGCACTGAAGACCAGGGTGTGGGCCCAGGTGGAGCCACCACAGGTGCAGATTTTGGTGGTAGAAATATTCACATGAGAACTTTGAAGGCCAAAGTGGAGAAGGGTTCTATGTTACCAACAGTTGGACATGAGTCAGTTGGTCCTGACAGATAGGTGAGTGCCAGTCCAAAGGGACAGGCGATGGCCTCTGTCAACCTTAGCCATTTGAAAGGGTGGCAGCATCTAGTGCAGTGATACAGATGATCCAGGAGTAGCTGGTGTGGGACCCTGGGAGAGTTCTCTTTTTTTTGTAAAGGATTGGGCACCCTGGGATGGGTTCACCCTGAGAGAGGAGCCCATGCCCCTGGAAAGTATCCTGGTTCTCGCAGTGTCAGGTGAACTATCACTGGCCCAAATCCAGGTGAGCGGGGGTAAGTCTCATGCTGGGCTGTACCCATATACACAGCAGGTCTCCAAGGTGAGCATCTCTGACATGTTAGAACAATGTAGGTAAGGGAAGCTGGCAACCAGATCTGTAACTTTGAAATAAGGACTGTCTCTAAGGCCTACGTTGGTCAGTTTTAGGCATGAAGCAGGGCTGGACACTTGCCATAACTGGATTAGGTGAAGCCCCTCACTGTGGGGGTATGTGGGGATGGCAGAAGCAACTTTGGACACATGCTGGGCCCTTCCTGTGGATCACCCTGGCTATTTAGGGTACTGGTCCTGACTAGCATCCTGCATATTCCGGTAACTAGCAGCTGACTTACAACTTGTGTGGACCAGGTGAATCGGACTGTTTAATTAAAACAAAGCAGTGCAAAGGCCTGAGACAGGGATTGACATGATGTGATCTCTACACCTACTCTGAATGTCAAATGAAGCACAGGTAAATGACCAGAGTAACTATGACTCTCTTAAGGTAGTCAAATGCCTCGCCATCTAATTAGTGACACATATGAATGGATGAGTGAAATTCCCTTTCACTACCTACTGTGTAGTGAAATCGTAAACAAGGGAATGGACTTGGTGGAATCAGCAGGGAAAGAAGACCTTGTTGAGCTCTGGGGACAGTGTCAGGTGGGGAGTTTGAGTGGGGTGGTACACCTGTCAAAAAGTAATGCAAATGCCCTAAGGTGAGCTCAGGGAGGACAGAAACCTCCCATGGAGAAGAAGAGCAAAAGCTCGCTTGATCTTGATTTCCAGTATGAGTAGAGTCTGTGAAAGCAGGCCTCACGATCACGCTGGATTTTTAATTGTAAGCAGGAGGTGTCAGAAAAGTTACCACAGGGATAATTGTCTTGTGGTGGTCAAGCGTTCATAGTGATGTTGGTTTTTGATCCTTCGATGTTGGATTTTCCTATCATTGTGAAGCAGAATTCACCAAGCGTTGGATTGTTCACCCACTAATAGAGAGCATGAGCTGGGTTAAGACCATTGTGAGGCAGGTTAGTTTTCCCCCTACTGATATGTTGTTGTGATAGTAATCCTGCTCAGTACAAGAGGAACCACAGGTTCAGACATTTGGTGTATGTGCTTGGCTGAGGAGCCAATGGTGCGAAGCTACCATCTGTGGGATTATGACTGAAGACCTGTAAGTTAGAATCCCACCTAAACATAATGACACCGCAGTGCCACAGATCTCTGGTTGGCCAGGGCTAGCCAACTGCAAGGTTGCTGAGGAGTGTTGCTTGTCACTGGGTCTGAGCATGAATGGAAGGGGGATGCCTCTCTCCAGCAATGCACTGCACATTCAAGGGGAAGCAGGTGCTATGTCACTGCTGAAGTTCCAACCACACTACTTCACAGAATGATAAATTCAGCATATCATTCTTATTAAGTAGTGACACAGTATACATCTGGCCATCAGTAAATCGGCAGGTTGTTGTGCACTGATGTGATGAAACCAATTGTAGTATGCAAAAACTATGTACCAGTCATATTAAATACCAGCACAGCATAAGCACAAACTTTAGTAAATGTGTAGCGGTCATATGCAGAAACTATGTACCAGTCGTATTAAATACCAGAGCAGAGTAAGCACAAACTTTAGTAAATGTGTAGCGGTCATATGCAAAAACTATGCACCAGTCGTATTAAATACCAGCGCAGCATAAGCAAAACTTTAGTAAATGTGTAGTGGTCATATGTAAAAACTATGTACCAGTCGTATTAAATACCAGTGCAGAGTAAGCACAAACTTTAGTAAATGTGTAGTGGTTATATACAAAAACTATGTACCAGTCGTATTAAATACCAGTGCAGCATAAGCACATTTTAGTAAATGTGTATCGGTCATATACAAAAACTATGTACCAGTTGTATTAAATACCAGCTCAGAGTAAGCACAAACTTTAGTAAATGTGTAGCGGTCATATACAAAAACTATGTACCAGTCATATGAAATACCAGTGCAGCGTAAGCACAAACTTTTATAAATGTGTAACAGTCATATGCAAAAACTATGTGCCAGTCATATTAAATACCAGCGCAGAGTAAGCACAAACTTTAGTAAATGTGTAGCGGTCATATACAAAAACTATGTACCAGTCGTATTAAATACCAGTGCAGAGTAAACACAAACTTTAGTAAATGTGTAGTGGTCATATGCAAAAACTATGTACCAGTCGTATTAAATACCAGCGCAGCATAAGCAAAACTTTAGTAAATGTGTAGCGGTCATATGCAAAAACTATGTACCAGTCGTATTAAATACCAGTGCAGAGTAAGCACAAACTTTAGTAAATGTGTAGCAGTCATATACAAAAACCATGTACTGTCGTATTAAATGCCAGTGCAACATAAGCACATTTTAGTAAATGAGTAGTGGTCATATGCAAAAACTATGTACCAGTTGTATTAAATACCAGCGCAGAGTAAGCACAAACTTTAGTAAATGTGTAACGGTCATATGCAAAAACTATGTACCAGTCGTATTAAATACCAGTGCAGCATAAGCAAAACTTTAGTAAATGTGTAGCGGTCATATGCAAAAACTATGTACCAGTCGTATTAAATACCAGTGCAGAGTAAGCACAAACTTTAGTAAATGTGTAGCGGTCATATGCAAAAACTATGTACCAGTCGTATGAAATACCAGTGCAGCGTAAGCACAAACGTTCATAAATGTGTAGCAGTCATATGCAAAAACTATGTACCAGTCATATTAAATACCAGCGCAGAGTAAGCACAAACTTTAGTAAATGTGTAGCGGTCATATACAAAAACTATGTACTAGTCGTATTAAATACCAGTGCAGCATAAGCACAAACTTTAGTAAATGTGTAGCGGTCATATACAAAAACTATGTACTAGTCGTATTAAATACCAGCGCAGCATAAGCACAAACTTTAGTAAATGTGTAGTGGTCATATGCAAAAACTATGTACCAGTCGTATTAAATACCAGCGCAGAGTAATCACAAACTTTAGTAAATGTGTAGCGGTCATATGCAAAAACTATGTACCAGCCGTATTAAATACCAGTGCAGCATAAGCACATTTAAGTAAATGAGTAATGGTCATATGCAAAAACTATGTACCAGTCATATTAAATACCAGCGCAGAGTAAGCACAAACTTTAGTAAATGTGTAGCGGTCATATACAAAAACTATGTACTAGTCGTATTAAATACCAGTGCAGCATAAGCACAAACTTTAGTAAATGTGTAGCGGTCATATACAAAAACTATGTACTAGTCGTATTAAATACCAGCGCAGCATAAGCACAAACTTTAGTAAATGTGTAGTGGTCATATGCAAAAACTATGTACCAGTCATATTAAATACCAGCGCAGAGTAAGCACAAACTTTAGTAAATGTGTAGCGGTCATATACAAAAACTATGTACTAGTCGTATTAAATACCAGTGCAGCATAAGCACAAACTTTAGTAAATGTGTAGCGGTCATATACAAAAACTATGTACTAGTCGTATTAAATACCAGCGCAGCATAAGCACAAACTTTAGTAAATGTGTAGTGGTCATATGCAAAAACTATGTACCAGTCGTATTAAATACCAGCGCAGAGTAATCACAAACTTTAGTAAATGTGTAGCGGTCATATGCAAAAACTATGTACCAGCCGTATTAAATACCAGTGCAGCATAAGCACATTTAAGTAAATGAGTAATGGTCATATGCAAAAACTATGTACCAGTTGTATTAAATACCAGTGCAGCATAAGCACAAACTTTAGTAAATGTGTAGCGGTCATATACAAAAACCATGTAACAGTCATATTAAATACCAGCGCAGAGTAGGCACAAACTTTAGTAAATGTGTAGCGGTCATATGCAAAAACTATGTACCAGTCGTATTAAATACCAGCGCAGAGTA
Organism: Protopterus annectens; assembly: GCF_019279795.1. Taxonomy (NCBI): domain Eukaryota; kingdom Metazoa; phylum Chordata; order Ceratodontiformes; family Protopteridae; genus Protopterus; species Protopterus annectens. Next base: position 1,824,420,971 of record NC_056744.1, read on the forward strand.
ATCACAAACTTTAGTAAATGTGTAGCAGTCATATGCAAAAACTATGTACCAGCCGTATTAAATACCAGTGCAGCATAAGCACATTTAAGTAAATGAGTAATGGTCATATGCAAAAACTATGTACCAGTTGTATTAAATACCAGCTCAGAGTAAGCACAAACTTTAGTAAATGTGTAGCGGTCATATACAAAAACCATGTAACAGTCATATTAAATACCAGCGCAGAGTAGGCACAAACTTTAGTAAATGTGTAGCGGTCATATACAAAAACCATGTAACAGTCATATTAAATACCAGCGCAGAGTAGGCACAAACTTTAGTAAATGTGTAGCGGTCATATACAAAAACTATGTACCAGCCGTATTAAATACCAGTGCAACATAAGCACATTTAAGTAAATGAGTAGTGGTCATATGCAAAAACTATGTACCAGTCGTATTAAATACCAGTGCAGAGTAAGCACAAACTTTAGTAAATGTGTAGTGGTCATATGCAAAAACGATGTACCAGTCGTATTAAATACCAGCGCAGAGTAAGCACAAACTTTAGTAAATGTGTAGTGGTCATATACAAAAACTATGTACCAGTCGTATGAAATACCAGTGCAGCATAAGCACAAACTTTACTAAATGTGTAGCAGTCATATGCAAAAATTATGTACCAGTCATATTAAATACCAGAGCAGAGTAAGCACAAACTTTAGTAAATGTGTAGCGGTCATATACAAAAACCACGTACCAGTCATATTAAATACCACCGCAGAGTAAGCACAAACTTTAGTAAATGTGTAGTGGTCATATGCAAAAACTATGTACCAGTCGTATTAAATACCAGCGCAGAGTAAGCACAAACTTTAGTAAATGTGTAGCGGTCATATGCAAAAACTATGTACCAGTCGTATTAAATACCAGCGCAGACTAAGCACAAACTTTAGTAAATGTGTATCGGTCATATACAAAAACTATGTACCAGTCATATTAAATACCAGTGCAGCATAAGCACATTTTAGTAAATGTGTATCGGTCATATACAAAAACTATGTACCAGTCGTATTAAATATCAGTGCAGCATAAGCACATTTTAGTAATTGTGTATCGGTCATATACAAAAACTATGTACCAGTCATATTAAATACCAGTGCAGCATAAGCACAAACTTTAGTAAATGTGTAGCGGTCATATGCAAAAACTATGTACCAGTTGTATTAAATACCAGCGCAGAGTAAGCACAAACTTTAGTAAATGTGTAGCGGTCATATGCAAAAACTATGTACCAGTTGTATTAAATACCAGCGCAGAGTAAGCACAAACTTTAGTAAATGTGTAGCGGTCATATGCAAAAACTATGTACCAGTCGTATTAAATATCAGTGCAGCATAAGCACATTTTAGTAATTGTGTATCGGTCATATACAAAGATTATGTACCAGTCATATTAAATACCAGTGCAGCATAAGCACAAACTTTAGTAAATGTGTAGCGGTCATATGCAAAAACTATGTACCAGTTGTATTAAATACCAGCGCAGAGTAAGCACAAACTTTAGTAAATGTGTAGCGGTCATATGCAAAAACTATGTACCAGTCGTATTAAATACCAGTGCAGCATAAGCACAAACTGTAGTAAATGTGTAGCGGTCATATGCAAAAACTATGTACCAGTCATATTAAATATCAGTGCAGCATAAGCACATTTTAGTAATTGTGTATCGGTCATATACAAAGATTATGTACCAGTCATATTAAATACCAGTGCAGCATAAGCACAAACTTTAGTAAATGTGTAGCGGTCATATGCAAAAACTATGTACCAGTTGTATTAAATACCAGCGCAGAGTAAGCACAAACTTTAGTAAATGTGTAGCGGTCATATGCAAAAACTATGTACCAGTCGTATTAAATACCAGTGCAGCATAAGCACAAACTGTAGTAAATGTGTAGCGGTCATATGCAAAAACTATGTACCAGTCGTATTAAATACCAGCGCAGGGTAAGCACAAACTTTAGTAAATGTGTAGCGGTCATATACAAAAACTATGCACCAGTCATATTAAATACCAGCGCAGCATAAGCACAAACTTTAGTAAATGTGTAGTGGTTATATGCAAAAACTATGTACCAGTCATATTAAATACCAGTGCAGCATAAGCACATTTTAGTAAATGTGTAGCGGTCATATACAAAAACTATGTACCAGTCATATTAAATACCAGCGCAGAGTAAGCACATACTTTAGTAAATGTGTAGCGGCCAGATGCAAAAACTATGTACCAGTCATATGAAATACCAGTGCAGTGTAAGCACAAACTTTCGTAAATGTGTAGCAGTTATATGCAAAAACTATGTACCAGTCATATTAAATACCAGCGCAGAGTAAGCACAAACTTTAGTAGATGTGTAGCGGTCATATACAAAAACTATGTACCAGTCGTATTAAATGCCAGTGCAGCATAAGCACATTTTAGTAAATGTGTAGCGGTCATATACAAAAACTATGTATCAGTCGTATTAAATACCAGTGCAGAGTAAACACAAACTTTATTAAATGTGTAGTGGTCATATGCAAAAATTATGTACCAGTCGTATTAAATACCAGCGCAGAGTAGGCACAAGCTTTAGTAAATGTGTAGCGGTCATATACAAAAATTATGTACCAGTCGTATTAAATACCAGTGCAGAGTAAGCACAAACTTTAGTAAATGTGTAGTGGTCATATGCAAAAACTATGTACCAGTCATATTAAATACCAGCGCAGCATAAGCAAAACTTTAGTAAATGTGTTGCGGTCATATACAAAAACAATGAACCAGTCATAGGTTCATAGGTGTGTACTAGACTAATGGCCTGGAGCCTTTACAAGCCTAGCCTATAGGATTACCCTGGCATCGTGCCACCCGATCTTAGTTCCCAGTGCCTCTATTGAGTAGAACCACTGGAGTGATCCCCGGGGTGGATTTTCTATTTCCCATCCACTCATCAAGATTTCTTTTGAAGAGGGCCAGTGAGGTGCTCTGTTTTACATGTATGGGAAGTCTATTCCATAGCATGGGCAGTCTCTGGGTTATGAACCTGTCCCTCCAGTACGTTCTGTTAATTGTGGTAATGAGGTTGACGTCTCTGGAGCATGTGGTGCGGAGGGATTGGGATTTCTTTAGATGCAGAATTTCTAACAGAGCTGGGTCAAACATGGCTTTGTAAGTCAAGCAGAAATCTCCTCTAAGTAGGCGATATGAGACAGAGAATTGTTGGAGTTTTTTGAGTCTATCCATATAGGACAAGTGTTTAAAGCCTAGGATCCTCTTTGTGAGGTTCTTTTGCAGCCTCTCCAGTTGTTGCAGGTGTCTAGTGAGGTACATACCAAATGGGGCATTGTACTCAGTGATTGACCTAATGAGGGAAGAGTAAAGGGAGATAATGACCTCTTTCTTCCTGGATGCAAAATCCTCAGTAATTAGATATGCCACATAAAAGGACTTTCTGACCACAGTGGCAATGTGGTGGTCAAAAGAGAGGTTGCTGTCAACCTGTGTTCCCAGATCTCTTGTAACACCTTCTGTGTTCAGTGGACTACCATCGATGTGGTAATTCATGGGAACTGGGATTTTCCCAAGGGGATGACGACACATTTTTTGGCATTGAGCTTAAGGCCATGGTTCTGACACCAGTCACTGGGCTCAGTGAGGACTTTCAGTAGAATGTCAACATCCCCTGGGGAGTTAATAATGGCTCCCAACTTGCAATCATCTGCGAAGTTTGTCAGCCAGAGTTCCTTCGTGTTGGCCTGGACTTCTGAGAAGTAGATACCAAACAGGAGAGGACCCAGGACCAATTCCTGTGGGACTCCACTTGTGACTGGTCAGCAGTCTGACTTGGAGTCAGCTACTTTCACACTGTGGGTTCTATCTGTGAGCCAGTTTGCACCCCACCTAGTGATATAGGGGTTGATGCCTAGCTTAGTGAGTTTTTCTATGATTCCTGAGTGAGGAATGGTATCAAAGGCCTTGGCCAGATCAAGGTAGGCTGTATGAACCACCTTGCCTTCATCCACAGCTTCGGTGACTGACTCAAAGAAGTTGACCAGGTTCAGCAGGCATGATCTACAAAACCAAACTGTGTGGGATCCAGAGTTTGGAGATTCCCTATATCCTTGTTTATTAGGTCCATGATGATACATTCCATAGCTTTGCATATCAGACTCATCAGGCTAATGGAGCAATAGTTCTCAGGGTCTGTAGTCGCTCCTCCATTGTGGAGAGGGATGACTGTATCAGTGTGCCATTCAGTAGGGACAAAGCCTGAGGTGAGGCTGTCTCTGAACAGGGCACACAGGTGAGGTGCCAGTTCACTCTGTAGTTCATGTAGAACATAGCCAGGGATATTGTCAGGTCCCATAGAAGCTAGATTCTTGGCCTTGGACAATGCAGCTTTAACCTGTGCTGCAGTAATGGTGGGTGCCTGGCAGTATGCTGGTATTGTGATTTGTCCTTGGGGGGGGGGGGGGGGGGGGTAAAGTTGGCAATATCTGTTGGCTTGCTATAGGAGGTACCATTGTGGAGTAGCTCAGAGCAAATCTGGGTATTGCCATGGAGATTCTTTACATAACTATATAAGGCCCTGTGGTTGTCTTTACTATCTGCTGCAAGCTAGCTTTAGAGGATTTGATGAGGGATCTCAACTTTTTGTTGAGGTTGATAAGGGAATTTGTCCAGTCTTGGGACTTCACCTTATTTCACATCAGTTTCCTCCTTCTGTTGAGGAGTTTGTTTATGGCAGGGGACCACCAGATTGGCTTCCTTTTTTTGGAGGAGAGCATCCTGGTTCAATTGGGTATGCCAAGATCCATGCATTTGTGTACATGTTCGTGCAGTGCATTCATGTATGGTTTGGTGGTCATGCAACTATTCTCCATTTGCATGGGTGCTGTGAAGTTTGCCACCTCTGTTTTTAGGAGCCCAAAGTTAGCTTTGGAGAAGTTTTTCATGATAGTTACCTTTGCAGGGGGTGGGAGGTATGTAGATTTCCAAGGTGATTAGTTTGTGGTCAGATCTAACCAGGGAGGAGCTGACTATCGGTGTAGAGCAACAGTCGACCATATTAGTAATGATCAGGTCAAGGATGTGGCTACCTCTAGTGTTGGTAAGAACAAAATATCAGTGCAGCGTAAGCACAAACTTTAGTAAATGTCTAGTGGTCATATAGAAAAACTATGTACCAGTCATATTAAATACCAGCGCAGCATAAACAGAAATGTTAGTAAATGGGTAGTGGTCATATACAAAAACTATGTACCAGTCATATTAAATACCAGCACAGCGTAAGCAGAAACTTTAATAAATGTGTAGTGGTCATATACAAAAAGGTTCCCTATTAAGTAAGCGAATGCTTAATATAGCGAAAGCTGTTTAATCAATAGCTAACTGTCGACACGGCACAATCCCGAAGACACAGAACAGCGACTTTTTTCCCAGGGAAAAAAATCACTGGGCCGTTTTTGGGACTTTGACATTTCCTCCACTGTGGTGCGATCTCGGAGTTGGTATATTTAAGTAGGGGGAGTGTGGGGGGCACCCCTCCCCCACTTTATTTTGTGTTTAGGTTTTTTTTTTTTTTTTTTTTTTTGTGGACCAGTGATTTTTTTCCCTGGGAAAAAAAAAATCACTGTTCCGTTTGTTCAGAATTTTGTGTTGTTTTTTTGGGTCGATTATACAGTGCTCGCTATGTTAAGCATTCACTGTTATAATATAGACCATACAAAAACTATGTACCAGTCATATTAAATACCAGTGCAGCATAAACACAAACTTCAGTAAATGTGTAGCGGTCATATTTATCACCAGCATAGGATATACATATAAAGTTAGTAAATATGTGACAAACATTTTAAATTCTAGCACAGCATACAAATAGATGTTAGCAAATGTGTAGGAATAATATTAAATACTAACATAGTAAGCTCATACAAACATTAGTAAATGTGTAGCAGTCATATTAAATACCAGAATAACTTACACATGTAAATGTTAACAAATATGTAGGCATAGCCTTCATAATAAATAACAACATAGCACACTCACAAACAGTAGTAAATATGCAGCAGTCATATTACATGTTAATATAGTATACACACACATATATGTCAGTAAGTGTGCAGCAATCAGATTAAATACTAGTGTAGTATAGACACACACATGTATATGTCCGTTAGTGTGTAGCAATCAGATAAAATACTAGAGTAGTATATACAGACACACACACACACACACACACACACACACACACACACACACACACACACACACACACACACACACACACACACACACACAAAATGTCAGTAAATGTGTAGCAATCATAATACCTACCAGCACACTATACAAACACACACCCACGCACTCAGTCATATATCAGTAAGTGTGTAGCATAAATGCACAAATGTTAGTAAAAGTATCAGCTGAGTAATGACTGCCCCCACCCTAACAAGCCTGGTGGGATACAATATAGCATATGTAATGCTAATGCCAGGGCTGGCCTTAGGTGAAATGAAGCCCTGTGAGAAGGATTGGTAACCCCCACTGCACACCACGTCACCCCACACCGTTCCCAGTGCCCCCCTTCCTTTCTCTCATTTTCTGTTCCTTACGCCATCCAAATGGATTACTTTTCCTTGTTTTTTCACACTTGGCTTACCTCTCCTCCATCCTTTCAATGCAGCATAAATGGCCAAGACTGCACTGTAATAACTATGGATGAAAGCATTAAGCTGGGCTCTGTCCCCATAAGCCATGGAGTTCCACATGTGATGGGGTACACTTTACAGCTTTTTCTAGAGTCCTATTTGTTTTCCTTCAGGGAAGAAATCAGTTGCATCCATGGCTTGATATTGAAAGCTGACAAAGCAGTAGATCCAAATAAACTAAGAAAGCAATTGCTTGCAAGGACACATAAATCCTATCTGGGAAAAAGTGCCTGCCTCCCAACCCCTCCCAAAAAAGATTTTTACATTCTGTGTGCCTCTCTGTTGTTAGACTGCATAAAAGTGAAAGAGTAAGTGACTACAGTCATATATTTCAAGTGATTGGTACCATAAATATTAACAGCATGCCTCCTCACCCCCTGTCTCTAAGAGGCAGCCACCTTCTGTATACCCCTTTGATTTTCACTTGGATGAAAGTGAAATAAATGGCCACAGTGGTATATTGTAATTTTTGCCATCAGACATATATACACAACATGCTTTCTTACACCTGCCCCAAAATATCCACCTGTTTACACATTTGATTTTTAATTGTGCTAAAAGTAAAGCAATAATGATCACAGTAATTTATTCAAACTCATTGTTTGCTCCTAGACAACACTTTGCACTCATACAAGTCATATCAGCATTCTGTGCACACCTCTGAGGTCTGATTGTAAAACATATTAAGGAAACAATGGCTACAGTGTCCAAAGCCACCACATAAGCTATCACAGCTTTCTATGCACACCTCTGAAGTTAAGTTGTGAAGAATGTTAAAAAAATAATGATGACTCTGTCCCCAGCCCTCTCCAAGTCACAAGAGTCACAGTTTATTACTGTCATTTTGCTTTCACCACAAACTCCTACCAAACAGTCTGGTTACCACCTCCGATGTGTGATCACAAGGAAGCAGCATAAATAACGGCCACCATAATGGACTTTACTAGCTGCTACATCCCCCACTGCAATCGCTGTTACAAATATGAAATTCTTTGGTCGGCAGTGTATGGTGTTACTAGTCTGCTACCCATAATGTCTGGTTTCCTGCATGGAATAAATCTACCTGCTACAATCTTGATTGCACTGTGTAAGCTGCACTCCAAACACAGCATTGCCTTACTCCCATAGATTTTCACAGTGCTGTTAGTTATGGGGCCCTTCTTCTGCTGTGACTGCTGTTTTATTAACACTGTGGGCATCATATTAGTTATTATAATAGTTATTATTTAGTGACTTCGGTCCTCAGTGGTCTGCCAGAAAAAACATACTTTTTTTGAGGGACAGACCAAAAATAAGAAGTAAAAATCTGGACAGTTGAGAGCCGTGTGCTCCATTGTAATGTGCAGACTTGCAGTGACACTACATCAGCCCACACTCTAGCTTCTGCGATTACTTAATATTGCTGTGTAGAATTTGTAAGATTGTAAAAAAGACATGATTTGCCTCGTGCTCTCACTTCCGGTACTACTTATTTCATAACGCAGTGTACAAATCAAAAGACATAGAAAGAAAAGAATCTGTTTAAGGCTTTCTCGTAATGTTCTTGTACACTTCCTTGAAAAAAATGACGAAGCAGGAAAATTCATCGCCTGACTTCTTTTAGAGGACCCAGAAAATGCAGAACCTTAAAGCTGATTACATAAATTCAAAAGCTACAGACAAATTTCTGTACTCATCTTAAATGTACAATGTCTGTGTTCTGAAACAGAAAGCAAAGGCAGACAAGTAAAAACTGATGGAAAATTTTGAATCTGTCAGTAGGATTTTTACTAAACTCTAGTTGTACAACCATGCTGACAGTAAAGAGATTAACTTACCTGTTCCTACACTTCTACATTATGTGGCTTTGGAATCTTATTCCAGCCTATCACATTGAGGCAGAGTCTCATTCCAGCCAATGACATAGGCATGAAATGTTACTCTAGCCTATCATATTATTTCTGTGGATTTACTCTACTGTTAAAATGCCCTTTTTATGGTTACATCACTAACACAGTTATAGCAATACAGACAAGTCCTTATGTGCAGTTCAAAACAGATTTGTGCACAACTTAAGACCTATATACTCACGGTTGCATTTGCCTTGAAGATGGTATTGGTAAATCTGAAGGTGATGTTTCTGGAAGTTTGGAAGCCCAGAGTATTGGCATCAGCAAGTGTGATACTGGGTCTTTGCTTTGTGAACTGGCAAAATTAAATGTGGCAAATGTTTATAATTACAACAGAGTTGAGATGTATCATATGTTTTCAACAGCAACTATTTTCATGTAATGTGGTTCACATTTTTTATTTAGTAAGTGTAAATATTCTCTTATCTGTCTTCATGTGTTTAGAAATAAGTATAGTTAGTTTGTTTCTTCTATGTGGACAGGTGCTGTTACCAATAGAAACCCATCATGGATGTTATTATACATATGATACTAAAATAAGTTAAAAATAAAAAAGGAAGATTGTATAATTTATGACAGTTCCTTGTTATCTAGGCGATACTGCCGTCACAGTTATTCCATGCATCCACCTCTCCTGCAAGGTTTATTAAACATTTTCATTCCATTTACAAGAAGCATTAAAGAATTCTACCCCGATCAAAACTTGTCAAATACCATGCATAGGGTATATTAAAGAAGATTTATGACATAACACTGAACCACAATTGATCAAACAAAAAATGTTGATTCTCAAAACATTGATAAAACAACAACAACAATAACAAAAAGAAAACATCTTTTTTTTAGTCTACAAGCCCTTGCAGCCCCTGCTAAATACATATAACAACTCGGTGAGTGCACTATAATGTAGAAAGGACATATTCTTCAGTTCTCACTGTAGAGCGAACTTGCTCAGGAAACGCCACCACAGTTTGAACAGCTGTACTGTTTTATGTCAATGAAACAACTTTTCAATGTAAGATCTAAATCTCATTAAACAATACCACCCTGTTCACAAACATGCAGGCTATATTAAATTATTCAAACCTATCCACATATTAAAAGATTCTGCCTGTAATGTATGTTGAACAACTTCACCTCATTTTAAAGGTGTTTTAATTAACTGAAATAAGCAAAGCCAGAGTAGCCTCAAATACACTTCCTAATGCTAAACCTGAATCAAGTCTATTGACCAATCATAGTTTAGCTTTCCTTTTGATCAGTTGAAATCATGACACATATAATAATCATTCCTAGCCAATGAACTGTCTGCAAACAAAGTGATTTAGATGAATGTAGCAAAGTGGCTGCATTTTTAAGAGGATAGCGCCAAATAATATTCCATTTGCCTGGGATTCACCCCCTAGTGAAGTTTGTGATGGCATATTCTATCCATCCTTTCATAAAATTGTTGAACCCCATTGGGCTTCTACCAGTACATCTGCATATGAGTCAGGTGGTATGGGTTTATGTTCAGACATCTAACACACTCCTAACTCATATATCTTTAAAAGAAAAAACATTAATGCCTAGATCTCAGATGCTCTCTAAGGTGTGTTGACAGAATGTTTTGATCATACTGTGATTTCTTTTCATACTGTTTCCATTTCACCTTCTATTTATCTATACATTTTATCCTTATAATGTAGTCTTTGCTCTGGAATTACTACCTACAGCTTTCTTTAGCTCATAATTTATCATTTACTACTTTCTTGTATGACCATTATACTGTCAAAATGATCTCTGGATTAATCGTCCAGCCTTAGTCTGGGGCTTCTTGTGACCCTCAGTGGCTATAATCTGTAGGCTTCATTACTCCAGTGGACAGTGGTGATATGAAGGCTGTCAGGGGTCTTGGTGGGCAGAGGTACATGGCAAGTACAGGGTGTTGGCTGAGTTAAGCAATGAGTAAAGAAACTTGTTTTAAAAAGGTATTACGCCTGAACATTTACCTGTTACACCTCTAGTTATGTCAGGATGTGAGCTCATCATCGACAGAACATCATTTTCTTTAGAATAAGAAGGAAAACAAATGGAATATTCATTTATCTGTATTTAATAAAATTCAAATTTATCTTGTACCCCTCAGAGCAACACTTTCTACTCATTGTATATTTTCAAAGGTGGTATCTTCACAGTTACTTTTTACTTCTAAATCAAAGTGGCATTTATTCCAAAACATCCAACATATACAAGCTGCAGACTTCCAGCAGAGCTACACGCAGTTCTCACTTAGCTGAGCAATCATTTACAATCATTTTTTTTCAACATTGCTTAACCATGTGAGCTCATAAGTGCCCCTTTTCAGGGATGATCTAGAAGTGACATCTGGTTAAAATGACTTTCACTGAGTCATCCAGAAGGTAAATGGAGGGGAAAAGAATCAAATATTGTGCCACGACTACATGAAGCAGCTGATTAACAGCCACAGCTACATGAAGCAGCTGATTAACAGCCACGACTACATGAAGCAGCTGATTAACAGCCACGACTACATGAAGCAGCTGATTAACAGCCACGGCTACATGAAGCAGCTGATTAACAGCCACGACTACATGAAGCAGTTGATTAACAGCCACGACTACATGAAGCAGCTGATTAACAGCCACGGCTACATGAAGCAGCTGATTAACAGCCACGACTACATGAAGCAGCTGATTAACAGCCATGGCTACATGAAGCAGCTGATTAACAGCCACGGCTACATGAAGCAGCTGATTAACAGCCACGACTACATGAAGCAGCTGATTAACAGCTGAGCACCTTAATCCTCTGTGCTAACATAGTCTTACTAAAGATCTTAACAAATGACCTCTGGCCAGAAAGTAGACACAGGAAAAAGTATGGCTGACCATTGTGATGTCATCAGACCCCTCCCCAAATATGTTAGATGGCCATTGGCTTGTCATCCTCCCTGGCTGGTTCTCTGACACCTGGGCCTAAAATCATGATCACCTGATTGTACTTGTACTGAGTATTTCTGATGCCATTTGACTTACTGATGTGCAGTAAATCCATCAGTAATGCATCGGAGGATGCCGTGTATGACAGACACAGGTCACCTCTTGGCAGTCTGTAGGATACAGACTACAGTGACAGGCCTTTGAGTGTGTCCATGTAGGACATGTTGCCTAGGCCTTGTATCCTTTTAGTAAGGTATCTCTGTGTTATTAAAATAAACATCACATTTGCACCAGTTATTATTCTATTAATTTTTCTCATGGTGCATAAGACATGAGAAATTACTTTCTTAGGCTTGCTTTCTAATTAATTTCTCATAACTTAGTAATCACTGAAAAGGTTATATTTGTAACCACAATGCTTGTTTTTCCTTCTGCTTTTTTGTGTTTTTTATTTTTTTTTTCTATAGTGGGTATGCAAATGCAGCAGTTTTTGTTCTCATAACATTTGCCTTCTCTGTTTTTCTATTTTGCAATAAAAAGGATTTGAAAATGTTTGTGCACAAACATTTTCTTCTTTTTTAAAGCAATAATAAAGCCTTTTGTTTGAGCCTGATCACACTCGACCATATAAATCTCTTTCTCTTCTTCAAAGAGTGGAAAAGTAACCAGTATTAGCCAGTTGTCTGTGCAGGAGGTGATTTTCCATTCTTAAAGCTGCAGTCTCAAGTCGAAGACTCTGTCATGCTAGCTTACAGCTGGCAGGGCTGGGACAGTTGTGGTAGGATGCGGAATCTTCTTTACATTAGGTCATGTGACACATTTCTTACCAAGTCCCATTCTTCTAAAAATGCACGTGATGACTGTTACCTTTCTAAATGTCTCCCATATTTTGGAACAAAACAGTTATCGTCGCAGTACAAGCCTACATCTAGCTATGAATAGAACTTGTTTTGGCTTTACTGCAGAAAATTATTCAAACTAGAGAACGATTTCAAAAGTCACGGAAGAAATGTAGATTCAGCATTGTCATTATGTAAAACACATGTAGCCATTGTGTTCAAATTAATAAAAAGGAACATAAATACATTCACAACGTCCAAATTTTATAAAAAAATTAAATTATCATTATATTAGAATGGCAGTATGGTAATTTTAGCTGTCATTATATCTAACAATTTTATATTTAACTTATTTGTTGACCAGGTAAGTGAACCAGCCAGTCTTGAGCCCTCTTCAGCCACGATCTGGGACACAAAAGGGGGAGAATAAACGCGACACAAACATGGGAAATTTAACCAATTAAACAGAATGTTTCTGGAAGACTTGGGAGGCTGGAGGAAAGAGGAAACCCATGCAGACACACAGCACACAATGACCAGAGGTCACAACTAAACCCAAGACTCTGGAGCTATGAATATGAGATCTCTCCAACAGGCATCCTGCAGATGATGTGTTTTACATCATTTTATTGTAGACAAACAAATGGTGTCAGACAATAATTCCCATTATTTCTTTCTCCGTGTATTATAGTGACACAACCCAAGATGAATATCGTTAAAATGGTGTTACAGACTGCAGAATTAAAGATGTGCATTGCATGTCATTCACAAATATGCTACTCCAGTTAGCATCAAACTAGAATGTAGCCCCTAAATACTTTAAACAGTTTAATTCCCCCCGTCCCTTTAAAAATATATAGGGTATGACCTAAAGTTACAAAACCCAGAGTATTTCAAATACATTGAAATAAAAAAAGATTACATAACATGATACTTGGAATTGCAAGCTTTAATTTTTTTAAAACTGAACTAGCCGTTCTTAGTAAATTTTGAAACTTAATTGAGAGATATGCATTAGTGAAAATAAAAAAAAATATAATAAAGTCTAAATTCAAGAACATATTCTTAACAAAATGAATAAACATTCTGTAACAGGAATATGCCAAAATCATTTTCAATTTACATACGTTATTAATAAATCCTGACAACTCATTTTTATAAAAATGTAAATTCGAAAAGATCACACCCAGACGAGCATATCCTAAAATAGCATAGAAAGCATGGGTTAAAGACAAATTAAATTAGGACTTCAATTATCCCACCTAATCTTACACTCATATTTTACTGAATTTATTTACATGGCAATCATTTTCCTCAGAGATTGAATATATGCACCTTTTATAACACCTACATCAAAATTGTTTTATTTTAGACTTAAAAGTAAGCAAAATATTTTAAAATCACAGTTCTCATACTTGATATAAAAGTATATAAATACTGTTTAAAAATACCTAATGTCATCTTCCAACACAGTTATTATAGCATACAATATTTATTTTATTTATTTATTTGACATTTGTTAACCAGGTTAGTCAGACTGGGTATAGACCTTTTTTCAGAGGAGACCCGAGGAGAAAAGCTCCAAAAAACAGTTACATACATTTCAAATGCATACAGGAGAAAACTGTTTTTTTGGACATGTTTCTTTTGAATCATATAAACTTACTAGAGTGTATCAGTTTAGTGGTGTCAGTAGTGCAAGAGGTAGCACACTTGCCTTTGATGCAGAAGGCTGTGTGTTCTATTCCCACACCAGGTTGCATTGCAGTATAAGGTGGGTGATATACTCCTGAGTGCATTATCCTTTGAGTGGGAGGTTAAGCTGAGGTCCCATTCTTGTGGGAGCTTGAGTGGATGTAAAAGATTGCACAGCACCTATTAAAAAGAGTAGGGAGTATTCCCTGGCCAAATTTCACCTACTACTATAAATATCACACTGGATCTGTCTGAAAAAAGGCCACTACCTAGTGGACTAACCTGGTCAATAAATGATAAATTAAAAATATATAATTAATTAAATAAATAAAGAGTTTCAGCTGTGACCAGTAAGTATCAAGTCTCAGCGAAACTCAATATGTCCACATGTTGGCTGAAGCCCTTGCTGCCACACAGTGTCTCAAATAAGGTCTCTTCTTTAACATAAAGGGTCAGCATGATGCCGCGCCATGAACAAAAGTGCTGTTTTAGTGATTACCGACTCCATATGAGATGCACAGATTCCCCATGTGCTAGGTTGCACAAAGACAGGATGACAGTAAGTTGTATTTCAGGTGCCAGGATTTCAGATGTCTCAAAGGCTCTTAGGACCCTAGCAGCAGATAAATATGACTTGGACATGGTAGTTGCACATGTGGGGTGGATGACTTGGGGTAAAAACCCTGAGGATAATGCATGTCACAAATGCAGCCAAGACTCTGATACTGAGTGGAATCCTTCCTTCTTCAGGAATGATGCCTAGGTACAAAGCAATTATGATTGGCTTCAACAGTTGGATAAACAATTGGCATAATTCTAGATGTATCCAGTATGTGTCAGCATTGAACAAAATATTTGACAGTCCTACATACTTTACAAAGGATGGCATGCACCTCTCTTTCAAGGGCTTCCACATATTGGCCGAAGCCCTTGCTACCCCATAGTGTCTTTTTTAGGTAAAGTTCAATTAATGAACATTCCAGTCTTGCGAGCATATAATTAACAAAAACAAGATCAAATGTAGGTGGCCCTGCTGAGGGCCAAACTACAAAAACAAGATCAAATGTAGGTGGCCCTGCTGAGGGCCAAAAACAAGATCAAATGTAGGTGGCCCTGCTGAGGGCCAAAAGCAAGATCAAATGTAGGTGGCCCTGCTGAGGGCCAAAAGCAAGATCAAATGTAGGTGGCCCTGCTGAGGGCCAAAAACAAGATCAAATGTAGGTGGCCCTGCTGAGGGCCAAAAGTCAGAGACACAAGCTGCCTGACCTTGAGGCTCTCCTGCATTTGGAAGGCATCCATATATATCAATTCACTAAAGCATGGTTTAAATTCATCGAAAGCACTCCCTCCATAACTGGGTTTAGCACCTACCATGCCTTCAGACCCAATGGCAACTGTGGTGGTGTGAACGTATTTGTCAGAGACCATGTCACTTCCAGACAGACTTCCAGAGACCCACAGATGGAACTTATCAAACTCCAAACCACGCTAAACAAACTCAGCTCTCACTTTATCCATGACCCTGGAAGATCATATCAGGTTTCTAAGTATCATGGATGAACTGCTATAAGTAAGAGCTCCATCACTCTGGGAGATTTTAAGTACACATATATTGACTGGAGTACCCACATGCCCAACATAGGATATGCACAGAAGTTTTTAGACCTAATAAATAAAAACTGAATGCACTAGATTGTTACTAGCCCAACCAGAGGACAACTTATTCTTGATGTGGTACTTGCAAATGTAGCTTCATCCCACACACCTCCATTAGTACCTCTTGGATTAAGCCAGATCACAAGCTAGTAACCTTTTCCCTCAAAAGAGCTGCCTTGCCTGAAACATACATATTGGAATTCAAGGGTCTATATTATGATTGAACATTTAGTTAATCGAATTACTAAAGCTCGATCACTAAAAGTCGAAGTCCCAAAACCGTGAATGGCAGTTTCCACACAGGGAAACAATGCTGTTGTCCCAACTAAACCCCCCCATTAAATGCAAATCAAGTGGGGAGCTTCATCCCCCCACCCCCTGATGTGGGGGGCTGTGTCCCCCACACACCCCTGAACTAAATATTCCAACTCCAAGATTGCTCCACATTGTAGAAAGGGCAAATTCTGTGTAATGGCCAAACTAATTGTTTCCCTGTGTGGAAACTGCCATTCAGGGTTTTGGGTGTTTGACATTTAGTGATTGAGCTTTAGGTATTCGACTACCTAAAGCTTTGATCATGTAATATAGACCCAAATTCAAGACTTCAAGAGCGGAAATCTCCTCAAATTATATGATGAACCATACCTCTCAACTGTACAGATTTTTGCAGAATGTCCAGATTTGTGCCTCATATTTTTGGCCTGATTTTCATAAAATTGTGGTTTTCTGACAAATTAGTGGAAACTCATTAAAATATTAAGTAAAAAAATGACAGACATTTGAGTTTTAGACTTCATACCCTTCAGAAAATTCATGCTAATGCAAAACCCATTATTCCATCAACTTTCTAAGTCTGTAATAGCAATATTTAAAAATTGCCCAGTTTTTGGACATTTGTCCCACTTTTATCTATGGCTTTGTCCACATTTTCTTGATCTAACAGGTTGAGAGGTATGTGATGAACTCTAAATTTACTTGTAACAACATTATCCCAGAGATCATCTCAGCAGACAGATTCATAAGGGAGTTTTATTTTCACATAAATAAATGCATAGAATTTGTAGTCCCATCTAGATATAAATACAACGGAACATTTAAAAGCAAACCACTCTGGTGACCCAGTGACTTGAAAAATCTACAATGAAAGGAAAAATCATTAGAGAATGCAATAGATCTAAGGACTTCCAACTCAAGAAAAAATACTAGATATTTAAGTAAGAATTTAGAAAAACACTATTAGACCTACTAAGGTAGCCCTTGAACTTGGGCTGCTGTCTGAAGCCAAGAACTATTACAAACCCTTCTTTGGTTATGTTAGAAAACTATGAAACAGTATTCAACAATGTACAGAACTTACACTAAATGGCAAAGCATACTTGAACCTGGTGGACATTTCCCGTATATTTGCATATAAATTTGGTGCACATTCCCTTATAAAATAACTAGCAAATCCTCTACATTACTCATATCTGTGAAATCCCCCATAATCACCAAAGAATATCTATTGAAAGTGCTATCAACAGCTAAGAACACTTTCTCCATGGGAACAGATAACATACCTGGCTGTTTACTAACAAGCACTAAACAGTCTCTGGTGAACCTGTCCATAACTTATTTAACCATAACCTGGTTACAAGCTCAGTCCCAGATGTACGGCATACAGCACTGACGATGCCAATCCGTAAAGGTGGCCCTACGAACAAGCCCAGAAACTGTAGGCCATCAGCCTTACAAGTCTCATTTGTAAGGTCATGAAGCATATTATAACAATTTTGATTAATAAAGAAATTAAAAATCTCATCAGGCTAGATTTTTGTAAAACGTAGATTTTGTCTACTTAACCTGGTTAAGTTCTTTGGAAAGGTAATACAAGTTGTTGAAAGTGATCACACCATACACACAGCCTACCTTGCTAGTTTTGTCTTATATCATTGCACTATGCCTCAGAGAATAAATAAATACCTGTAAATCACTATGGATTAAAGTCATTCAATAATGCTGACTTAAGAGTTTCATATTTTTTATTGTTTAACAGATCCATGCTGCTGGCCTGCCTGTTAAAGTCAGCATTGCCACTCTGTTTCTTTCTCAAATGCATATATGCATGAACAGGAATGCACGCATTCAAGCAGACACACACAAAATATGCTTTTTTTCTGTACTTTTTAAAATTTTATGCAAATTGCTGCTTAATGAGTATAAAAATGGTGTCCATTTGTTTCTTTTAATGTCTGAGCTTCACGGCAGCTTAATAAGCTGCCATATAGCAGCGTTACCTCTTCATTAACACCGTGCTGGAGACCGTTCATTCTCCAGTCAGAGTGGTGATGTAAAGGCTGCTCATTATCCAAGACATAATATTAATTATAATCAGACCTCTGCAATATCATGCTTTATAATGCATATGGGCACTAACATCTTGCAGAAGTTGGGCCCCTCACTAACATCTTGCAGAAGTCGGGCCCCTCACTAACATCTTGCAGAAGTCAGGCCCCTCACTAACATCTTGCAGAAGTTGGGCCCCTGCACTAACATCTTGCAGAAGTCGGGCCCCTCACTAATTACATTTTCTCCATCAGCTTCATTCTCAGTTTCATTCTGAACTATAAAGATGCAAACAGACGTCCCATTTTACATCTGCAAGTCAGACACGGTGAGAAAATGCATTTACGTTTTTATCAACTAACTTAAATTTACAGCAATTTACAAAACTTTAGTTTTTGTTAAGTTTGCAAACTTAAGAATTACACAGCAATATATTAATTAATTTATTTTCCTACCATTGTCACTGCGGTGGTGGTGCTGCGGTAGCATTGTCGCCTCACAGTAAGACGCTGTCCGGTTCGATTCTCAGCTAGAGCATCTGCTGCGTGGAGACATGCGTGAATGGGCGCACCTTTGTTGAAGGTTGTGTGTCAGAGCTGGCAACTCGGTATGTAAAAATCAACTGCCAATCATTAGCGGACCGGAGTTCCGCTGTGGCGACCCCTAACCGGGAAAAGCCAAAAGACACAACAACATTTATTTTCCTGCCATTGGCATCTAAAAGACTGATTTATATTATTTGAAAGACTATATTTAAATATTTAGTTATGCAATATATGAATGTTGAAGATTTTATTGTGCACTTTAGATGTAACCTTAATTACTGTCCTGATTTTACTGTATGATATTTATTTTATATTTAGTTAACATGAAAAACATCAATGTCTAACTTCCATGCAGCAATTTAAAATAATGAACTCAGTTAATAAGTCATGTATCTGTGAAGTGGGTTATTAAACCCTGCCCTTATGGTAGTTCTTTTCCTAAAATTAACAATAACAAAACAATGTTCATAACATATCATGGACAGTTTATAACCCAGAGACTCCCCATGCTATGGAATAGACTTCCCATACATGTCAAGCAGAGCACCTCACTGGCCCTCTTCAAGAGAAATCTCGATGAGTGGATGGCAAATAGAAAATTCACCCTGGGGATCACTCCAGTGGCTGTACTTGACAGAGGCACTGGGAACTAAGGTCGGGTGGCACGATGCCAGGGTAATCCTATGGGCTAGGCTTGTAAAGGCTCAGAAACATAAAAAATGAATGACATGAATGCCTTAGAGGCAGCTGCATACAAGTTTTGTGATTAATAATCCACTAATCATTCAACCACTCAGTCATTCATTCTTCAATTACTTTCTTAAGTCAGAATTTAACCAATTCCAGTGTAAAACGTCTATATGAACCCTCCCAGATGGCCTTAGTGACCACCTGCTAACATACATAATCAGACATAAAACTAACCCAACCTTCCCTATCACTATTAGAACAGTTCGCACCAAAAAACATTTTAACCCTGAACAATTCCAAACAGACCTTAAACAATTTTCCCCGCTCTCTACCTGGCTGCTGAGCGTCCTAACTTGGAGGTTTGAACTAACCTGAGACTTGTTTATCTGGTCCATTCAAGCACTGATATACCTGCCTACTACCCTCCTGGAAGCATTGAAATTTTTCCAACGAAGGTCATATCCTCCAGCTCCCTGAGAAAACTACCCAAAAAGACAGTGAAACTTGTTTATCTGGTCCATTCAAGCACCGATATACCTGCCTACTACCCTCCTGGAAGCATTGAAATTTTTCCAATGAAGGTCATATCCTCCAGCTCCCTGAGAAAACTACGCAAAAAGACAGTGAAACTTGTTTATCTGGTCCATTCAAGCACCGATATACCTGCCTACTACCCTCCTGGAAGCATTGAAATTTTTCCAACGAAGGTCATATCCTCCAGCTCCCTGAGAAAACTACCCAAAAAGACAGTGAAACTTGTTTATCTGGTCCGTTCAAGCACCAATATACCTGCCTACTCCTCCTGGAAGCATTGAAATTTTTCCAACGAAGGTCATATCCTCCAGCTCCCTGAGAAAACTACCCAAAAAGACAGTGAAAGTATGTCCTATTTTGTGTGTCTGTGCTAACCAAAATGACTCTCATAGGTTAGTTTAGCTTCCCCCTAGAACAGCCAGCAGTCAATAACCCCCTTTCCCCTTTCTTCTACTACTGCTGAATCTCTACTTATACCTTCTCACCTGCTCCTATTCCCGTCTTTCTTTTAACATTACTACTTGTTCCTTCTTTTAGCCCCTTGCTTAGGAACCAGTCATTGCAGCTAAATAGCTGGCTACAAGCTGGTGCTTCCACACCTCTCTATTTTCTCCTCATAGACTCTCTTCTAACCTCCTTTAAACCTCACTCGCTACTCCCGTAAACAGAGACTCATTCTTGACCTGCTCCTTCTTACCCCCCCCTTTGCATCTTTCCCATACCACACTCTAGTTTAGCAACATAACTATACACATTAGCTGACTTTAACAACTAAACTTGCACTCCATCTCTGACCTACCTGCTCCTTCTTCCACTCCACAGATTGTTTTCCTTGGCAAGATACTCTTTTGTGTTTTCCCGCTCCATTCGCCCTTTGGGCGCACTCCGCTCCCCTACCCTGCCCCCAATTCCCACCCGCCCCAAGTACCTCTTAACTTATACCCTCATACTCCCACCCCCTTTCATCAACAGCCAATCAAAGAATCTACAACAGCCACACCCCATATCTATACTTCTACTCTCCTCAAGTATAAGTCTCCTTCCACCACTATCTATATTATCGTACATATAGTAAACCCTCTCTTTTCTCCTTCTCCTCTAATATCTACTATACTCTTCTACCATGCCTAACCGATTACAATGGCTACTAGTACTCTCACTCCTAACAACTCTTACCACTACTTACCTCTTAACGTATTATGAACAACCCCTCTTCTCTACTCTTACTATCCCTTCCCAACAAACTCTAACAACTTCTCTACCTTCATCAATAAGCTCTTTTAATGCCATCTACAAGCCTAGGTTCTATCAAGCCAAATATCACCGCCTAACTCACATCAGATACTCAATTCCAAACATTAGAAAATTATGGAACTATCATTGTAAACCTCTCCAGTACTACAACTTTACACGAATCCATTCCTTAACACATGGTGACATTCACCCCAACCCAGGACCAAACCATCACCCAGCCCCCACTAACTGTAACAAACCTAATATAATCCCTTTACCACCAACCAAACACTCCAAATCACTTTCTATAGCCCATCTAAACATACACAGCATATGCAATAAAATACCACAAATTCATGCTCTTCTAGATGTCCAGCAATTTGACATCCTCTGCCTAACCGAAACATGGCTCAAACCTACAATAAAAGACACTGAAATTATTCCCCCAGGCTATTGTATCTTTAGACAAGACCGCAAAAATAAAAACGGTGGTGGGGTAGCAATTCTCTACAAAAAAGGACTACAAATCAACAAAATAAATCAAAAACTACCCTTTGACAACAACTTAGAAATAATTATTACTAAACTCCAACTAAACTCACACAAATCAGTTAACATAATCTGCACCTATCTCCCCCCAGGTAATAATCACACACTATTAGAAGACCTACTAAACTGGCTCTCCTCAAATCTCCCTCAAGAAACAATTCTACTAGGAGACTTTAATATCGACTGGTACTTATGTAATAACACCAACCCATCCACCCTGATTAACCTATATGGCTTCACACAACTTATTAACTCTCCAACCAGAACAAATAAACTTAATAATAAAGAAACCATCCTAGATTGGATACTAACTAACGGTCCGCCACAAAACTATTCAACAGGAACTCTCCCAGATGACCTTAGTGATCACTCTCTAATATACATCATTAGACATAAAACAAGTTTAAGTATCCCCACTCCAGTCAGAACTGCCCGTTGCAAAAAACATTTTAACAATGAACTGTTTCTAACTGAACTTAAACAATGTAATTGGTCCCCCCTTAAGTCACTCCCTATTAATGAAGCAGTTAATTACTTCAATAACTCTTTCCTAGCTATCCTAGACCATCATGCCCCAATGCGTTCCATAAGAATGAAAAACAAACCAGCACCTTGGCTCTCAAATTCAACTAAAAAACTAATTCATAATAGAAATAAATTTTGGGCCAAATGGCGTACCACAAAAGACACTATCGATCGCCAAACCTTTAGACAACAAAGAAACCTAACAAAAAAAGCTATCCTACAAGATAAAAAGAACTTTTATATCCAACTCCAGCAAACTTCCCTTCAACAGCCACAAAAATTCTGGTCTACTATTAACACATTACTTTCCCCAGGCAAAGTTGCCACACCTCATCCACTAGACTCCAAACCTGATTGTCCAATACAAACAGCAAATGCCTTTAATACTTTCTTTACTACTACTATATTAAATCTAGCAAATCAACTAAACCCTGATACCTCCAATCTGCCAAGCCCAAGCGCCATTCCCCCTCCTTTTCACCTTGAACCTATACCCACCTCCTATATCTCCTCCTTACTTCAAAAACTAAAACCTACTACTCCCTCAGCTGATAAACTACCAGCAGAATACCTCCAAATAGGAGCCAAAGCCATTGCCTTCCCAATCTCCATATTGATCAATCGAACTATAAAAGAAGGCACCATTCCATCCATTTGGAAAATCTCACACATCATCCCACTTCACAAAGGTGGTGACTCTACTGAGTTCTCCAACTATCGCCCTATAGCTCTACTCTCCACTTGCTAAAATTATGGAGAAATGTATCCACAAACAATTAATAACTCACCTACTTCAGAATAACCTCCTTGCTAACTGCCAACATGGTTTCCGTCCATTTCACAGTACTACCACTGCCTTGCTGTCTTTTACCAACTCTATCAACAATAATCGTAATAACAATATTCTTTCCTCAGCATTCTTTGTTGACCTATCTAAAGCGTTTGACATGGTTAATCATCAACTTCTCCTCCACCAACTGAAGTCCCTCTCACTGGACAATCTTGCTATGAACTGGTTTACATCATACTTAGAAAACCGTAAACAAGCAGTTCTCTGGCAAAACCATCTTTCTGATCTCCTTCCCACCTCCCTAGGTGTTCCTCAGGGCTCTATTTTAGGTCCACTTCTGTTTTCCATTTTCATAAATGACCTCTATCTCTCTACCCCACTCTCCACCTGTATTCAATATGCAGATGACTCTACTATCATCTGCTCTGCCTCATCCCAAACTGAACTTCATTCTATCACACAAAAAGCCTTTACCACTATAGAAGAATGGTTCTCCAACCACTGTCTTCTGCTCAATCCAAAAAAAAACCAAACTTTTGCTCTTTAAACCCTCTCATTTGTCTCCCCCACTTCATTTTACACTTACATCAAACGACAATACTGTTATCTCTCCAGACCCCACCACCAAACTCCTAGGAATCACAATTGACAATCAATTAAAGTTTGACACTCACATAAACAATACAATAAAACTGACTAATAAAAAAACTTGGATCCCTATATAGAATAAAACCCTTCTTGACACCAGTTGCCAGAACCACAATAGCAAGAACCCACTTAATTTCCACCCTATTATATGCTTCCCCAATATACAGCAATCTTTCTACAAACAATCTTAACAAACTAGCTAGAGCTTATAACAACATCGCCAGATTTGCTACAAATACACCTTACAGGACTCATCACTGTCTGAACCTAAAACAACTTGAGTGGCTTGAATTACCACACTTATTACGTTTTAACCAACTTATAATCGCCCATAAAGCCCTATACCAACCCAATAATATCCCTATTCTATCTTCCCTCATAAAACCTTATTACAACTTGAAAAATCTACGCTCTGCTAACAAAATGTTGATTCACACTTCCTTATCCAAGAACTCAGCAGGTGACTCCATATTCCCTAACTATGTTGGTAAAATATGGAATCAACTACCACAAGACCTTACAACCCTAACCACTCTCCCACTATTTAAAAATAATCTAAAACTTTTCTTCTCTAACCATTGGTTATGTTCATGTACTAACCCTGCCTAGCTGTTATTCTCTAATCTATCTGCTGCCCACTTAACCACTTTTCCGTCACTACTAAATACTAATTAGTACTTCTTACCAGGTTTAGTTCCTACCAGATACTGTACTCTTATTTCTTTTTGTATACTATATTAAACTGAAGATGCATTACTCTATATTAATGTCTCTCCAAATCTTAGCATCAGTTGTTTTTATATTTTTAAGTATATTTTGTTTTTTACAAGTAGTTTGTATGTTACCTTTAGTATATATATTTTTGTATGTTTTTGTTTGGAGCTTTTCTCCCCGGGTCTCCACTGAAAATGGACACGTATCCAGTTGGACTAGCCCGGTCAACAAATGTAAAATAAATAAATAAAATAAATGTAATTGGTCTCCTCTAAAGTTCCTCCCAATTAACAAAGCAGTTGAATACTTTAACTCTACATTCCTAACAATCCTGGACCACCATGCCCCTATGCGCTGTATTAGAATGAAAGCTAAACCTGCTCCTTGGCTCTCAAACAAAACTAGGCAACTAATCATCCAAAGAAACCAATCCTGGGCCAAATGGCGAACTACTAAGAACTCCACGGACCATCTAACCTTTCGACAAGAAAGAAATATCACAAAAAAGCCATCATACTAGACAAAAAAAATTACTACCTTCACCTACAACAATCCTCCCTCAAGGAACCTCAAAAATTTTGGTCTACTATTAATAAACGTATTCATCCAGGAGAGACTATTACCCCTAACCCCTTAGGCGTTAACCCTGACAATTTAACTGAAATAGCCAATGCCTTTAACTCTTTCTTTACCAATACTATCCAAACTCTAGCCAGCCACCTATCCCCTGATATCACTAAACTACAAACTCCCACCTCCAAGGTTCCCCCAGTATTCAAGTTACAACCAGTACCCACATCATACATTCGCTCCCTTCTCCAAAGCTAAAACCAACTACCCCCTCAGCTGACAAACTCCCATCAGAATTCCTGCAAATAGCATCTAAAGCCATAGCTTACCCCATCTCCATACTGATAAATAGAACCATAAATGAAGGTATAATCCCATCCATCTGGAAAATTTCTCACATTATCCCATTACACAAAGGTGGAAACTCTAATGAAATGTCTAACTTTCGCCCCATAGGACTACTCTCCCCTATTGTAAAAATAATGGAAAAATGTGTCCACAAACAGCTTATGAACCACCTTCTCCTTCACAACCTACTGGCAAACTGTCAACATGGATTTAGACCTTTTCACAGCACCTCTACTGCCTTGCTTTCCTTTACAAACTATATCAACGAAAACCGCAATAATAATATCCTCTCCTCTGCAGTCTTTGTAGACTTATCAAAAGCTTTTGACATGGTTAACCGCCATATCCTTCTACACATCCTAAAGTCCCACTCACTAAATCCACTATCCATGAACTGGTTCACATCCTACCTAGAAAACAGACAGCAGGCTGTACTCTGGAAAAACACTCTATCTAATCACCTACCTATCTCATTAGGTGTCCCGCAAGGCTCCATACTAGGCCCTCTCTTGTTTTCCATTTACATCAATGATCTCCACTCAGCCATTCCACTCTCCACATGTATTCAATATGCAGATGATTCTACTATTGTCTGCTCAGCCTCCTCTCTAGACGAACTACAATCCCAAACACAAAAAGCTTTCAATACAGTAGAAAACTGGTTCTCCAACCGCTGCCTCTTACTAAACGCTAAAAAAACTAAACTTTTACTCTTCACACCTACCCAAAAGACTACCCCTTTACACTTCACCTTCACATCTAATAATGGCACCCTTATTTCCCCTGATCTGACCACTAAACTCTTAGGAGTCACAATTGACAATAACCTCAACTTTGACCCAAACATAAATACCACAGTAAAACTAGTCAACAGAAAATTAGGATCCCTCTATAGAATAAAACCATATCTAACACCATTAGCTAAGTCCACTATAGCTAGAACTCATTTACTCTCAACCCTTCTTTATGCATCTCCCATCTACACTAACCTCTCCAAAAAGAACCTCAACAAACTATCTATATCCTATAATAACATTGCCAGGTTTGCTACTAGCTCCCCTTATAGAACTCATCACTGTCTAAATCTAAAACAACTAGGCTGGCTAGAACTTCCAAATCTGATACAATTTCATCAACTTTCAATAACTCACAAGGCCCTTAATCAGCCCAGCAATACTCCCATACTCTCTAGCTTTATTACACCATATAGTAATCTCAAAAATTTACGATCCTCAAACAAAATGCTTATGAATATAACTAAATCTAAAAACTTAGCAGGTGATTCCTTGTTCTCTAACTCTGTTGGAAAAGTATGGAATCAATTACCACCTGACCTTACATCTCGGACCTCTCTCCCACTTTTTAAAAGAAATCTAAAACACTACTTCAGTAACCACTGGTTATGCTTCTGTTGTAACCCTGACTAACATTTTCTTGTCTCTGACCTTCTACCTTCTCTAAATACTAAACTTCTGAAAATACCTTAATATCCTTTTCTCTCATATAAATTATATGTCTACTATCAAACTAAGACCTACTAAGATTTGCTCAAAAAAAAAAAAAATATATATATATATATATATATATATATATATATTCTTCTATATTTTTATATAGAATTTATAATATAACTCTCTGTTATAATT
This sequence comes from Protopterus annectens, assembly GCF_019279795.1. NCBI lineage: Eukaryota > Metazoa > Chordata > Ceratodontiformes > Protopteridae > Protopterus > Protopterus annectens. The sequence continues at coordinate 1,824,447,842 of NC_056744.1, forward strand.
ATAGCTGTTTAAAACTGTTTTTGATGTCATCATTATTGCTGCATAGGACTGTCTCTATGCTTTTTCTTACATTGTATGTTATTTCCTGGAGCTTTTCTCCCCGGGCCTCTACTGAAAATGGACATATATCCAGTTAGACTAGCCCAGTCAACAAATGTAAAATAAATAAATAAATAAATAAATAAATAAATAATGACATACACGCACACACACACACACACACACACACACACACTGTGTGTGTGTGTGTGTGTGTGTGTGTGTGTGTGTGCACGCATGTACAAAATGGCCCTTTTAAAATAGTCCTTTATATCACATGATTTGAAATAATTCTATTGCATAACTGAACTGAATTCTGCCATTCAGCTAAAATTAAATGAGAAAGCTGTAAACCATGTCTCGACATGTCTGGCAGCTAGCGTAGAGAACTAAGGCTCTTAATGAACTACTTCCTGTGCTTCAGGGTTCGATTCTCTCAGCAGGAATTTGCCTACTGTGTGACATTGAACAAGTCACTCAACCAGACAGTGCTTTGGGGCAATTGGAAAGTTGGGCTAGGCTCTTTAAGGGTGCCCTGGACTGTATGCCTACTAATTACCTGTGAACATCTTGGAATCCACCTTTACTCCACATGGATTACAGGCTTGTGTTCCTGAGTAATATGGAAATTTAGCCCAATATGTCTGCTCCCTGTGAGCTTTCTACCATAATGCTATTCAGGATGACTGTTTTAGTATTTGTAAGGTTTACTGGTTAGCTGCATTATCATATATAGTCCCTTTGAAACCATTGCTGTGGGGTTCCATATATAACATACTTTCGTTTTGATCAAACATGAAGGCATATGCAGTTGTCTAGTCTGTCCTCAGCACTAATTTTCATTATCTGGATAAACTGACAACCGTGTGATGCAACTATTTTTGGTTATCAAGTGGGTTTGGCTGTGTGAATCTGGAGTAAAATCTGCTACTTACTGTAAACTAAACTAAAGCAAACAAACAAATGAAACACAGCTGCTTCACAGCAGGAGCCTCCGTGCTTCAATTCTTGGGTGGGGGTCTTCTCTGTGTAGATTGTGTCCTCCTGTATGGGTGGGTTTTCTCCTGGTGCTGTAGTTTCTTCCGACCTCCCACAGGCATGCAGTAGGTTTATAATGCCCAAATAAGATAAATAATGAACATGGATAGAACAAGTGATACACATAGGACCATAGGAAGTTACTAGGCTATTGGCCCTGAGGCCCTTACAAGCCTAGCCTAGAAGTTAGCCCATGTTCTGACAAGTCAGCACCCTATGCCACTGTCCAGCAGGGACACAGGTGGAATCCCAGGGGTGTATTTTCTGTTCCCCATCCAGTTATCCAGGTTGTGCTTAAAAAGGTTTAATGAGGTACTCTGCTTTACGTGGAGAGGGAGTCTACTCCACAAAAGGACACAAATCTGTCCCCCCAACAAGTCCTATTGATGTCACAGACCAGGTTGAGGTCTCGCGTGCGAGTTAATCTTGTGGAGATTGACTTGCAGATATGCAACAATCCCATCAGGACGGGGTCTGAGATTGCTTTGTATGCCAGACAGAGGTCACCTCTGAGGAGTTTGTAGAAGACTGAGTAGAGGGATAGGGCTTTTTATATTAGATTTTAGATTAGGGAACATATTTATGCCATTCATCGAGAGAATGAGAGTAATGCCTTAGCTAATCATGTTCTGCAACATGACACGACACGTTTTTAGTTTTATGGTTTTGGGACATATGTACGCTACAGAGAGGTTAGGGAATATCAGTAACAGTACCGAAAAGGAGGAAGCTAAATGGATCATCAAGTTAGCAGTTGATAAGGGACACGACCTCAATGATAAGCTTTCATTGAGACCATTTCTAGCAGACAGGCCATTTAGACACTAGTTTTATCTATTTTTATATATGTATGATGTTTGTCAGCAAGTTCTATGTAAATGTTTATATGTGACTATAATGAAGTAGGCATCATGATATTTTGTTCAATGTGAAAATATGTCTTTTATACACTAGCCCCTAAAGCTATGTTTTTAGTATGGTGGGGTTTATATGATGTTTTTGCATTCCTATTTTGAATCAGTTGTGCACCAATGGTATTGTTTTTCCTTGTCATGTGTCTGAAATCATGCTTTTCATAGGTGTAATATTGATATTTAAGCAGTTTTGAATTTAGAGGTCTATTTCAAGTCTGATGAAGCATCCTGAGAGACATGAAAGCGCTTACTTGTTCGAATAAAGGATTGTTTTTACTTTAACCTTGGGATTCATCAATTTGTACATTGACTTTTATCTGGTTTGCTTTGATTGCTGTGGTGTATCTACCTCTCTTTCTTTGGTTTTCTGGACAGGGCTTTTAGCCTATCTGTGTAGGGTAGATGTTTGAGGCCCTGGATTCTCTGGGTGAGGAATCTCTGTGGTCTGTCCAGCTGCTAAATGTCTTTTGTGAGGTATGTGCTGAAAGGGGCATTATATTCAATAATCGGTTTTATAAGGGAAGAATACAGGGATGTTATGACCACCTTGTCCCTGGATGAGATATCCTTACTCATGAGGTGGGCCATGTAGAAAGCTTTCCATACAGCAGAGGCAATATGGTGGTCAAATGTCAGTTTGCTCTCATACTGGGTTCCCAAGTCCCTTATGACTGATTGCATGCTTAGTACCTTATTATCAATGTGATCATTTGTGGGGACGTTATTCTTCCCAAAAAGAATGATGATGCATTTTTTGACATTCAGTTTGAGGCCATGTTTCTGGTACCAGTCATTTGGGTGAGACCCTCTTGGAGTATGTGCACATCACTAGGGGAACTGATGACAGCACCCAGCTTGCAGTCATCTGCAAACATGGTCAGCCATAGCCCACTAGATTTGGGCTGCACCTCTGAAAAGTATATCCCAAACAGCAGAGGGTCCAAGACCCATACCTGGGGTACACCGCTTGTTATGGGTCTACTACTTGAGGTGACTTCCCTTATTTTGACTTGGTGGTTTCTATCAGTGAGTCAGTTTGCTACCCATCTGGTATCATATGGACTGATCCCTAGTTGAGAGAGTTTATCTATTATACCTGAATGGGGAATAGTATCAAAGGCCTTGGCCAGTTCAAGGTAGGTGGTGTGCACCATCTTCCCCTCGTCTATGGCCTTGGCGACTGTCTCAAAGAAGTTGACCAAATTTAACAGGCATGACCTCCCCTTTACAAAACCAAACTGTGTGGGATCAAGTGTCTGGAGGTTGGCAGTGTCCTTGTTAATGAGGTCCATGATAATCTGCTCCATGGCCTGGCAGATCAGGCTAGTTAGGCTGATGGGTCTATACTTTCCTGGATTGGTGGACACTCCATCTTTGTGCAAAGGGTGACAGTAGCTGTCCTCCACTCCGCTGGGACGAAGCCTGTACTCAGGCTTTGGTTGAAAAGGGTGCCTAATTTTGCTGCAAGTTCCTGCCTGAGTTCATGTAGGATGCAGCCTGTGATGTTATTGGGTCCCATGGAGGCTGTATTTTTTGCCTTTGAGAGGGCAGTGATGACTTGCTCCCTAGAGATAAGGGGAGGGGGGCAGGTACTGGGGATGTCCTGCTTTACTGATGGGGGGCAGAGGAGTGAAGTTTTCACTGAACCTGTCTGCCAGCAGGTTGGCTATATCTACAGGGTTTGTGTATGTGGTGTCCTTGACCACCAGTTCTGAACAGATCTGAGTGCTTCCCTTGAGACTGTGGACATATATGAAGAAAGCCTTATGATTGTCTTTAGTGGGTGTAGCCAGTTTGCACTCGAAGTTTGCTTTGGAGGAATTCACTAGTGCTCTTATTTGCTTGTTCAGGCTAAGGAGACATTGCTTCCAATTGGGCACCTGTTCCTTCTTGGTCCTGGACAGTAATTTTTTTCCTTTTGTTATAGAGTTTATTTATTGCAGATGTCCACCAGACAGGTTTACTCTTCCTTGTGGAGTATGATTTAGTCCTGTCAGGTATTCCTGATTTCATGCAGCTATATAAATACTCATACAGTACTTTGGTGTAAGTTTGGACATATGTGCCAGTTTCTGTGGAGGGGGAGGGGGCTGTGAAGCTGTTTATGAGCATAACAAACATATAAAACATTGCAGCATTTCAAACATTGGAGGAATAACAGCAATTTTAAACAAAGAACACTGACAGCACAAGCAATGAACACAGGAACAAAAATCAAAATTTCAAATGACGTAAAAATAAGTTAGCTGTTGTAAAAAAGTCCAAAAATGTTAGCCAGTGAAACTGGTGGCTGCAAGCAGTGACATGGGTACAACTGTTTTGTATCAAATAATGCTTGTGAGATGGAGAATAAACAGGGACTTATGTTGGTTAGTAGTAATATCACTGGTGGAGTGCATGAATGCATTAGAATGCGGTGGCCGAAGGGAATGCTGGGAAGAGGGAGTGTGGTTCTATGTGTCAAACTGAGAATGCGGTGGTCGAAGGGGATGCTGGGAAGAGGGAGTGTGGTTCTATGTGTCAAACTGAGAATGCAGTGGTCGAAGGGGATGCTGGGAAGAGGGAGTGTGGTTCTATGTGTCAAACTGAGAATGCGGTGGTCGAAGGGGATGCTGAGAAGAGGGAGTGTGGTTCTATGTGTCAAACTGAGAATGTGGTGGTCGAAGGGGATGCTGAGAAGAGGCAGTGTGGTTCTATGTGTCAAACTGAGTCGACTGGATGGAAGAAGCCATTGGTGAGGTGGATGGCTGGACTGTGGTACTGTAAAACAATAAAGTTCATAAACCAATGACATTGTGCCCGTCTTTTAGAAACTGCTTATGTGCTTTTGTGATTTTCAGAAGATTAGGTGTGTCTCTAATATCTGGGAGAACAGACTGCCAGATTTTGGGGCCAAGGACTGAAAAGCTGTGGGTGCTACAAGTTTTTGTTTAAGGTGGTGGAGTTGGTGGGACCGGAGGCTATAGGTTCTCTGCCTCTCTGTCTCTGTTTCTCTCTGTATCGCTCTGTTTCTCTTTGGTTAATAATTTAAAGAGGAGGTAACTAAGAAACAGATGGACTCTGATGTATTGGTAGCCAGTTTGCTTTTCTGAGAAGTATGTAGAGGTGCTTAAATTTTGGTGCTAGAAATATTAGGTGGCAGATTTAATTTGAAATAGTTTGCAGGGCTGTAAGTTATTCTGGGTATAGTGTATCCAAGTTGAGCAAGGGGAATGCCTTTACCCACGACTTCTCTTCCTGCTAATGGTAAAAGTATGGGAGACTTTCCATGATCAAAATAAAGTATGAAGTATTTTTATTTTAGTGCAGTGAATACATAGTTGGAAGTTTATGTTCTCCTCCAAGCACATTCCCAAGGTATTTGAATTCTGTGATACTCTCAAGGGTGATGTCGTTGTGGTCAAGAATTGCAGGGTTGGAAGGGGGGATTTTAATCTTTGCCATGTGCCAAGAACATGCTTGTTGCCTTATTAGGAAACACAAAAGCAGTTTTCTTGAGTTTAGCCATTTAGTTATGAATTGGACGTTCTGTTGGATATGTGATTTGGGCCCAGAGGAGCTAGAGTGATAGAAGACCACGTTGTCAGCCTATTTCAGAGTTGAACGCTTTGGGATGTCTGAAGGCAGCTTATTAATGAATGCTGAGAATGGTAATGGGGAAAGAACAGAGCCTCAGGGCACATGTCTGCATAGTGATTCAGTGTAAGAGACAGGATCCAAATTTAACATTGCAGGACTGGTCAGATATAAAGCTGTGCAACAGCTAGGATGCTTTATAGCCGATGCCATGTGCCAATGGGGCATAGCTGAGTAGAGTGCAATTGAAAGTGCTGAATGCTTTAGAAAGATCTATGAAAATGGCTGAAATCAGTTGACCTTTGTCCATATCCATGAGGATGTCATCTGAAAGAGTCTAAACGGCCGTCATGGTATTTTTGTTTGTCCAGAAATCCTGATGTTGAGGACATAAGAGTCATTGTTTGGCTATCTAGGACAATGAAAGCTGGTTAGAGAATAGTTTACACTAGGGTAAACAGTACTGAAGTGGACCTAAAGTTGGAGGGGAGAGAGGACTCTGTTTTGGGAATAGGTGCTAGTAGAACAGATTTACAGATTTTGAGGAAGTTATTTTGGCACTAACATATGTAGTAAATATGTTTTAATGGGTAGCTACAACATTTATTTCAAGACCCCGAAGGCTCTTCTTTTTGGATTTTGTTTCTTATTTTTATTATGTCTGTTACTTTAATTGCTTTGAAGTAAAAAAGAAGGAAAGAATTCTGGTGGGTTATGGGTCATGGTGAGGTTGCATATGAACCTGAGGGATAGCAGGGAAGCTTGAAAGATTCTGAAAAACATTTGTTTGGTGAGAGTGGGCTATTTGGAGTTATGTAAGTGCTGTTTCTGGGAAAAGGTTTTTGGTTCTGCTAATTATTTGGTTAACCTGAGCTCACAATTTTTTGAGCTACTTATATTGGCTGGATTGCTGGTTTATTGGATATGCATTGTGCCATTTAATACTTTTTAACTAGGTTATATAGGCTGATAAACATATCTCTGTTATCTGTAGATCCAATTTACTTCTATTCTTTCCAGGATTCATCCCTGAGCTGTAATATGGATTTAAGGTCCTGCTAATCCATTTTGGCAGGATTTGTGAATTCTTGTAATAGAGATAAAGACTGTGTTTTAAAGTGGCTGAAAGACACAATGTAAGGATACATACTGGGTTGTCTGGTTCTTGAATGGAGTAAACTGAATCCAAATCAAATTATAAAAGGAAGGTTTGAAGCTTAGAAAAGTAATTTGTGGATCTAGGTTTGAGTGTTAGCAACTGGTGATCTTCCAAGTTGTCTGTAGGCATGCATGCAGTGAGAGAGTGAGCGAGTGAGTGAGTGAGTGAGTGAGTGAGTGAGTGAGTAAGGAGTGAGTGGTTGAGTGTGTGAGTGAGTGACTGAGCGAGCGAGCGAGTGAGTGAGTGAACGACTGAGTGAATGAGTCAGTAATGAGTGAGTGTGTGAGTATGTGAGTGAGTAATGAGTGAGTGGCTGAGTGAGTGAGTAAGTAATGAGTGAGTGGTTGAGTGTGTGAGTGAGTGAGTGAGTCAATGAGTCAGTAATGAGTGAGTGTGTGAGTATGTGAGTGAGTAATGAGTGAGTGGCTGAATGAGTGAGTGAGTGAGTGAGTGAGTGAGTGAGTGAGTGAGTGAGTGAGTGAGTGAGTGAGTGAGTGAGTGAGTCAGTAATGAGTGAGTGTGTGAGTGGTTGTATTCTTTGACTGGTGCTGTGATCAGAATAAGCAATAAAGCCTTGTGCTCACAGGCTGCTGGGATAGACTGCAGGATCCCTTTGATCCTGTAAAGGATGTGGCAGATTACTGGAAAATGGAAGGTTAGAAATTCTCCTTCTTCAGACATGTTTCCACATTTAATTGTACCCTCTCTACCATGTGAAACTTATGTCTGCTACCAAAATCATACAGATAAGGAACGTATCAGTATCTCAAACTACTGTTATGATTTCATTTTGTGCAATGATTAAACTAAATGTAATGCCCTGTGGCCAAATGTTATTGCTATATTACTTACAAAAGTCACAGGGTTTACACTCAGAGTTGATGTCTGGGTAATGGTTAGGAATGAAGTTATGATTAGGGTTTGGAATGGGGAAAATGTTAGGGTAATGAGGCGTGAACGCACGTGTGTGTGTGTGTGTGTGTGTGTGTGTGTGTGTGTGTGTGTGTGTGTGTGTGTGTGTGTGTGTGTGTGTGTGTGTGTGTGTGTGTGTGTGTGTGTTTGTGTGTGTGTGTGTGTGTGTGTGTGTGTGTGTGTGTGTGTGTGTGTGTGTGTGTGTGTGTGTGTGTGTGTGTGTGTGTGTGTGCGCGTGCGTGTGTGTGTGTGTGTGTGTGTGTGTGTGTGTGTGTGTGTGTGTGTGTGTGTGTGTGTGTGTGTGTGTGTGTGTGTGTATACACTGTACTCAATGATTCACATAATTTTTACCCTGAATTTTTACAGAATGTTTTGACAAAATGTTGTAATTCATTCTTGATTTATAACTATGTGGACTAAATTATGCTGCGTTTGATAAGTTAGTCTTTGAAGATGTAATCTAGTTTCCATTAAAATAAATGCAACAAACATCATTCTGCACAACTACATCAAAAATATTCATTTTTCTGCATGTCAAAGCACATTTTTTGGTGACATCCTCTTTCCTGAGTTATTTTAGCATGAGATAATGGATCTTAGGTTTACAATGCTGAAATCAAACATGAAGGCCAGAAATAGCATTCTTGCTAGAATACAACTGAACACTAACAGAACTTGAAAATTCTAACATAAAAAAGGAGGAAAGACTTAGAATTTTTTCTGGTCACATAAAATTCTGGATATTTGTATTTATCTATGTTTTCATGTATCTCATGATAACGCTGCTTTAAATAAATGTTCATTTTCCAGCAGTGGGTTAATAAAGTGACTGAAATCACAGTTTGATTATCGCATCAGAAAATAAATTACCTGCAACAGTGAAACCTTATGGTACGACAGCCCTGGTGGATAGTAGAATGTGAGCAACGTATTAAAGGCATCTTCTCCTCTATTTTCTACATTAACAGTCACGTTCACCTTGGTGAGATCGCTAACCACAAAGTGTGACTCCCTTTAAAAACAATCAGAAATAACAGAGTAAGGGCATAAATTCACTTCTAATAGGGACAGCAGTTTACTGGATTTTCATTTCTTGTATTTGAGATCCTCTTTTACAGTTAAATGTCAACACTGTAACAGAAGTAATATTTCTCGCTTCCATTTTACACTGCTATAAACAACATTATTCCATGTATGTTGGTACTGTATTGCCAGAATATGCCAAGTACTTAATTCAAACTGTTTCATGTAAGAAATTAAATATTTACGTGCTCTTTTTTGCAGTCACAACTGTAGCTGGTTCAGTATGCTAGATGTGTATGCAGAACCTACCAGTGTGCGTATCTCTGTAGACCAGCAGGTGAGATTAAACCTACCAGTCTGCATGTCTCTGTAGACCAGCAGATGAGATTAAACCTACCATTGTGTGTGTCTCTATACACCAGCAGGTGAGATTAAACCTACCATTGTGTGTGTCTCTGTAGACCAGCAAGTGAGATTAAACCTACCAGTCTGCGTGTATCTGTAGACCAACAGGTGAGATTAATCCTACCAGCATGCATGTCTCTGTAGTCCACCAGGTGAAATTAAACCTACCAGTGTGCATGTCTCTGTAGACCTCCAGATGAGATTACTCCCCCTCACCATAAACAAATGAACACGCAAAGTCCATAGTCCACCTAGGGTCATTCTGTGTGCAGGGTGCAGGAACAATTTGCAAATTCCCTTCTAGAAGTGTGTTCTTGAGACACCAAATATGAATTTGTCTTACAAACAGTCTAAAATTCAAATAATACAATAGTAAGGAAAATCCTGTTCTCTGATCAGCCGTTTGCCTGGGAGTATGACGTTATCTAAGCATAATCGGCTTCTAAGTACTCCAGGTACAGTTTAAATTTAGTTTATATCTGTGACTCTTACAATATTCAAATTTGGGTTATGTCTGTGGTTACTGTTCACTATTTCCACTATTTAACTTTAGGTTATATCTTAACTGTTTTGTTACATAATACATGTGCTGTAGGAGGTTTATCCACTTTTTATGTGGTTAAATACCAGCGCACTGTAGCTATGACTACTAACAACAAAATAGGGGCTCTCTGACAAAATAAGCGTCTCTCTACCTCTCCTTCTTTGCTAGTACACCCCAGAATAAATCTCCCATAATGCTGTGCTCTCAAGAAAAAAAAATTTTATCTCTCAGATATTCACAATTGTATATCCTAAATGGTATTGACTCTCCTTTTGATATTTTAACAATTGTTAAGTTCTGCTATGTATGTTCAGTTCTATTATTTCCTGTGTGATGTGATGTTTTCTTCTTATCTTACCATATTGTATCCTTTATATTGTACTGTACTGGAGCTTTTCTCCCTGGGCTTCTGCTGAAAATGGACCTGTGTCCAGTCGGACTTTCCCAGTAAACAAATGTAAAATAAAATAAAATAAATAATAAAATAAATAAATTATTTGGTGACAACTCCATATGAGAAGAGCATAATTTGTCGGTAACCCACTCCTTTAGTTCATTATTAAATATGGCACCAAAGGTATGAAAGTAAGGCTATGGGAACACGTGAAAACATTGATGGACAGGGGGTATTAGCTGACCCAGCCCACCTGCTAGGTGCAGCTGCCACCCTCTTACCCTTCCCCTCACTCATGTTTCAGTGCTTTCTTAGAACCCCTCTGGTCATTATTTCCTTTAATCAGACTTGGGACCATCACTTTTCAGCTAGCTACCTTCTTTCTTAGAACCCCTCTGGTCATTATTTCTTTTAATCAGACTTGGGACCATCACTTTTCACCTAGCTACCTTCTTTCCAAGAACCCCTCTGGTCATTATTTCCTTTAATCAGACTTGGGACCATCACTTTTCACCATATCTACCTTCTTTCTTAGAACCCCTCTGGTCATTATTTCCTTTAATCAGACCTGGGACCATCACTTTTCAGCTAGCTACCTTCTTTCTTAGAACCCCTCTGGTCATTATTTCCTTTAATCAGACCTGGGACCATCACTTTTCAGCTAGCTACCTTCTTTCTTAGAACCCCTCTGGTCATTATTTCTTTTAATCAGACTTGGGACCATCACTTTTCACCTAGCTACCTTCTTTCCAAGAACCCCTCTGGTCATTATTTCCTTTAATCAGACTTGGGACCATCACTTTTCACCATATCTACCTTCTTTCTTAGAACCCCTCTGGTCATTATTTCCTTTAATCAGACCTGGGACCATCACTTTTCAGCTAGCTACCTTCTTTCTTAGAACCCCTCTGGTCATTATTTCCTTTAATCAGACCTGGGACCATCACTTTTCAGCAAGCTACCTTCTTTCTTAGAACCCCTCTGGTCATTATTTCCTTTAATCAGACTTGGGACCATCACTTTTCAGCTAGCTACCTTCTTTCTTAGAACCCCTCTGGTCATTATTTCCTTTAATCAGACTTGGGACCATCACTTTTCAGCTAGCCACCTTCTTTCTTAGAACCCCTCTGGTCATTATTTCCTTTAATCAGACTTGGGACCATCACTTTTCAGCTAGCCACCTTCTTTCTTAGAACCCCTCTGGTCATTATTTCCTTTAATCAGACTTGGGACCATCACTTTTCAGCTAGCTACCTTCTTTCTTTCCCTTTACCAAGATCTCTGTCTTTCCTCTTCTATCAGGTACATGCCTAAAACATACATGTATAAACATGTTGTACAAGAGTACACATGACAGCTTTTCCTCACTTCAGGTAATCACTTCTCCAATAACCACTGATCCTCTTAGTGACCATTCACTGCACACCTCTTACCTGTATGATGTCATTTGGAGAAACATATACAAGGACTGCTCAGGTCACCTAAATGGACAGCTTTTAAGTGGTGGTTCCTTCCTATCATTATATGACTTCTTCCTAACACTTCAAATTACCTTAAGTTTACTCCATGTTTCTGAATTCCTTGTCTGTTTTTGACTCAAAAACTTTCTGAGAAAGGCTATTCTATGCAAATACCACTGTCTTTGTGGAAACAAAAAGTCTTCATATATCATCTATAAATCATCCTCTCCCTCCCTGGGATTCAGAGAATTTATTTTCTTCCATGCCAGTTGCCCAACATGGGGTGGTCAGTTATGATGGAGAGATGGTTTAGCCACAAAACCTCATTGGCAGCTCTTGCTGGTGTTTTGTCCAGAAGTCTAAATATCGCATTAGCAAAGACGCTCATCTACATGTAAACACACATGTGCACACAGGCACACAGACTGAGTACACTGCATACTTCTCAACTGTACAGATTTTTGCAGAATGTCCAGATTTTTGCCTTATATTTTTGGCCTGTTTTTCATATAATTGTGGTTTCTGGCAAATCAGTGTCAGCTCGTTTAAGACTAAAGTTAGAAAATAATGACAGACATTTGAGTTTCAAACTTCATACCCTTCAGAAAATTCATGCCCTCAGAAAATTCATGCTAATTCAAAACCTGTTATTCTAGCAACTTTCTAAGTTTGTAAGAGCAATATTTAAAAATTGTCCCTATTTTTGGGCGTTTTCTCCCACTTTTATTCATGGCTTTGTCCAAATGTCTTGCTCTAAGAGGTTGAGAGCTATGACATTCACAGATCATTGCTGTAAGTCTCCTACAAAGTACCAAAATGTTTATTTTTGAATAATATTTATTTATTTATTTTTTACATTTGCTTATACTGGGGAGGTCTGACTGGACATAGCTGTCTGTTTTCAGTGGATGCCCGGGGAGAAAACTCCAGAACAATTGTTAAAACTACTATACATAAAATATTTACATGTGCATTGTGCTTTAGACATACAATTACAAGATATAACAGATAGTAACAAATGAATCCATGATCATACATTAGATAATTACATAAGCATAGTGGGTCTTAAAATGAAAAGGTATAGCGGGTATATCATTATTGAATCATTTCTGGCCTTATACCACGCCTAGCACATGTATCCCCCCCGATTATGCCCCAGGGATATGGAAAGAGACGTCACTGGTGCTTCTTCCTAAGTTTGGCGACACTACTAAAAATGAAAATTATCAGCCTAGTAACTACACAAGGATCACAGGCAAATCCTTTGAAAGAACTGTTCTCAAACTTTTCCCATAGTCCTTAAATAACTATTGGATATTAACCAGCATGACTTTTCAGCCTGCTGCTCATGTTTAATCAATTTATTGCACTTTTTATGAATCAATTGACACTGCTGACTCAAAGTTGACAGCTGATTTTTATATACATTTAAATCTTGTCAGAGCATTTGATTCAGTGCCACATTTGGCAATTTTATTTGGTATGTTATCACTGGATGTTGATAGGTACAACGTATCATGGATAGCAAACTGGGTCTGTGCCAGGAAAGTCATGCACCAGGAAGGTCAAGCCATTGTTGCAAATAGGTTCTCCAGTGAAATTACTAAAAACTGGGGGGAGAGGTCCCCACAACGACCTGTATTATGACGTTTTCTGTTTAAAGGAAAACTCTACCCAAAAGTCAAGTTTTGCTGTCCAAAAAGTATTTTTCCTTCCCTGTAAGCCAATACTAAACCCTTCACATACAGAAAAAACATAATTTAATAATTATGTTTGCCTTTTTTCCTGCATCTTTCTCTTCATATGTTACATCACAATAGCTACTAAGAGTGACACAGTAATTAGGTTACATCACTTATCCCAACTACAGAGCCATTAACCCACCTCCATTTCCAAGTCTGTCATTCAAACATTCCTTAAAATGATGCAACAGAGACGGCCACTAAATCAAAGGAAGTGACATAATTAAAAATGCTGATTGATGCTGACAGTGAAAAGTAAGCCATCACAGCAATGTTGTCAACTGATGAGAGAGAAAACTACAGTAAAGGATCCCCTCATCTTTAAGGATTTATTTCTGTCCCTCAAACATGACATGGGGAAGGCGAATCCATTGACTGCAAAACAAATTAATGCCGGACATGGCTGCCTCCTTCAGATCATTTGGGGGTGTAACAAATTAGAAAATACAGTGATCATTTACTTTGATGCAGAGGCATTAGCAGTGCAGAAAAGTTCAAGACTGGCAGAAAAAGGTGTTTTCTTTCAGTTTTTTTGGTGCAGTTCTCTCTCCTTTAATGTATTTATGGCTACTTTTCTAGAGATGTTGTAAGGGTGAGTCGAGATGAGCAGCTGTCCTGGGTATAACCAGTTAAGGACCATGACTAGTGTTTTTGTGTAAGTGCAGACAAGTTCCTTATCTGTTGTGGTAAGATGTTTAACGAATCTTGTTTGTGATCACAGCTCCAGAGATGCTATTCAGTGCCATGCATAATGAATTATAGCAAAGAGCTTCTGGTTCCTTAACTTTAGTCTAAGGGAGGTTTCAAATAAAGGCAACAACACCTCAGTGCACACAAGGATATATAGTTTGATAAATTTCAAGATAAGACTAACACTGAATCAATAGTTATGAAACTGACAGAGCATGAAAGTACACAGAGAAAGCTATTCCTACTGTCCATTTAGTCAACTGACAATAAGATTTGTTTTAATATTGGCATATGACAGTGCTTCCGTTTGGAATTTTCAATAAAAGTTAAGTACCTCCCTGGACTACATGAAAAGAGACATAGAGGAGATCTCTGACCATGTAGCTCAGGCCGGTATGACCCTGACCTTGAGTAGCATCTTACCCTCACCAAGAATGATGCCACAATATGAAGACAAGATGATCAATTTCAACAATTGGCTTAAGTATTGGTGTCATTCAAAGGGGATCCAATGCCTGTCAGCCTGGGGTGACATGCTCGACAAGCCATGATGCTTCGCTAGGGATGGCTTGCACCTGTCACCCTTGGGCTTTCGGATATTGGCAAAGGCTCTTGCTACCCCCATAGTGCCTTTTTTAGGCAAGGCTCAAAAGACAAAGGCCACCTCCATAGGTATCACAAGGGATAAGAAACTAAGAGTAATGCTACTCAACGCCAGAAGTCTAAACCTCAAGATGCATGCACTTGAAACTCTCCTTAGCATGGAGAACATCGATATCGTGCAGTAACAGAAACCTGGTTCCAGGCTCCAGAGAGCACCCCAGCACTACCAGGTTATACCTCATACCATGCTTTTCAGCCCCAAAACTTGGACCGAACCACAAAAGGAGGGGGAATATCAATATTCGTCAAAGATACCCACACCTCCAGGTTGGTGGCACAACACGAAGCATCAGAGACTATCCATGTGCAACTAACAGTGGTTAAAACTGCCTTCCAGTTTATAGCCTGCTACAGACCACACTCCCAAACCCAGGAACCCCACTCAGCCTTCCTGAGAACACTGGAAAATATGAAGGTCTCTCCAAACACCATTATATTGGGCGACTTCAACTACCCAAACATAGACTGGGAGCATTACTCTAGCTCCAACACCCTAGCCCAAAGGTTCCTAGAATTTATAAACTGAAATGCTATGGAACAACTTGTTACCACTCTCACAAGAGGGGAAAACATACTGGACCTGATCATCACCAACATAGGGACTCTATGCTCCAGACCAGAAGTGTATCCCTCACTGATAAGATTAGACCATAAACTAATCTCACTTGATATTCACATCCCGACCACACCCCCTGCCCAGAAAACCACAGTGAAAAACTTCTCTAAAGCAAATTTCCCACTCCTCAAAAATGAGGTGGAATCCTTCAAAGCTCCTGGGCCTGTGGAAAATATGGCCCAGACCGCAGAATCCTTTATAAACGCATTCTGGGAACACCTTCAGGAATGCATGGATCATGCAATCCCAAATAAAACCAAGACCTAATCCTCCAAAGGCAGACGTCCTGTCTGGTGGACCCCAGCCATAAACAAACTATACAACAGAAGGAGGAAGCTACTACATGATAGAGCAAAATCCCAAAAAGGGAAAGCATCTCTGATCAGTATTAGCAAAAAACTACGGGCACTCATAAAATCATCTAAGGCCAGCCTAGAGAGAAAAATTGCACAGGACACTAAGGATAATCACAAGGCTTTCTTTAGTTATGCTAGGGAACCTTGGTGGGAATTCCCAGATATGCTCAGAATTAGTCCAAAATGACAAGAAATACACTGAACCCACAGACATTGCCAACATCCTAACTGACAGGTTCAGTGCAAACTCCCCCCCCCACCAAAAGGGCAAGTATCTATCCCAGCAGAGTGCTGCTCCCCTGACATCACAGCATCAATGGGACCAGACGGTGTCCCGGGCTGCGTCCTACATGAACTCCAAGAAGAGCTAAACCCAAACATAAAACTACTGTTCATCCTCAGCCTTACTACAGGATATGTACCCAAAGAGTGGCGTACAGCAACAGTGGTCCCTCTCCACAAAGGTGGTGCCTCAATGGATCCTGGAAACTATCGCCCCATAAGCCTAACTAGCTTGGTCTGCAAAGCTATGGAAAGGATCATCATGGACCTCATAAATAAAGATATTGTGGACCTACAGACACTGGATCCTACCCAGTTCGGCTTTGTTAAGGGCAGATCCTGCCTCTTAAACCTGGTCAATTTCTTTGAAACAGTCACCAAGGCCATTGACGAGGGGAAGGTGGTCCACACAGCCTACCTGGATCTCACAAAAGCCTTCGAAACAATACCCCACTCGGGCATTATTGATAAGCTCACCAGCTTAAATATAAACCCCTATGTCACTAGATGGGTTGCAAACTGGCTCAAGGACAGAACCCACATGGCTAGAATTGCTGGAGCCATGTCAGACTCCAAACCAGTTACAAGTGGCATCCCACAAGGCTCAGTCCTGGGACCTCTCTTGTTCGGTATATATTTCTCGGAGGTACAGGCCAACATGGAAGGACTGTGGCTGACCAAGTTCGCAGATGACTGCAAACTGGGTGCCATAATCGACTCTCCAGCCAACACAAGTATCCTCCAAAAGGGCCTCATAGAAACAGACAACTGGTACCACAGCCATGGCCTCAAGCTAAACACCAAAAAGTGTATAGTCATCCCCTTTGGCAAAAACAAAGTGCCCACAAATTACCACATAGGTGATAATCCATTAAGTACGGAAGAAGTAATTAGGGACCTGGGGACCCAAGTTGATAGCAATCTCTCATTTGACAACCACTTGGCCAAAGTGGTTAGAAAAACATTTTATATAGCCCACCTAATCATGAAGGGATTCACATCTAGATCAGGGGAGGTCATCGTGCTTCTTTACTCATCCCTCATCAGGCCCATAATTGAGTACAATGCCCCTTTTGGGATGTACCTTACCAGACACCTGCAGCAACTGGAAAGACCCCAAAAGTACCTTACCATGAGGATCAAAGGGCTCAAACAGATGCCATATGCTGCCCGGTTAAAGAAACTCCAGCTCTACTCAGTGGCATACCGCCTGCTCAGAGGCGATCTGTGCCTGACGTATAAAGCCATGTCCAACCCGGAATTAATGGACATGCTGCACCTCAGAAAATCCAAATCCCATCGAGCTATGCGCTCGAGAGACTTGAACCTCAGCACTGAAATAAATAGGACATGCTGGAGGCACAGATTCATAACCCAGAGGCTCCCTTCACTCTGGAATAAAATCTCAGTCCAGGTTAGGCAGAGTCCCTCATTGACTCTCTTCAAGAGGAATCTTGCTGAGTGGATGGGAGATCGTAGGTTTACCCCGAGTATCACTTCTGTGTCACTGTTAGACAGAGGCACAGTATACTAACCTCGAAAAAGGGCATAGCAAAATTCATTTAAAATGGGTGGCGAAAGCCAAACACACTCTGGCTAGGCTTATAAATGCCCTAGGGCAGATAGCCTAGTATGAACTTATGAACCTATGAACCTATATGTCACTGACCACCAAATATTGTAAAAAAAAAAAAAAACAAAGTAATGGATTTGGGAGTAATTCTTAGTAGATGTTTCACCTCTGAGGTTAATGCTGCTAACATCATTAGCCTGGACTGTATAGCCCTAAGCGACTTCCTTCACATTATTGCTTGTAAGCAACACAATGTCCTGGCACCAGTTGAAAAGAACTTAATAAGACCTGACAACAAATACTGCAGGTCTGTATAACTATTACTTGACAAATATCTGTGAAAAACCATGCTTGTACAGTTTTTTGTTTAAAGCTTGTAAAGCTTTAACAGAGCTGAATCTACATTCTGTAAGTTACAGATTCATCATAAATTACTTGATTTTAGTTTACAAATGTACTAAAAATAATATAGTTTCATCAGCTGTTGGGGTGATGTTTAGCTTACATTGCTATAATACCATTAAAAACAACACTTGCAGAATTGCCTGCCTTTAATACAAATGCAAAAAAGAATAGATTTCATTAGAGAGCAGCTAGGTTTTGGAATCATTTGCAAATTTCAGTAAGACTAACACACACAATTTGGATACCTTTAAGGTACTGGTGGACAAATGGTTTGGAGATAGAGGGCATATGACCTGGATACAAACTCCTGGACAGTCTTTTTACAGGCCTTTGAGAGTTTGCATCCTGTTGTATCACTGGTGATATGCTTTCTGTAAATACGTACTTTCCACTTGTTTTATGGTCATCGTCCCATCTTGTAGTTGATTTCCAAGAAACAGTTTACCAAAGTATATCCTACCTTGTAATTTGTTAATCTTTAACTTATGCTGTAGATTTGACATTGTAGTTTTTCAGCATTTATCTGAATGATGGCCATGTCTAATTGTCTCTCTCTCTCTTTCAGCCTCTCCCTATGACTTACTTCAAGTGCTTGAGACCTAGCTGCTCTGTTCGAACTTACTGAAACCAAGTTTGTTCATTTACTGTTTGACTGTATTTTTGGCTCACTGCACTTTATAGCAATGAGTATATGGGCTTGAATATGACATGAACTATTCCATACTCTGAGGCTCCCAAATCTTCACAAAGAGAACAGCACATTATTTATTGTGTTTTCAATAATTACCCTTTCTCTGAGGTTTATGCATATACTAAGAACACATAACAAATCATAGATAAAGAAAATATTCATTTTTTAATAACCAGCAAATAAAATCAGTGTGGTGGCAATGGGTCTCCCACAGGAGAAGGAACCAAGAAATCATGACTGCTGTTTACAATGGCTGGCTTCATGAAGCTTTATGGCCTACCCCCCTACCTGCTTGTAGCTTTCAATAGAAGCTGAGGTAAGCTATGAACAGTAGTTATTTGGGGTGGCCCTGCCATAGGCTCAAGGAGAGGTACACCTCTTGGACCTACCCAATCACTCAGTCCAGCTGCTGCCACCACTCCAGGTTCTACCACAGCTAGATAAGCAGCCTAGCTCCTCCCACGTCATCCTATGCCCCTCCACCTTGGGAAAGTTAAGTAGGCTTCAGCCTTGTCATTCCTTGCTCATCCACTGCCAACTCCAACTAGTCAAATGGCATCAGAAATAATCAGCCTAGGCATCTAAACGTTTTCTGCAACATCAACACAGCACAGGTATATCTCACAGGGGATACCGCTGCTCTGGAACAGACTCCCCATCCACATAAAACAAAGTTCATCCCTGTCCATATTTAAGCACAACTTGGATCTGTGCATGGGAAACAGAAAGTTTACCCAGGACTGCCCCCTGTACTACTAACGGACAGAGACAGCTCCTAAATGCTTTAGTCCATGCTTGAGGTCCCTCAAATTATCTGTGGTATGATCCCAGTTAGTCTCATTAGGAGTAATATGTAATTATAAATCATGGGATGGGTAAGTTAGGAGTAATATGTAATTATAAATCATGGGATGGGTAAGGCCAACCTTCAACTAAATGGAATAGTTTATTTGAAGCACAAAAGGGAAAGTGGCCCGCAAGTGCATCTAACCTGATACTATGAACCTATAAGTGCTCAAGTCAATAACTGAACTTGATTTGCCTGGGTCGAAGTCAGAGCTTTGTCCCCTTACCCCACAGATCTGACTCCAGAACCCTGAACCTTAACATGTCTGCTAGGTCACTGCTGTCATCCTCCTCCTGAATGCCACCTGTCACCTATCGACCCACCCTTCCATGCACATGAATGCCCTGAAAAGGCTTTCTTTTGTTTTTGGCCCAGGCTATGGAATACTATATCTATCACTCTTGGGTCTGTAATCATTGTTTACAAATTTATAATATGCTCTAAAGCATAACTATAGATACAAAGTGTCTCTTTCAGGCTTGTTTCTGTTTAAATTTTATATACTGTTCTGTCTCACGTCTGCATAACCTCAGTGTTCTCGATTGTTTTTCTGTTGTTGCTGCAGAATCTTGAAGTGAATGTCTGTAACTGAAAACAAAGATAAGTGCTGCAATGCACATTTTGCTGGCATTGCTATTTGCTGCTTACAGCTCGTGGCATTATTATGTAACTGGTTTGTGGTTGAAAATGGGGCCGTCATGTTGCAATCCAGCTGTCTTTTAAACACATTGCTACACACTAAGTCCATAACGATTTCCCATAGTGCTTTTATCCTTGAAAAATTGAAGTGTTTTACTGCCAATCTGTTCCATACTATTTATTGTGATTGTTATTTTCCCTCTTTTTGTTCTTCTGTAACAACTTCCTGTGACACACTACATCTAGCTTCTTTGGCTTTTCTGTAGAAGTACGTCTTGTCTTGAACCATAGCTGTGTTGTACATTTGTATATTCAGTTCAAATAACATTTTGTCTGTTTCTTGCTGTCACTTGTGTTCCATGTGCTAATATTAAAATATTATAAATGGCTATTTCCTTTATTCTTCACATCTCTTCTCTGTTACCTCACACACACACACACACACACACACACACACACACACACACACACACACACACACACACACACACACACATCTGCCTTTCTGTTCTGTCATAATAACATCATCCACTACATTTCCCGCTTTCGTTAATATGCCATCCATCTTAACTATAGCATTTAGCTATATCCCATATTTAACCTGTGAAAAAAAACTAAAATTGTCAAGCAGGGGCATCTCTAGTTTTCTTTATTACTTTTAATTACTTCTGTGTCTCACAATCTTTAAATAGCAAAAGTTAAAAGTATATAATGAACAGAGGGTTAAGAAGACGTTAATAGACTCCACAGTAATATTTGGAAGGGGACCATAGCATAGCTTCCAGATGATACTGAAACCTAGGGAAGGCAGACACCCGGAATAACACTGTCCAATAAGAAAGACAGCTTTTTGTAATTTGGGTTCTGACTATATATCACAACTGCAAAAATGTATCAGTGGTGTTTACGTTATGACATATGTATCATACTATTAAAACGACTTCCTATATGTCTTTACATTTCATACAAATTCATACTTCAGATTACGTGTTGATACTACACTATTTTTAGAGCTCATTTCTCTGCTATTCAGACTTAATGCTGCAGACATCATCATGGGAATACACTAAAAACTAGTCCAAAAGGACCAATACAACTTAGAACAACACAAAATAAATAAAAAAATGAACCACCTAGGTCAGCCGCTTCACTTTATTGAGAACAACAAAACGACTTTGGCTTTCGCCAAAAACTGGCTTCTTCAGAGTCATTGGGATTAATTAAAACAACACATTAAATACTAGTCCCTAATTCAAACTTTGCCAATCAATGATACAACAAACCATGACATCATAAAAACATCACTTCCTTCCAATCTAATCCTTTGGTACCATAAACACTACTGCTCACACTTATATACACCTGAAAAACATATATGTTAAAAACATATGTAATAAAAATGTATATGCATTTTGTGAAACACACTGTTAAACATTATATTGGATTGTCAAGAACAAGGTTTTTTAAAATTAGATGTATAAATATACTTTGTATGTCAAGGTGGAAAATGAAAGATAAAAAATACATACAGATTTATGAAACCAGATAAGGGTGGAGGGGTTGTTGTGATGACCACTACTGACTACAGTTCTAGAATGAATGAGATCCTGAATGATGGAGACACCTATGGTAGGGCATCCAGGAGTGAAATTAACAGAGTTTATACCAACACAGACCTGTATTTGCAGGATGCGCTTTTTCAGGGATTAATAGATCTAGTGGAATACAACTATTTGAGTGTCAAACATCCAGTATTGCTTGTTATCTTTGGCATCCCAAAAGTCCACAAGGACATGTATAATCCACCATTTAGACCAATAGTTGCTACAAGGGGTTCCAAGACCGAACCTCTAGCAGCATTTGTGGGCAACTGGGCTAGGACAGCCCTGGATGATGCTGAGCATATTTTAAAGGACTCCTGGCATTGCCTGGATGTTTAAAAACAGGAAATACGCAAACCCACTATGTTTTTCTTACAGTAACTGTGATAAACGTATTCACCGTAATACCCCATGACCAGGGTTTACACATGTTCCATGAAAGCCTCTTAAACAGCAATAAGGTTGACAAAACTAAAATAAATCTTTTGTTGGAATTGATGGAGATAATTTTGAAAAATAACTATTTAAGTTTTGAAGGAGAATTATTCCATCAAAGGACAGGTGTAGCGATGGGGGCCAGATGTGCCCCTGTCTTTGCTAACCTGGTCCTCCTTCATTGGGAAAACCATTATGTATTCACCTCAAAATTTATGGGGAATATCAAGCTGTATAACAGGTTTTTGGCGAACATACTCATCCCTTGGAAAGGCAATGCAACTCAAATTGGAGAGTTTATTGATTATTTAAACAACACAACCTCTTTCCTCAGGTTCACACACTCTTGGCATTCAGGTGAAATCAACTTTTAAGATATTAAATTGATTAAGTCACCAGAAGGTTTACAGGAAAGAAACATACTCTAATTCTTTGTTACATTTTAAAAGCTGTCACCCTTTGCACCAAAGAAAGAGTATTGTCAAAGGGCAAACGTTGAGAACATCTCGACTGGTGAGTGATAATAATTTTTTCAGGGACGAGATGTTCAAGTTAATTGGTATGTTTCTTGAGAGGGGTTACCCCTTAAAATTGATACTGAATATCAAGAAAGAGATTTTGAGGAAAAGAGAAACCGTTTACACCCCAATTTTGAGAAATGGTTGTGTAGGGGTACATACAGAGAAAGTCACCAAACCAGCAGATGTGTGTGTAATGAAATACAACACACTAACCCCCCCAATTGGTTTCAGTTTTGAATAATAATTGGAATGTTTGTTTGGACATCAACACCGAATCTACATTGGGCAATATGCCAAAAGTTGTTTACAGTAGGGGTAAAAACATCAAATACACTCTTGAAACACACAATGGGTCCATGAAACATCATATTTCTATGATGTCTAAATGTGGTATCTGCAGATACTGCAGGTTTATAAATGATGGCCCTTATGTGTGGATTAAGGATTACAACTTCTCTATAGCATGTCCCAGGAAATGTAACTGTAATACTTCTATGTTAGTGTATGTAGCAACTTGCACAGCGTGTGATAGTTTGTATGTTGGCAAAAGTATTTGCAGGCTTTGTGATCAGATATCAGAGCATCTAAGAGCCATCAAAAACAAGAACGTGCATAATGCACTTTAGTTGCATAGCAGACGTGAAAATTTTAAGAAATTTATCTTTTTTGTAGTGGACAGGCTCTATAATAAAGAAAGAGGTGGTGACCTTAATACAGAGGTTGAGGCTAAAGAATTTAGATGACAGCTCAGACTCAACACTCTGAGTCCACCTGGTTTAAATGACAGCACCTCTTTAATGCCATTTTAAAACAAAGGATACCACTCTGATTGAATTCTACTTTAATGTATATTTTCTGTATATATTGCTGTAATCAAACAAACTAGATTCCTGCTTCTATGTATATATTCTGTATATGTTACTATATTTACTATCTGTGACACTGTTTCTGCTTCTGTACTAATTAAAGTTTATATTTTTTCTGTATCTCATTGGAGCTTTTCTCCCCGGGCCTCCACTGAAAATGGGCTCTTTTAGGCCCAGTGGACTTATCCCAGTAAACAAATGCAATAAATAAAATAAAATAAATATGATTTGAGGGGTTTTGTCTTATATCTCAAAAATGTATGTACATTATTTATGTATTTTTTATCTTTCATTTTCCACCTTGACATGCAAACTATATTTATACATCTAATTTAAAAAAAAAAACTTGTTCTTGTCAATCCAATATAATGTTTAACAGTGTATTTCACAAAATGCATACACATTATTATTACATATGTTTTTAACATATATGTTTTTGAGGTGTATATAAGTGTGAGTAGCAGTGTTTATGGTACCAAAGGATTAAATTGAAAGGAAGTGATGTTTTTATGATGTCATGGTCTGTTTTATCACTGATTGGCAAAGTCTGAATTAGGGACTAGTATTTAATGTGTTGTTTTAATTAATCCCGATGACTCTGAAGAAGCCAGTTTAAGTTTTTGGCGAAAGCGCTTAGTCGTTTGGTTGTTCTCAATAAAGTGAAGTGGTTGACCTAGGTGGTCCGGTTTTTTAATCATCATGGGAATGCCACACAGATCTGCCTGACTGCAAAAATGAGCCAAACCAGTAAACCTGCTTGTCAGCGAGGCTCGCATCACTCAGAAGGTAAGATAATAGAGGTCACCAATTTTAATTCCATTATGTGTTAACTGGGTAAGCGAACAGGACCATTATGGAACTTTTTAACCATGATTTGAGCCACTTTTAGAGGACGCAATTAATTAGAATGCTTTAGGGAGGTAAAGTGAAATGAAAGTACCTTAAAAAAAGAACACACCGAACCATGGAGAACATGCAGATTCCATAATGATGTTATATCTGAACGTTGCATTTGCGCGGCACAAACCTTAACCACTGAGCATCTTAGTTTCATTTCCTGCACCGAACCACGGAGATTCCAGAATGACATTATATCCGAATGTTGCATGTGCACGGCACAAACCTTAACCACTGAGCATCTTAGTTTCATTTCCTGCGCCGAACCACGGAGATTCCATAATGATGTTATATCTGACGTTGCATGTGCGTGGCACAAACCTTAACCACTGAGCATAATAGTTTCATTTCCTGCACTGAACCATGGAGATTCCATAATGACATTATACCTGAATGTTGCATGTGCGCGGCACAAACCTTAACCACTGAGCATCTTAGTTTCATTTCCTGCACCGAACCACAGAGATTCCATAATGATGTTATATCTGAATGTTGCATGTGTGTGGCACAAACCTTAACCACTGAGCATCTTAGTTTAATTTCCTGCTTGCAAACATGCATACGGTGTGTCTGCTTACACAAATGAAATAAAAGAGTGACTTTTTGCTAAAAATGACAGCGTGTTTCCAATGTCATATGTGCTAAAAATGTGCCCCTGTCCATGGGCAGTAATAGGCATGGGGGCAGGGTTTGGGACAAGTGGATTATAAGAAATTAAAACTGGTTTTTATTTTTTAATTTGCTATCAGTGTTTGATAGTGCCTTCACTCGCTCCATGCTTCACCATGCACAAAAAGCTCTTCTTCTGCTTGATACTAGTGTACAACTGTGTCCTTCCCCTAAGTGGCCATGAAGTTTATGCATTTATGCCACTAGGCATGTAGCATGTACATCACATGCTATACTTACATGATCTATGTTTACAGATCCCAGAAATTTACTCATAATATCCTCTCATCAAACTTCAACACAAACATAGTGAAACTCATCCTTTTTAATTTTTATCTTTTGTTTTAGCCCTTCCTTATATGATTATGTTTTTATGGTTTAGAAAGATTGTACTTTGTTTTGTTTTCAAGAAATCTGTTTAGCAACATATTATTGTAAAAAGAAGAATAACATTCATAGCATCCGACAACTTGGATGTGCCTACTTACCTAACAGTCTTTATTTTCTCAGATTATATCACCCAGGGTATGCAGACCAGGGTGAATTTACAGTTTCCTATCCCCTCATCACTGTTGACTTTAAAGAGAGCTTGAAAGATGCATTGTTTGATGTGAGGTGGCAGCATGTTTCATAGAAAGGTATTGCTTTGGAATAGGTACCCGTTGTACTAAGAGATTATTTATATTGTAATGTAGGTTTTGGTCATAACAGTGGCTAATGGTGATATTTCCATTTTCTTGAGGTGTAAGGGACTGAGCAGTACTGAGTCTCTTATAGCCCTGTAGACCAAGCAGAGATCACTGAACCAACTAGAGACATAGCAAAATGTCAGGTCTTAAGTGGTCAGAGATCACTGCACAGGAACTCGCAAGAGACAGAGTTAAATGTCAGGACTTAACTGGTCAGAGATCACTGCTCAGGAGCCCACAGGAGACAGTAAAATGTCAGTGCTTAACTGGTCAGAGATCACTGTTCAGGAACCCACAAGAGACAGTAAAACGTCAGGGCTTAACCGGTCACAGATCACTGCGCAGGAGCCCACAGAAGAAAGTAACATGTCAGGGCTTAACTGGTCAGAGATCACTGCTCAGGAGCAAACAAGAGACAGTAAAACATCAGGGCTTAACTGGTCAGAGATCACTGCGCAGGAGCCCACAGAAGAAAGTAAAATGTCAGGGCTTAACTGGTCAGAGATCACTGCTGAGGAGCTCACAGGAGACAGTAAAATGTCAGGGTTTAACTGGTCAGTGATCACTGCTTAGGAGCCCACAAGAGACAGAGTAAAATGTCAGGGTTTAACTGGTCAGAGATCACTGCTCAAGAGCCCACAAGAAACAGTAAAATGTCAGGGCTTAACTAGTCAGAAACCACTGTGCAGGAGCCCACAGGAGAAAGTAAAATGTCAGGGCTTAACTGGTCAGAGATCACTGCTCAGGAGCCCACAAGAGACAGAGTAAAATGTCAGGGCTTAACTGGTCAGAGATCACTGTGCAGGAGCCCACAGAAGAAAGTAAAATGCCAGGGCTTAACTGGTCAAAGATCACTGCTGAGGAGTCCACAGGAGACAATAAAATGTCAGGGCTTAACTGGTCAGAGATCACTGCTCAGGAGCCCACAAGAGACAATAAAATGTCAGGGCTTAACTGGTCAGAGATCATTGCTCAGGAGCCCACAGGAAACAGTAAAACATCAGGGCTAACTGGTCAGAGATCACTGTGCAGGAGCCCACAAGAGACAGTAACATGTCAGGGCTTAACTTGTCAGAGATCACTGCTCAGGAGCCCACAAGAGACAGAGTAAAATGTCAGGGCTTAACTGGTCAGAGATCACTGCTCAGGAGCCCACAGGAAACAGTAAAATGTCAGAGCTTAACTGGTCAGAGATCACTGTACAGGAGCCCATAGGAGAAAGTAAAATTTCAAAGCTTAACTGGTCAGAGATCACTGCTGATGAGCCCACAGTTGACAGAGTAAAATGCCAGAGCTTAACTGGACAGAGATCACTGCTCAAGAGCCCACAGGAAACAGTAAAATATCAGGGCTTAACTGGTCAGAGATCACTGCTCAGGAGCCCACAGGAGACAGTAAAATGTCAGGGCTTAACTGGTCAGAGATCACTGTTCAGGAGCTCACAGGAGACAGTAAAATGTCAGGCCTTAACTGGTCAGAAATCACTGCAGAGGAGATTACAGGATACAGAGTAAAATATCAGGGCTTAACTGGTCAGAGATCACTGCTCAGGAGCCCACAAGAGACAGTAAAATGTCATGGCTTAACTGGTCAGAGACCACTGTTCAGGAGCTCACACGAGACAGTAAAATGTCAGGGCTTAACTCGTCAGAGATCACTGCTCAGGAGCTCACAGGAGACAGAAAAATGTCAGGGCTTAACTGGTCTGAGATCACTGCTCAGGAACCCACAGGAGACAATAAAATGTCAGGGCTTAACTGGTAAAAGATCACTGCTCAGGAGCTCACAGGAGAAAGTAAAATGTCAGGGCTTAACTGTTCTGAGATCACTGCTCAGGATCCCACAGAAGACAGTAAAATTTCAGGGTCTAACTGGTCAGGGATCACAGCTCAGGAGCTGAGAGGAAACAGTAAAATGTCAGGGCTTAACTGGTCAGAGATAACTGTTCAGTAACCCACAACAGACAGTAAAATGTCATGGATTAACTGGTCAGAGATCACTGCTCAGGGGCCGACAGGAGACAGTAAAATGTCAAGGCTTAACTGGTCAGAGATCACTTTTCAGTAGCCCACAACAGACAGTAAAATGTCAGGGATTAACTGGTCAGAGATCACTGCACAGGAGCCCACAGGAAACAGTAAAATATCAGGGCTTAACTGGTCAGACATCAGTGTTCAGGAGCCCACAGGAGACAGTAAAATGTCAGGGTTTAACTGGTCAGAGATCACTGCTTAGGAGCCCACAGGAGACAGTAAAAGGTCAGGGTTTAACTGGTCAGAGATCACTGCAAATGAGCTCACAGGAGACAGTAAAATGCCAGGGCTTAACTGGTCTGAGATCACTGCTCAGGAACCCACAGGAGACAATAAAATGTCAGGGCTTAACTGGTAAGAGATCACTGCTCAGGAGCTCACAGGAGACAGTAAAATGACAGGGCTTAACCTTTCTGAGATCACTGCTCAGGAGCCCACAGGCGACAGTAAAATTTCAGGGTTTAACTGGCCAGGGATCGCAGCTCAGGAGCTCACAGGAGTCAGTAAAATCTCAGGGTTTAACTGGTCAGAGATCACTTTTCAGGAGCTTACAACAGACAGTAAAATGTCAGGGCTTAACTGGTCATAGATCACTGCTGAGGAACCCACAGGAGACAGTAAAATTTCAGGGTTTAACTAGTCAGACATCATTGCTCAGGAGCTCACAGGAGACAGTAAAGTGTCAGAGCTTACCTGGTCAGAGATCACTGTTCAGGAGCTTACAGGAGACAGAGTAAAATGGCACGGCTTAACTGGTGAGAGATCACTGCTCGGGAGCCCACAGGAGACAGTAAAATGTCAGGGATTAACTGGTCAGAGAACAATGCTCAGGAACCCACAGGAGACAGTATAATTTCAGGGTTTAACTGGTCAGAGATCATTGCTCAGGAGCTCACCAGAGACAGTAAAATGTCAGGGCTTAACTGGTCAGAGATCACTGTTCAGGAGCTTACAGGAGACAGTAAAATGTCAGGGCTTAACTGGCCAGAGATCACTGCTGAGGAACCCACAGGAGACAGTAAAATGTCAGGGTTTAACTGGTCAGAGATCATTGCTCAGGGGCTCATAGGAGACAGTAAAATGTTAGGGCTTAACTGGTCAGAGATCACTGTTCAGGAGCATACAGGAAACAGAGTAAACTGTCAGGGCTTAACTGGTCAGAAATCACTGCTCAGGACCCCACAGGAGACAGTAAAATTTCAGGGCTTAACTGGTCAGAGATCACTGTTCAAGAACTTGTAGGAGACAGTAAAATGTCATGGTTTCACTGGTCAGAGATCACTGCTCAGGAACCAGCAAGAGACAGAGTAACATATCAGGGCTTAACTGGTCAGAAATCACTGCTCTGGAGCCTACAGGAGACAGACTAATATGTCAGGGCTTAACTGGTCTGTATAACTGAAGGGGTTTATACCCAAGATCTTCTAGGTTAGGAAGCATTTTTAGGTGGGTGATGGGTTTGGATGGATACATGCCAATGGGGGCATTGTATTCTATTAGAAGTGTGATTATGGATGAACAGAGGGGGTAGTAACTTCCTTGGATCTGGAGGGTATTCCATCAGTAACTAGTTGTCGTAGGCTGAGTGATTTCTTTTTTTTACCAACAACTGATATGTGATGATAAAATGAGGGCTGATTATCTGCAAATGTGCCTAGGTCCCTAATAACAGTGTCGGCCTTGATGGGGTATTTTTATGTGGTAGATGAAGTATTTTTTGTGTGTCAATTGCAGGGGCATATTCTTATTTCCCACAGGTACTAGACTACATTTTTTATTCTGATATTCAGCCTATGGCCATGGCAATAGATAATAATACTGTTTTGACCTTTTTTGCAGGATATGGGTATTTGATGGAAAGCTGATAAGCTGATAATAGTGCTGAATTTGCAGTCATCTGCAAAGTTTGTCAGGCATAGACTCTGGACATCAGTTTGGACATCAGAGAACTGTATGGCAAAGAGGAGGGAAGCCAATAAAAAGCCATGTATTATGCCACTAGATGAAAGTATGCCATTACCCTCACTGTGTGTTCTTTCTGTCAGCCAGCAAATTATCTACCCAGTGGGTTATATAGGGGTTACTATTCGGGCAGGTGATCTGACTAGATCCAGGAAGGCACTGTGCCCTGATTGGGTGTTAGCTAATGATTCAGTCACCTCTCCAAAAGGTTCACTAGATTTAATATACAGGACCTGTATTTTAGAAAGTCAAATTGGTTTTGGGTGAGAGAATGCACGCTACTAGTCTCATTAGTTATGCATGTCATTACTGTTCCTTAAATTGTAACAAGGTTACTTAGTGTTAGCAAGTGTCTTTACTGTTCCTTAAATTGTAACAAAGTTACTTAGTGTTAGCAAGTGTCATTACTGTTCTTTAAATTGTAACAAAGTTACTTTGTGTTAGCAAGTGTCATTACTGTTCCTTATATTGTAACAAGGTTACTTAGTGTTAGCAAGTGTCATTACTGTTCTTTAAATTGTAACAAAGTTACTTAGTGTTAGCAAGTGTCATTAATGTTCCTTAAATTGTAACAAAGTTACTTAGTGTTAGCAAGTGTCATTAATGTTCCTTAAATTGTAACAAAGTTACTTAGTGTTAGCAAGTGTCATTACTGTTCTTTAAATTGTAACAAAGTTACTTAGTGTTAGCAAGTGTCATTACTGTTCTTTAAATTGTAACAAAGTTACTTAGTGTTAGCAAGTGTCATTACTGTTCCTTAAATTGTAACAAAGTTACTTAGTGTTAGCAAGTGTCATTACTGTTCCTTAAATTGTAACAAGGTTACTTAGTGTTAGCAAGTGTCATTAATGTTCCTTAAATTGTAACAAAGTTACTTAGTGTTAGCAAGTGTCATTACTGTTCCTTAAATTGTAACAAAGTTACTTAGTGTTAGCAAGTGTCATTACTGTTCCTTAAATTGTAACAAAGTTACTTTGTGTTAGCAAGTGTCATTACTGTTCCTTAAATTGTAACAAAGTTACTTTGTGTTAGCAAGTGTCATTAATGTTCCTTAAATTGTAACAAAGTTACTTAGTGTTAGCAAGTGTCATTACTGTTCCTTAAATTGTAACAAAGTTACTTAGTGTTAGTAAGTGTCATTACTGTTCTTTAAATTGTAACAAAGTTACTTAGTGTTAGCAAGTGTCATTACTGTTCCTTAAATTGTAACAAAGTTACTTAGTGTTAGCAAGTGTCATTAATGTTCCTTAAATTGTAACAAAGTTACTTAGTGTTAGCAAGTGTCATTACTGTTCCTTAAATTGTAACAAAGTTACTTAGTGTTAGCAAGTGTCATTACTGTTCCTTAAATTGTAACAAAGTTACTTAGTGTTAGCAAGTGTCATTACTGTTCTTTAAATTGTAACAAAGTTACTTAGTGTTAGCAAGTGTCATTACTGTTCCTTAAATTGTAACAAAGTTACTTTGTGTTAGCAAGTGTCATTAATGTTCCTTAAATTGTAACAAAGTTACTTAGTGTTAGCAAGTGTCATTACTGTTCCTTAAATTGTAACAAAGTTACTTAGTGTTAACAAGTGTCATTAATGTTCCTTAAATTGTAACAAAGTTACTTAGTGTTAGCAAGTGTCATTACTGTTCCTTAAATTGTAACAAAGTTACTTAGTGTTAGCAAGTATCATTAATGTTCCTTAAATTGTAACAAAGTTACTTAGTGTTAGCAAGTGTCTTTACTGTTCCTTAAATTGTAACAAAGTTACTTAGTGTTAGCAAGTGTCATTAATGTTCCTTAAATTGTAACAAAGTTACTTAGTGTTAGCAAGTGTCACTACTGTTCCTTAAATTGTAACAAAGTTACTTAGTGTTAGCAAGTGTCATTACTGTTCCTTAAATTTTAACAAAGTTACTAAGTTTTAGCAAATAGTCATCAGCCAAGGTTAAATTCTAGTCTGAAGAGACTCGATAATCTTTGGTGAACTTGAGAATTAGCAGCTTTGCTGTGGTAGTGTTGTCGCCTCATAGCAAGACGTTGTCCCGTTCGATTCTCAGCTAGACCGTCTTCTGTGTGGAGGCATACGTGAATGGGGCATGTCTTCGTTGAAGGTTGTGCATCAGGGCTGGTAACCTGGTATGTAAAAATCCACTACCAATCATTAGCAGACCAGAGTTCCACTGTGGCGACCCCTAACCGGGAAAAGCCGAAAGACACAAACAAACTTTAAATGTTCCACAAGCAAAAAGTGCGAGACGACCAAAAGATGAAAATGTTTATTAACCTTCCAAAAAACAAGCTGTAGTAACTCAAGCGCTTTTGCCTGGTTAATACCAGGCTTTATCAAGATGAAAATCCAATCCAATACAAGCTTTAAATAAGCATTAAATCAAGACAGTCACATGACACGTTAATTAACAAATTTAGTAATCAGCTAAATAAATAATTAAATTGTCAGTATTAAAAGTATTAAAAACTTCGTTTTTTTAAAAAAAACTTTGCTTTTGAGAATATAAACACATTGTAACACAGCTGACAATCTATAACACCAACGACAGACCAAACCATATGTGAAAACGTAAATTAAAACCTGAAAAATTCAATGCCTTTTGAATGCGTTGAACATCAACCAGTGCAAAATGCATTACATGAATCAAATAAAATCATGATATAAAATATAAAGAATCATTAATAAAACCTACAACCTAGCCATTCTTAATCTAAGGACACTGCTGATGTTAATATTCTCATTGAGACCAGGGAATTTACCAGCATTTAGCCTAAGCTGCCATAAAAGCTCCCTATATTCAAGTTGGGTCTCCCAATCTCCCCCTCTAACATCTTGCGTCACCTGCTCTAGGACAGTAAATTTACGTTGCGTTTCAGGACAAACAGTAGAGTGTTTATAAAAAGCATTAGTTTCTTTCTTTTTAGAAATGTCATAAAATACACTCTACTGTTTGTCCTGAAACGCAACTTAAATTTACTGTCCTAGAGCAGGTGACGCAAGATGTTAGAGGGGGAGATTGGGAGACCCAACTTGAATATAGGGAGCTTTTATGGCAGCTTAGGCTAAATGCTGGTAAATTCCCTGGTCTCAATGAGAATATTAACATCAGCAGTATCCTTAGATTAAGAATGGCTAGGTTGTAGGTTTTATTAATGATTCTTTATATTTTATATCATGATTTTATTTTATTCATGTAATGCATTTTGCACTGGTTGATGTTCAACGCATTCAAAAGGCATTGAATTTTTCAGGTTTTAATTTACGTTTTCACATATGGTTTGGTCTGTCGTTGGTGTTATAGATTGTCAGCTGTGTTACAATGTGTTTATATTCTCAAAAGCAAAGTTTTTTTTTAAAAAAACGAAGTTTTTAATACTTTTAATACTGACAATTTAATTATTTATTTAGTTGATTACTAAATTTGTTAATTAACGTGTCACGTGACTGTCTTGATTTAATGCTTATTTAAAGCTTGTATTGGATTGTATTTTCATCTTGATAAAGCCTGGTATTAACCAGGCGAAAGCGCTTGAGTTACTACAGCTTGTTTTTTGGAAAGTTAATAAATGTTTTCATCTTTTGGTGGTCTCGCACTTTTTGCTTGTGCAGCTTCTTTTGTTTTCCTTGGCTTTTTATCCGTTGTGAAACTTTAAATGTTCCTAACAGGGGTCAGTCTCCATGATGCACTGGGGTGGTGCCCTGATCAACATGCTCCAGATCTAGGTTCAGGTACAGCCCCTGTTCTGGAGGAACCATCCAGGGAGGAAGAGGAGTAAACAGGCAGGGCCTGCTTACCTGTCCCAAGTTGAAGGTTAAGGTGCATGTTAAGGGGAACAGATCTCTTTAAAGAATTTATCACAGACCCCAGGGACCTAATGAGAACCATCTTCTTGAGATGACAGGGCTGAGCTGCCTAAGAGGGACTATACCATTCACAGAAGTGGGTGACAGTCCCTTCACATACCCACTATATGTCTGTCCCTCAAACATTGGCATGGCATGCTGAGGGGCCATAGAGCAAAAGCATCAAAGGAATCCCTGAAGGCTGCCTGGATGCTGTGTGCTCGGCATCATGGCTAACTACCTCCTAGTAGGGAATGTATGGGCACAGCTATGATTGGTCAGGTGGTCCGCAGGCAAAGTGGGTCAAAAATGTTGTAAATAGTGATATCCCACAAGCTGGAAGGGCTTCATTATATCTCCTATAAACCCAGTCTTCTCAGTAGTTAACTTAAACCAAAAGTAACGAGTTCTTCTGTTTAAAGAAAAAAATAAATGAATAGGTATGCTTTACCTGGTGCGCTTACTGCCAGGTACTGATCAAATTCCAGCACAGTAACTGAATTCACTTTGCTATAGCAGGGTTCCTGTCAGGTTTGGACCTTTTACCGAAACGACTTTCACTACTAGTGAAACTTTAATCTTTTAATCGCTCTCCACTGTTGTGTGACCTTGGAGTTGGTATATATAACAACAGGGGTATGGGGGTGGAGTGAGGGTTTGCCCCCACAAAAAAAAAATTCTCAGAGGTCCCTTTTCAGAAAACCTTTTCAAGGTTTTACATTTCCTGAAACTGATGTCTGTGAGTTGTCATGATTCCATCACAGCAGTGCCTTCCAACATTACTAGTACTATCAGCAGAAAACAATAGACTTTATCACTCATAACCAAAGTACACAATCTGCTTTCTGGCAGCATTCCAGAATGCTAGACATAATAAACTGTTAGGATGCCATTTAATTAAACAATATGTGGAATCTAAACAATCAGTGAAACTGTTGCAAGACCACTGAGGCTTAAAAATGCCAACCTTAGTCACGTGCTTTTTTTTTATAGGTCATTATTGTCATATAAATAAAAGAACATTGTAACAACTTACAGAGTGGTAAACGCAAACTGCTTCCCCTCTTACAGTACAGCAAACAGTCCAGGCATATAACCCACTCTTGCATAAAAAAGTCCTTTGTTAAGCTTTTATTTTTGATATGTTCCATTGATACTTTAAGCATTTAGCAAAAAAGCATTTGGTCTTGTTTCTACAGGTCCCTGCTCACCATCCACTGCACTCTTCCCACTGTCTCCTGTTTCAGGATATCCCTTCTACATATCCAGTGCAGAGTTTGTACAAGACACGTGCTCCAAAATCACTGCATCACACCCCCATCTCCTGTTTGTAGAGACCCCTGCTACAGATATACTGCACTGTTCCTACTGTCTCCTGTTTCTAGATATCCCTGCTACACTTCCAGTGCATAGGTCCTACAAGACACCTGCTCCAAAATCACTGCACCAACCCCCATCTCCTGTTTGTAGAAATCCCTGCTACACGTACAAGGCACTGCTCCCACTGTTTCCTGTATCAGGATATCCCCGGTTCGTGTCCAGTACACCATTCGTTTTCGCTTGTTTTTGCAGACCCCTGTTCCTCATCCATCACACTGCTTCCACTAATGTTATTTTCATTCTGCAATCTGTTTCATTTTAGATTTTATTTAAATTTAATTAGATTGATTTGTTATTTTGTTTATTAGTAAAGATTCTCTCCTTAAAGTTCCTGAACTTCCTGCCTAGTGCCGTGATGTTATGCCTGCCCTTAAAGTTTGCTTTCTTCTTGCACAGTCAGCTATCCAGCCAGTATGACCATTAATAGGTCTCTTACATGCTTTTGTGAAAAATTACCTTCTTTTTGCTAAAATGTGTTTCTGTTAGTCAGTTAACTGGTTAATTGTCATTAGTTTCTCAGAAGAAACTATTAAACCAAGTATCAACTAATGGATTCTTACAGCTATAATCTACTGAGATCCACAGTACATGAATTTCTTCTACAATAGTCTGTTATGAAACGATGGTTACTTTTTATAAAAATTATAACAAGATGAGTCGGCATTATCTTAATTTCCAAAATACTGAAGTCAAGGCCAAACATTAAGCTGTGTTTCCTTAACAATGCATGCTTAGGAAAGCATTAATCATTAAACCTTTTAGTTTTTCTACCACTGAAAAGAAAATGACAGGGTTAAACAAAAAATAAATAGAACAAAAAAAATAGTAACCAGAAATCAAAGCTACCACAGCTCCTTTCTGTTTCAGTCAGCAGGACAACAAGCCTTGTTAGTTGCTTTCCTCTGTAACATGTAACTACAGAGTACACCAACGGCCTTCCCTGACAACAGCCTCCAACATACACCACTAACTTCTTACCCTTCTCCTCCGCTCAGTCACTCGGTTTTACACGATTAAATTTAGGTCCAAACAATTTCCATCTCGGTTTTCAAAGAACTTTTGCTCCAATTCATCTCTGCTTGATTACAAAGCCATACCTGACCCAGCTCTGTTAGAAATGCTAAATCTAAAGAAATCAAAATCCCTCCGCACCACATGCTCTAGAGACCTTAACCTCATTATCACAATCAACAGAACATGCTGGAGGGACAGGTTCATAACACAGAGACTGCCCATGCTCTGGACTAGACTTCCCATACATGTCAAGCAGAGCACCTCACTGACCCTTTTCAAGAGAAATCTTGATGAATGGATGGGTAATAGTTCACCCCAGAGATCACTCCAGTGGCTCTACTTGATAGAGGCAGCGAGAACTAACGTCTGGTGGCATGATGCCAGGGCACTTCTATGGGCTAGGCTTGTAAAGGCTCCAGGGCCAATAGCCTTGTACCACCTATGAACCTATTCATGACTCCTCCCCCAGAGTGCGTAATCAGTTTCTTTGATTTAATCCAAGTGCCGTCTATCTGTCTATCTTTTGCAGGTCTAGTTAAAGAATAAACAAGCATACGACAATGGCACTAAGTGTGAGTCGCCAACAAACAGCTTAGTTCTATTTTCTGCTCCTGTTTCTGTTAAAAATGTGCCCACACTGTTTACTTAGTATTTTTAACATAACCCACTAACCTTAATCACCTTTGTTTCCCTCACTAACCTGCTGTTTGAAATGCTGTTAAAGGCTTTGCTGGAATCCACATTGTATTTAATGTGAAATATATTAGGTTGCTAAACTGTTTCACATCTACTGTACTTGGTATCCTGAGTCTGGCGTCTAGAACTAATTTTACCTGCAGAAGTGCAACACCTGAAAAATGACCAGAAAATAGTGTGCTCACCATAGCTTACCTGACTGAGAACTCTGTAGTTAAATAAACCGGATTTTGTCCACCCTGAAACCTGGCTAAATCACATACCTTTTATTCTTAAACAGAAAAAAATGTTATTTGTGACCCTACAAAAGCTAGCCTACAAACCAAAGAAATTGGGAAATTTAAATCAACGCCTTCAATACTGAAGCTATTAACAAATTCAGGTATCTGGGGTTATGGTTAGATGGAAAGTCAGGGTCAATGACTCAACAGTCAGCTCATTCACCTTTGTGGGTGGGAAGTGCTCCCTATGCAACTTTAGGTCACTTCTTCCAAATATCATATGTTTTATTATCTCTCACCCATAACCAACATGCCTGCAGTGACCATAGTTTTTTGGTGCTAGTCTTCAAACTTTGGAAATCACAGCCCCCCCCCCAAAAAAAAGTAATAAAGCGTGTCTGTTTATTTTTAAACAAACTAAAAACAGATATGTTTAAGACTGTGAAATGCAAATGCTTCCAGAATAATATACACCCATAACCCTCCTTCCTCAACTGCTTTAACATCCTCTGCTCCAAAACTCAGCACATTATCTGTCATCACACCCATCATGACTTACTACCTTGTAAGGAATAAGAAAGTTTTTATAATTTTCTTTTTCACTTGCAAAGCTTTTCCCACCAGTCCTAACTCTTGTTCTCCACCCTCAACATGTTATAATATTGGTTTATTTTCTTTACTCTCTTTCTTGTTTTGTATGTATACAATCTTTATACCAAAATGGGAG